>NW_023458558.1:24655537-24729416 GCF_013731165.1 Rhagoletis pomonella
GTAACCTAGATTAAGACATGCCTTGTAAATTCCTGCTAGATCACGGCAAAATATGTCAGAGGTTTTTTTTATAGCTCCGCTCGAAAGATGTCGTCCAGCATAGGGTATTTAAAGGGTGTAGGAGAACTTATAGCCCCCTTAAAATATTCCATGAATTATGTTGGCTTGCCCTGCCAATTGTCCAACAGAATGTATTTCGACGAAGAGACGTCTTCCAGACAAAAACGGCATTCGGTCTCTCTGGTCAGGTCGATTCAGCATCAGTTCTGTACCTTATCCTTCTCCTTATCCGTCTGTACACCAATGTACATATTTGACTTGAAATTTTCTGCCAAAATAGATATATTTTAGTATGCGGTTGGAAAACTGTTAGATTTCTTACCCTGCTAAGATACAAGACCTTGTGGAGATAGCGAAAAACAACATAAGTGTATTATCAAAATTCATAACATTAATGAAATGGTTTGATACCGAGTAAGCGCAGCAACATTGTAGGGAAATAATGGGACGGCCCTTGGCCTAAATGTAGGGCAGTTCTCTCTAGCCATTTAAACTGAGAACCTAACCTAAGGCTCTACAGGGGTTGGGTACCGCCTCTTGCACTTGCTTTACCCAGAGTAGGTGAACAAGGACGACGAACGAGTCGGGATTAGGTATAGTCATGCAGCTGTAATTGCATACCCAAGAGTACGACGACCATACCCCATTGCACTCCATGTGATTGATTCTAGATCTATAAACAATATTCATATGGACACTGAGTTATATAGGAAAATATTTATGGTCGCATAATTCGTGAATTGCCAACTTGCATAATGCACGATTTCTATTTCAAAATGTACCGATTTCAATCACATTATTAAAGTTGTACTCATTTCAATTAGCGAGCAATAGTACATACTAACTCGCTAAAACCAATTTTCTTTTGGTCGTTGCGAGGGCGAGTTTGTAGGCGTTGCAAAAGATTTCATTCTCACTTCCCACTTCCCACTACATAGAATACCAATGCAAGTGTAGCAGTGGCAGATATAGGATTTTATAACGAGGGGCTTTGTATGGAATTTTACTTTTATTTGATTTTAAGGTAATTAAAAACTACCAAGTAAGTATTAAGTATCTTTTGGAAGTAGTTACAGCTTTTTAATACTTTTTTGACAAAGGAGCTCCAGCGATTCCCAAGCGCACATGCAATTGGATTTTCCTCTTGTCATTAATGCGTTGGCGACTATTGCAGAAAGAAAATCAAAGAAACATTAAACAAGATGGGCTCAGTGTCACGAAGCGGTATCAACGTATATTGAAATTCAGTCAGAAATCGAATTCGAAGCTCTTGAAGATATAATAGCATGGAAAAACGACAATTCAGCGGCATAAACTTTCCGGTTCCTGACTGCTATTTCTAGTTGGGAATTTTAAGTAAGCAATTGCAATCAGAAGCGCAAGATTTTTCCGAAGCCAGTTGGCACAGAATACGCGATGAGTATAGACTGATGATTTTGGGTTTACAGAGCTGTGGTATGAAGAGATCAATGGGGGACTTCGTAAAGGCGAAGATAAATGCTTCAGCGTTTTTTGTTTTTTGACAAAAACATCGAAATAAAGGAGAATGTTAGATGTTACAAATGTACAAATGTAACGGGATTGAACAAAATACGAGGCAAACAGAAAGGATGTGCAGTTGGTTCGTAAATAGGGGTGCGACTGCTCATACCGACTCATCGACTCGACTCGATTGGCTAAAAAATTACATGAATGATAACTGGAAAGAAGAGGTAGAGCTTGCGAATAAAAAAACAGCGAAAGCTAGTGATCGAGCCAATATGTGTCTTAATACATCAAGCGGAAATTTTAAAGCCCTCGTGGACATTGGAAATGCGGTATACATTCCACAACTAGCAACAAATCTTCTGCCTGTTACCAAGATAGTTTTTAAGGAAAATAGGGTTATTTATCTTTGATAGAAATGATTGTAAAATTTTTAATCCAATAGGAAAAATTGTGGGCATAGCAAAATATGTAGGTAAATGATACATATGTACAAGCTTCAGTGTACACCGTGTTGTATGAGCAATGCCATGACGGTGAAATCAACGGATTCATAGAATTTAAAATTCAATGGGTTTGCTTAAAATTGGTATGGCACATGGCATTAACATGGGGAAGCAGCGAAGTAGTGTTTTTCCGAAAGATTGGCATTGAACCAAGGAAAGAAAGTTGGCATTGGTATATATCGGTTTATGTGGTAGAATGGAAGTTTCATCTTTCGGTGGTACCAAATATTTTATCACTATAATTGATGACTACTCGAGGAAGGTCTTTGTTCGGTTTCTTAGAACTAAATCAGAAGTCAAGCAAATTTTGAAAGAATTCAAATTTTTAATCGAAAACCAAACTGGATCGAATAAAAATTCTTAGAACAGATAATGAAATCAGTGCTGAGCTAAAAAATGCGCGTATTCAACATCAAACTACTGTTGCGTATAACTATGAACAAAGGGGGTTTCCGAGCACATGAGTCGGATGCTTGTGGAGAAGCCCAAATCTTATTGGCTCAAGCAAATTTACCGAAGCCATTTTAGGTGAAAGCTTTCAACATGCCGGCGTATTTGGTAAAAAGATTCCCACATTTAAGTTTGGCGTGCACCCCGCAGGAACTATGGCGAGGTAAGAAACCTGATTTATCAAATTTGAAAGTTTTCTAAACAGAAACGCCAGAAGTGGGACTAAGTATAAATCGGATGAGCGAGTGTTCGTTGAATATGCAGAAGACCCTAAAGGATATCGTGTAATGAATACAATAACGAAGAAAATCGATTTGAGTCGAGATGTAATATTTAAAGAAAACACTTTTTACAACAGTGAAGGGAATCGAGGTCAAGGCTGAATTCAAATTTCTATCGAAGCTTTGGCCGTCGCTGAAAACCACAATCAAGTGGGAGATTATGGAAAAATTCCTTCCATTAGGAAGGAATAAAGAAAAGCTCATGCCGAAGAATCATTTTCATCAGCTTTCGGAGATGACAATGAAGTCGGGTGAAGGCCAGGCAGAGGCAGATTACAATAGCTAGTCCAAAAGAGAAAGATCCACCCTGGCGATCAGAAAGGTTGGGAAATAAGCAGAATTCTATTTGCGTGATTGGCACAACTGAATATGATGATGATCCTTTAACATTTGAAGAAGCTTTAAGTCACCCTGAAAAAAAAAGTATTGGTTAGAAGCAATGGAGAGGGAACTTAATTCCTTGGAAGAGAATAAAACGTTTTTGATCTTTCTGTGGGTAAAAAAGCCATCAATGGGTATTTAAAATTAAGTGGAATGAAATCGATGGTATTCGATCCCTACACTTGGATCACTTTTGACTATGCTTGTGAAACTTTTCCTCGCCCACACCCTCTTTGTACTTAAGCCGGGATCTCGCATTCGCTTGGTCTCTTCGTATTCGATTCAGAGAGATTCTACCATATAATTAATGCAAATCAATCGATATACACTTAATTAGCCTCGCCACACTAGTCTTTTCAGACCATCTCAAATCGCTATGACTTCGATCTGAAACACACACACGGAAATATGTTTTACCTAATCTGCACAAGGTTCGAGTCCCTTAGGTTTATGATATCGGAGCCAACCAATTTATTTGGCTAAGGGACGCATGAATGGACTTGCTTCATTGAATATTCGTTTTGATATACCACTTTCTGTAAATGAAATTCTCGAAGAGAAATAGCTTACGAAAATATTTGTTTCTAAATCCTGTATGTGTTTGAAGACAGATTCTATTTTCATTTACAATGCGTACGTTCGGCATGTCGAAAAGTAACATCAAAAACAAAAACCGCCGTCTCTACGAGGGGGTTTAAAGACCCCAAAACGACCCCCGTAAATCCGTCACTAAAGTGTGTAAACCACTTCAATGCAGCCCACACTCGACAAATGAACGACATCGCCGCCAGCTGCTGACAGTTATATTTTCACCACTGTCATCTACAACGGAACGACATAAGACAAACGCGTAACAGGATATGATGCTGCAGCTGCAACTACATACATACATACGTACGATATGGTAAAAAAAATGCTCAGGATGATTGTGTATGCTGTTGTCAACTGATGGACAGATGAACTGCCCGTGCTCGGTGTGGGGGCGACGTGTGAGTGACAGAAAGTCGTTGACAGCTGTTGACCGTTATGCTTTAAGCGTATTTATTTTTGCACACCTTTCAAAGGCAACGCCTCAAACCTGGCGGTCATTTTAGTCATCATCAATGTTACCATAGTTTTTACTTCCACGACCAATGGTGGATTAAACAAAAACCAAAAAAAAAGAACGCTACTAAAAATATGCTTTAGGTGTTGCTTAGAAGCGCTGGCCCATGCTGTTGCCCGTTGGCGGCTGGCCGTTTGTTTCGCAGCTTAGTCAGTTATATCCTTGCGCATATTTCATTGCGAATTGTCGTTCGCTACAATAATGCTGTTATATTCGATGTGTTTGTTTTTTTTTGCTATTGTTATACCCATTGTATGCTGTCTATTGTGCTAGCTTATGACAACAACAATTGCAATTGTAGTCGCCAGGAATGAAATTGCTAAGAGTGATGTTGATGAGTGAGCTGCAGTGCTCCTGATGCGACAGGATACCATGTACATAGATAGGCAAAAACTGCAACACTTTTTCAGTGGTAGTGATGCTATTCACTTATCCACATAACTCTGTATAATAGCGCATGAACATTTTTCGGTTGCCTGATTTTTTTTTGTTGTAATTTTTTAGCGCTAGACTATTAAGCGGTGTCTATTTGTTAGAAAGAATTAAAAAAAAACTTACCTCGATAGCAAAAAAGCTAGACTTGCGTCCATATAAAGCGGATGATAACGCCTGAGTACTTCGAATTTGTAAAACAATTTGCCCACCATCGGTGCCATCATCACCATCATAGTCGGCTTAGAGGCTTAAATGCTGTCGATTATTTTCCAGAAAACTGTATAAAGTGTGCAGCATATTTTGACGAAAATGAAGCGGAGAAATGAAAACATAAAAGTAAAAATATTTTAGGCATAAAATACATAACTATTAGGCAAATTCAAATAGAAATTGGTTTTGAGTGATTGTGCGAAATAAAGTGAATAGATAAATGGTTCCGTTAAAATGAAATATATGTACATACATACATATTTATGTGGTTTCATTAGCAAAAGAATATCTAGGAAATAAAAACGTGTGTATAAGAATTTAGTCGGTGTTAAGTATAGGGGAATGAGCTATGGACAAAATATGGAATTTAATTTTTAATTTGTATTAAAATTTTGTTTTGAAAACTACTAAAATTTGGACTAGTAGAACCGTAGAGCATCAAAGGCTGATCAAACAATACGCTAAGTTAGGTTAAAGTGGTTTCCCCAGACTAGGGATGGAAAACCGCGAGCCGATTACAAAATTACGAGTGCGGCTAATTCCAATGCCCGAGAGCTCCTCAGGGTTAATCAAGAAGTTCGAGTCAAACTGTTTCCATCTCAGCCTCGCGAAGGTTAGGCAGTTTAATACCAAAGTGTTGAGGTAATTCCACCTCATATTCCTCTTCATAGATGATGCAAAAGCGATTAGGTAAGATTGCTAATATTACCACGTGAATACCACTCGCACAATGGCCGGCTAGAGCTTGCTAGTATAAGAAACTCCTTTGACCACCTCCGGTCCACCACCGGCCAGAAGAACCTTGCAATTGCGCATGTCCTAGTTTTTACCTAGCTGAGCTTGCATGAGGCCCAAAGATCCAAGTGTGAACCGCTGGAGGAAAAAAGCGTATCCAGCTGCTCTATATGCGGTGATAACGTTTCAAGGGTGCCTTTCCTTGTGTGGTCATCAGCCAAATAGTTTCCCGCAATGCCGGTCATTCCAGGGAAAGAAATTTAAGAAGGTGCTACCGGGAGCCATTTCGTAGGCATAGTAACCTGTTTATTCAGGAACGCCATGACACGCTCCAGAACTCAAGAGTGTTCAGCTTTCGAGCCAGGTAGCCACATGGTTTCCCAGAGCCCAACGGCAGTGATTAACAACTCAGGTCGGCTCTCTTTTAAGGTAATATTATGCCAAAAAATATAAATAAGTATCACTTATTACCTTAAAAGAGAGCCGACCTGAGTTGTTAATCACTGCCGTTGGGCTCTGGGAAACCATGTGGCTACCTGGCTCGAAAGCTGAACACTCTTGAGTTCTGGAGCGTGTCAAAAATCATAAAAAAATTCTCAATTTGACTTTATAGGATGGTTCCTCTGAGAGCAATGTCCAATCCAATCACACATTGTTGAATATATTTTGGTTGTTACACACTTTTTACTCTCACTTCAGAGAGTATTTCTTGCTGTTTGAAATTTTACTAGACTTTACGGGAAAAGTATTGGATCAGAGCTATTAGTTCTTACAACTTCACTACTCTGTATGCAGAGAAATGATAATGCAATACTAGTAACGAGATATTTTTGACACGAGCAAAAAGTCTACACTTTCAACGAAAATGTTATTTTATAGATCAAAATATCTGCACAAAGAGAAACGTAGAGTGAATCAAGTAGACTTTTTAGACTGGAAATCTTACGATCCTAGCATTTCCTCTGGTCACCCAGGAACAACTCTATTCGATGCCCTTCACATAGATATTTTTAGATTTGATAAATAGTTTACGACATGATCGTTTGCTCTGTTCAATGAGAAAATTCTTTTTCCAAATACTCTTCACGTTGGTTTTTTGAGACTGGAGAGTTTACGATATGAGTGTTTCCTATGTTCAAATAGGAAGTATCTACTCTATTCAATGATCTTCACGTAGTTATTTTCGGATTCTGACATTTAGGATTTAAGTATTTCGTATGATTTTTCTCGTTTCAAAAAAGAAATATTCTATCAACGAAACGACTCTTCACGTAGACTATTTTGGATTTTAACATACAAAATAGTTTTATAAGTGTCCTTGGCTAGACATCTGGATGTAGCGCCATATTTTTAATGAAAACAAGTTTGAAAAAAAACAATATCATTTTGAATTTTGCTGCTAAATCATTGACCATAGCTGTATATCGAGTTTCATGCTAAGCACTCTGCTTTATTTGAAGATAATTAAAAAGACCTTTATTCTGTAGTTTAGACTAAAATTGCGGTATGTATGCAAGCTACATAAATATCTGAATTTACTCGTAAATCGATTTCTTTTACTAAAAATTAGAAGCCGACCAAATTCCAAAAATTTGCTTGCTTGCAGACAGTCAGCTGCATGTTAAAAACATTGCAAAACTTTAAAATAACAATGGAATGTAAATTAGTGCAAGCAAAATTGGATACACGTTAGCAAGCTTTTTAAATTTATGTCAACAATATATGTATATGTAGTATACTTTTACTTGTCATATACATATGTATGCATGCATGTACATACATATGCAAGTATATGATATGTATGAATATGTGCGTCTTTGCAGGTTAATCTTCTAATGCCAATAAATATGCAAGAAACAAAACTAAGCTCAAAATTGCTTTTAAGCAAAATTTAAATAAACTTTTGTACATAAAATGTTGCTTCGAAAAGTCTATAAATTGCATAAGAATCTTAATATGCATGAAGAATAAATTCCATGCAATTGCCTCAGACCAACAGGGCGTATGAGTGTGCACTTTAAGAGCTCAAGTAGCTGTGTTAATGGAGCGGAAAATAATAAATTTTTGCAAACGCTGGACACTTTTCGACTTGCTGCTGCTTGTAATGATATGTATTTTTTGTTGCTATTATTACCGTTACCGTTACCGTTACACTTGCATTTGCATTTTTGGGTTATTGAAAATTCACCTTATCAAAATTACGTACGCTTGAGCAGCTGGCGAATAATGCTCATACGACATGCGAGTATGTATGCAACAGCAAATAAGTACACCTATACATAGGTATGTAATTTTGTGCCTTTTATGCAATATACGTGCATCAATATGAGGATATTTGCATATGTATATATGTACACATATTCATACACATGTTGGCCGTGTTGGTACTTGAGCCAAGCGGATTGCACTTCCTCAATTTCTGATCTATGGGCAACGATGACGATGTTGGCGATTGTGAATCGGTTATGCCAACAACAGTCAGTCAGCTAGATGCTCATATTGCAGTTGTTCGCTTGCTATTACTGGCTGATATGGCGAAAGATGTGGCTCTTGTTGGCAATGGCCAATGTGTTTGCATTGAATATGCAAATACTCAAAAATGTTGCTGAGCACTCTACTTCACAATGGAGTAGTTGAATTGTACGAATTGGCAATCGATGGTTAAATTTTGTAGCTGCATATGTGCATACATATACATATGTATGCATAGAGATGTGACGTTATACTTTGCTGTACTATATACATATAAACATGTGTTCAGGGTACCCAGTCGGGAACTGGAGTTCAGTAGTAAAATTTAATATTTTTAGCTCAGAACTGATGCTACTTAGAGCGTCCCTTTACCTGTTAATCTTAAAATCAAATCGATAGAAATGTAGCCATTAGTACATAAATAGTAGAATTTCTGTACCATTCATGTACAAGTAATTTTCAGAAGTTCATAAAAATACCTAAAGATGTAAAATAATGTAATAAAAATGTTGGCTTACCACGTACCTAAAGTGTGATTATGTTTCCATAAATTGACCGTTTGAGTATTCTCTGTTCCTTAGCGAGAAACGAAGGGGCCTTACTACGCAGGTAGTTGTCAGGAAAGTGCCTGTAAGGCACTAAGGAAAGAAAAAAATAGAAACATAAGGAAAGTTCGCCTGTGTTATAGCGTTACTTCTTCAGCTTTTTTACACTGCGCAAGATGTGTTTTTCTTCATAACCATTGTGTGCAATTGCTTCAATATATAATAAAATATTCAGTACTTGCCCGAAAAACTGTAAAATTACACTGTTACAAAGCTGACGACTTGTTCTCTCCATTGACCTTTTAAATGCAAAGACGACAGTAGACTACAAAAATCAGTTATGTAAATGATACAACCTAAAGTAAAAAAAAAAAATATCTGATTTTAAGATAAATTTCGAAATTTTAGCTTACAATCTTGAAGGTGTGATTTATTTACCTTACTCTTACTTACTAGAACTAATACACTCAAACTATTTATATTTTATTTTAATTTCATTCGGTATCGATTACCGTGGAGTGAGCCATATTGCGGTTGCCCCTTCGTAATCCGCGTTAAAAAAGCAGTTCTTGTACAGCCTAGAAGGAAGTTTTAAGATCCTTCAAAGTAGCTCCTAAAGAAGCGCAGCACATTTCATGACAGTGTACGAAAGGTTCCATAATCAACACATGCTTCCCAAAATGGCTTACGGCACTTGATATAAAAATTTAGTGCACAATCAAGATCTTTAAGCCACTTAAGCCCCTGGGTTTAGATGAAATTTTTTCAGCCGAGCTGGAAAGGTAAACTAACGTTAGACTGATCTTGATTTGGCTTACATCTCCCAAAAATTTACTAAGACGAAAGTGGACTAAATTTTAAAAGTAATAGGGTCCTCCCTCCATTGACTTTCGACCGGCTACATTTTCATAATTCTGTTTCTAAAAATACTACAAATGCAGGATAATCGATCTACGTATCCCTCCAGAGACAGAGTCAACTAAGCTGTCACTAAATTATCACAAAAATGTTACATTTTATAACCTTAATTATTTTGGAGAATCCCTAAACACGGAAGCTGCTTTCAATAATTTTATGGCTGAAGCCATAAATAAAATTATTAAAAGAATGACTTTCGGCTCCTTTGGTGAAGTTTATTCGACTTCTGCTCGAAACATCATCGGCCACGAAGTTTGGTCGACGTCTTTGGATAAATCTTCGACAAGGAAAAATACATGAAGGGGGTGGCGTGTATGTTTATTACTGAATCGCTATCCACTACACAACAAACTAACTATAGTCGATTGTGATAAATACACTTTCTGCAACCAAACCCTTTCGGAAACTAAATACTGGCGGAGCAAAGCACAATCAGTCAATATACTCTGATCTGACCAAAAACCCTTGAATTTTCATACCGACGCGTCGCGACGTGCTCTGGTTAATTGTGCAGGCTATAGCTGTATTCTCAGACAGTGCGACCGCTATACAATTTTTGCAGTTTAGTGCAACCGCACCAGAAACGGCAATTGAATTTAAACAGATTCTAAGTGATTTGGGATTCAATAGCTACTGCGTGTCTCGCGAGCACAACAACTGCTGCTGATATAGTTGAGACGACGAGAGACCTGCCACTGCCAAGCTTAGACTTCACTGGGGCGACGAATTCTCCATCCAAACTTTTACCACAATCTATCAGTGGAAGTTTGCCGAACATTTGCGATTTACAGCGTTTCATAAATCTATCGAAATGGTTGGAATCAAAGTATAAACGGTATCAAAATGAACCGCAGAGCCTAGATGTGCTATCGTCTATCATCTAACATCTGAAACCTAATCTAACCTTGTTCAAACTCCACTGAGATAGTCTTTTTGTAGACTTACTCGTAGATATTTTGCGGAGTTGCGGAATATTGGATCCAGCATAACTAGGGATGAAACGATACGAGCAAATACAAGTAAATACAAGTTAATACTCGATACTTTTCGTTCGCTACCAAGTAATTTTGGTATCGATAAGTTTGAACATCCAAAAATACTCGTATCGTACCCTATACCAAGGCGGATTTTCTTTCGGAATTTTTTTCTCCACTAAGCGACTTTCAAATATTGAAGATGTTAATATTTTTTTCCTGAAACCAGTATGAAATGAACTTAGCATATATATTTGCTGTTCTTGTGTCAGGCAATCCATTTCCACAAAAAACTAAAAAAAAAAATACTTTTTTGTTAAGTTCATTGCAAGCTGTTCTTAAGTCAAAAGACCGATAAAAATCCCAAATTTGTCTTTAATCAGACCTTTAAAATGACTTTCAAAAGTAAAATTTTTGATTTTTTGCCTTCATTACATAAAAACAGCTTGCAATAAACTTTTTAAAATAATGGATTCCTTTATGTACTAACAGCAAAAGTATGGGTTTAAAACTTTTTAACAACTTCATTGCATTCATTCAGTTTCAGACAAAATAGGAAAATATTAACCTTTTTTTTAAGTCATTTTAAAGATCAGGGTATATAAGCCACCACACGGGACCAATTTTCCTAAATTCCCCATCTCAAAAGCTGCAAAATATCGATCCATTTATTTCGCGATCTCTTCTCGTTTGATTTTGTCCGTTTTTTTTTTTTTAACATAGAACACTGTGCGGCGTATAGACGGTCCAACGTAGAAAGTAACTCTATTATCCTATGCGCTGAAAACATTATCGGATAATATTAAAGCTGGTGGAGACTAGCTCTGTTATTGAAAAAAGAAGCAAAGGAAAAAAGTGTAGGATGCAAAGCGTGGATGACAAAATAATAAAAATAGTTATAGAAGATTTAAAATGCTCAACGTAGCCCAGGCCAGAAATGTCCAATGGAAATTTAAGCTTTCTAAGAACTCCCCATACAAAATCCATTACTTTTTTTTTCTATAAGAGATACATACCTGGAAGTTTGTCAACTTATAAACCTGGGTGCAATATATATGCCTACGATAAAAAATCAAATTGGCTTTCCGAAATCCCCGAAATTCAATATCAAACATGAATATGGGCACTGTGTGCCCAACTCACGGTTCTAAGGTTAAATGAGACTAATTTCTTTCAAGGTATTATCTCTGTTAAATACCATTAATCATTAAACATATAGTTTTGCTATGTTATGTTGTTTTTTTGTTACTTGAAAAAATTAAATTTAATTCAGTTCGTTATCGATACTTTAGAACCGATATTTTCGGGTATCGATACTTTCTTACGATACTAATTCCAGGTAAAGGTATCGATACCCCCATGGTATCGTTTCAACCCTAAACACAACGGCTCGGCTGGGACTCGGTCGTCTGCTACAATCATAAAAAAAAAATTAATTTGCGTTCGAATCCAAAAGAAATTCCTGCAGAGCATACATACGAATGTGTGCTTATCTGCTCCCTATTGCTTTTGCCATCTAGTCAGTCAGCTCGACAGGCAGTGGACTCGGACTGTTGCACTGTGGCGCTGCTGCCGGTGCTGCTGGTGAAAGTAGTTGATGAGTTCAATTGTGTTTGCCTCGAAAACTTGGGTGCAAATAATACCTTTGCAGCATCCACTCCTGCGATCGAGTGCACTTCTTTCTTCAAGCTCATAATCTGCAATGCATACTTAATGCGTGTGGATATCAACATAGGTTTGCACATATGTATGTATGTATGTATGCATCACTATATTTTGTACATTCAAATAAGACATCCCAGTAGATAATTTCAGGAGTTAAAAGCCTTTCCTGAGAGTCAAGAGGGCCTTCCACTCTACATTCCTTTCTCCTTTGCTTTTTTTTACGGGGTGGCACAAATTGAAGGGCTTCTTCTGTCGCTACCCATGGAAGGCCTTCCAGAAGGGCTCTTATAGGCCTTACTTCATAGTGCCTTTTGGAGGAGTTATTTTAAAGTTGCTTCTTTAATTTATGTATAAATATCATACATCTTTGAAGTATTTGCTTAAGGGTTTCTATCAAATATGTTTTATTTGAACATAAAATGTTTATTGAAAATCATTTGTAATGCTAAATAATATAAATTTATGCAAGCCCTTCTAGAAGGCATACAAGGAAGCACTTTTTTCAGCCCTTTTTGGGTAGGCCTCTTAGAATGGCTTTACTTAAGAAGGCTTGTCCAAATTATCTTCTGGGATATTTACAATCGTAATGCTCTTACTTTTGCTTCTCTTGCTTTTATGCATCTTCAAAGTTTAAATATTTTTGGCTCTTGAAGAAGTGTTCAACGGAAAATTCATTAAGCTGATGGAAAAAGTGCAAAAATTGCAGTGATAATAAAGTGAAAAATAACAGAAAATAGTACAAAAGGAGAAGTTGCAGAAGAAACAAGTTTCGGTGCAGTTTGCAATGCAAATGAAAATAAGGCGAATGCGGAGCGGCAAAAACTTTACTAATTACAACTTGGCAGCTAGCAAGCAAACAATATAATCTGCGTAATACAATAAAGCAGGCACACAAAGACATACATATGTATGTATGGATGTATGTACGTTAGAACGTACCACCTTACAAGCGAAAAAATAACAAAACACCACTGAGTCTAAAGTATTTTTGCGAGGCAATTTCGATTTTTTATTGCAATTATCAAAGAACTTTCTTAGCAGAAATCTAATGATTTTTAGGGAACTTTATAGCACGATTCTGGCGAATGTCTTATGTCTTTCAACTTACCACAGTCTTCCGAAAGACAAAAGTCTTTCGTAAAATAGTTCTCAATTCTGATTCTATAACTAACAATAATATTTTTTTTTCTTCGAAATCTTAAAAAAATATATTTAATTTAAGAATATTTAATAGAAATTTAATTCACAAAAATTTAATAAGGCCCGAAATAAAATTAAAAAAGATTATTTTTAAATAACGAATTTTAAAAATTAAAAATAATATCAAATTATAAAAAATACATAAAATAAGTTAAATGAAATGAAATGAAAAGCAATTAAAAAAGAAAAATTTTTTCTTTTTTAAGTAGTGATATCCAAATATTAAAAGAAACTTAATTAAAAAACAAAATAAGTTTAAAAAAGAAATCCGGTACCCGAGAATTCGAACCTCGGAACTCTCGAAAGACATGCTCACTCGGCCATTGCGACATCTCTCATCTGTCAGAAGGGCTTTACACCATGAAAGTTGGCAATTCACCTTTTTCTTCGTCTGACTTTCATACCAAAACAAACAAAATCTCTCGAACTATCATGCCTACTCTCTTTCAATTGTCTTGTAAAAGGATTGCAACTGTCTTAGCCAGAATTTCCCTGTCAATTCACTGGCGTTAGGGTGGCGAAAGGTGCACCTCCTGAGGTTATTAAACTTTGGAACAAGAAACATTTTCTCCTCTAGACAAGAACACCGCTATATCACACTTCGAGATTCGACAGTAAATGATGAAGATAAAACTAAAAATGTAAAACGTTCGGCAAAAAAAATTATTTTCTTGGCCTTGGAAAAATACCTACTTTCGCCTAGGGGTTGGTTGTATGGCGAACTTTTTTTCCTGGTACAGTCTAATGTACACGAAATTGGCAAGAGAATTTCTATAATTCGAAGACATTAAAAGTAGTAGTAAAATCTATTAAGAATTGGAGTTGAAAGTATGAGCTCTAGATTCGTTTTCAATTACAATTGCAATTAAACTACAAACAGCAGGGCGCCACTGCGAGTGGTCGGTTCTCTTTGGAAAGTAGAGTTAAATGAATAGCATGAAGAAGAACAAACACACACACATTTAAATACATACAAAAGTCTTAACCTCTGGTCAGCAAAGTAAGTAGTTTAAGTTTATCTACGAGTGCCTTGAAGCAGCAAAACACTACTTGTTCGACTAAACTTAAAGCACTTCGCTGGAGCAGCAGCAGCAGCAGGTCTTTGTTGGCAATTGTGTTTTGTGAACTTGCACGATATGTACGTACCTATATACATATGTACTTATGTATGTACATATGTACATGACAAGGAAGAAATGAAAGAAAGCTCGCTGTGCTCGTGTGGGTGTGTGTGTATTTTAATTAATAATGCAAATACATATTAAAATGGCAAAAATCCAGTACTTCCTCTTTTTTGTGGCAGAGTGATCGGAAGCCGGCTATAAAGTGTGATTCACATAAAAACAAATTGAAATGAAAATTGAAATTGCGCAATAATATATTGAGAGTTTGTTGAAAAAAAAAACTAGTGTAGGCACTTATTGCTTAGGTGTTTGATATTGATTGGTTGGCATGCTAGTGATGGCCTTAATGAAAATTCAAGCGGATGCTTACTGAGTGGTTAGCAGTCATTAAGGATTAAATGAAATTTTTAAAAATATATACAAGAAAAGCAAAAATAACAACTCGTACTCATATACCCCAAATATCTGTGACAGACATCTAATAACAATACCATCATAAAGTTATTATAATATTCTGTTCACTAGGTGCAAAGACACACATAATTTAGTATTTTATTCATGGTATTTCAAATATTTTTTATACATCTCTTAATAAGACACATATATGGGTTTTTTTTTTGCACCAGCAAGTTAAAATTCTGCACAGTAAAGAGTAAATAGTAAGTTTTGCACTTATTTCATAAAAATATGCACAAAATTTCGCATTCCAGCGCTTGGAAATTCTCGTTTTCTTAAAATTTTCTGCATATTCAAAACATATTTTTATCAAAAACAAAATTATATTTGATTATTTTAATCTTTTTGACACAAAATGAGAATGTTGGAAATCGTGTTGCTTTCAATTCGGCAGCTTCTAGTTGTGTTTCTTAGAGAATACCAGCGATATACTATGAAACTTAAGATGGTAATGGTATTCGATAAAATTAATGGGCAACCCACGTAATATTTAGTTGGTATTTCAAGTCACACATATGGTATTTGCGCGGTTCGTAGTAACAACCCTGCAAACCAAAGTTCCCGAAATCTTAACTAAATCTTTAGGAGTATCTCATTTCTCTAACGATTTTTTACGAATCTTCAAAGAAAATTATATGAAATGGTTGACACGAACTCGTAAAGAAATTTTTTTACAAAACATAAAGAAAATTCTGAAAAACTTCTGCAAGTAATTCTTCACATAGCAGCATTATTTTCATTTCTTTACCGATTTTCTTCCGAAATTTCGTAAAATAATCGAAGTGTGCACAGTTTATTTCATTTAAGAAAATTCGGCAAAAAATCAGATGAGATCTTTACGAATTCCTTAAAATTTCTCTACAATTCAGAATACTCTGAAAAAATGGTTTGCAGGGAATACTTGATGTCTGACCGGTATAATTGTGTATGTAACGTATACGCCCCGTAGCACATATAGTTAGCCGCACACAGTCAGCTAACACATTTACTTGCACGCCTTAAATATAAAATTATATTATTTAAAAGTAATTAAATATTGGCGTGGAATAATTTTCCACAGCATTCCTTATATTAATGGTTTCTTCAACAACAACAACAACAATTTTGGAATAAATTTCTAGAGTGCCAATAAAAATTGTAGTTGGAATTTTTCTTTCGCAAGTCATTTTATAATCAAAGGATTTTTTTGCTGTAATTTTGCAAAAAAAGCGTCAACAGACGCACGAATTTTAAGAAAGGGTAAAATTATTAAGATTTATGAATAGTTGATACCAGGGGAATCGGCCCTCAACAAGGGCTTTATCTCGGTTTTAGTCGCAGTTAGAGGGTTCAGATATTCCAGCTGCATATGCAAGAATGGTAGTTATTGTGCCGTTTTTTGTGACCAAAATCCGATTTTTTTCACAGAACTCGTCGCCGCCAACATTTCAAAAAAAAGATCTACGCTGTGAGCTCATGCATCCACTAAGACAGAGTGGCATCACTTAAGCTCCCTCACTTTCTGCATCACGAGCTTATCGCCTTATCTCGCTTCGAGTTTTCGAGGTTGTGCTAACAAAAGGTGTAGTAGCAAAAAAAAAATAACAATTTCTTTTGAAACTCTCTGCACAGAGAGGGAGAAAGAGGGAGAGGGACATAAAAAGTAAAAGCTAGGAAAATTTGTTTACGTTTACACGTGTTGCAACATTGCGTTCAACTCTGATTTGCTTCATTATCTTGTACACACAAAAATTGCTTCATTGCAAACATCTTCAATAAGTGTTGCTTCAACTCCTTCAACCGCACTCCTTGGCTTCATTTTGCTCCTCTTAGACACATTACGTGGCTGCTATCTGCCAACTTTAATATATTTAAAAGTTTTACAGAGTCAACAGCTGGCATCCGGCAATCCGGCTGGCTGGTTGACTACATACATCTCTCACACGTTATCCTGCAGCAACTGCTTAAGACTATTCCCTCTGTCGCAGCCTTTTTCTTTGTACAGCTATGAATTATGCGTAAGCGCGTTACTTGAATACAAGCATACGTATGTATGTATGTTCGTACATGTGTATGTATGTCAGCACTTGATAATAAATATAGCTGCTGCAGACTGCAGTTTTTCTACGCTGCTTGCCATGAGCGCGGACAATTAGTTTCGCGCCGCATGGCCGTAGAGTTTTCTGGCGGCTGCTGTCACTTCGAAAGTGTTGCTAGACTCTCATTTTCCGCAGACTCCTATTTGTATGCAAGTGATTTTGGTTGTATACTTGTCTTCCTACAGCAGATAAATATATCAAGTTTTTTTTTGTAATTTTCTTTTGCTTTTCGTCCTTTTTTCGTTTTCAACAAGTTTTTAATTTCATAGTCGCTGCTCGAAATCCTAAGTTATTCACTTGCTTCTACTACATATCCTGTTTCAATTTATTTAAAAAAAAAAACTTCTTCTGCTTCCTTTTTTCTTTGAATCGGTTTGCCAGCAACTTAATTACGTATGCATATGCTGGGCACGCTGCTCCTCTAGCTTTAGCACTTTGGCAGCGCGTGTAATTTAAATCTTGCATAATTTTGCATGTCAACGAGTTAACTTTTGCAAGCAACAGTGTATCCTTTATACATACATATGTATTACATACTTAACTATGCACTAGTTGAGCAAAAGGCAAATACGATTTGTGGTTCTGCAAAAATATGCGAATTATAAATTTGGCTACTTACTTCCGCTTTTGCTAAAGTTTTTGCTTTTTCACATTTCTTAGTTGCAACTGCGTACACTTTTATGCGGTGACAATTTAGTAGTTTACATGGATAGCTTAAGCTTTTGCTATATTTTTATGTAGATATATGTAAAATTGGTACAGCAAAAGGCTCTCATTGTTTAAAGTTAGCAGATGGATATTATGGACTAAAAAAAGACCAATTTGAAATAAGTAAGTGGCTCGATGGTTAATATATTTGTGGACTTCTACCTCTAAAAGAGAGATCTACTATATAACCAGCTAAGGAAGCAAGACCCTGACTTAAAATGGTCACCTCAAGTAAACAACTCAGGAATAAGAGTACCATACCACAACAAGCTTTTCAGGCGTTCCGCGCTTTTTAGGCTTTCAACAGTAGATGAATTGTGTAGCTGAAAGCTTGTAAAGCGCCAAAAGCCTGCAAAGCTTGTTGTGCGGTTGTACTCTAAGGCTCATCTGCAATGCCCCAGACGGTATAGGGACTGGCATATCGAGTCAAAGAACTTATCATTGTCGCCCAAAAAATGAAGCCCGTCTCGATAAAATTGATTGATTGATTGGTTAGATAGGATTTTAGTGTTAGGCCGCCAAATAAACGCTGTATACTCCGGTGTTGAAATAACCAGTGCACAGAAATAAATTCTTCTTTTGGCTCACAGATTGCAAACAGTTCTGCCGACTATACTTAGCCATTATGAAGTGCCATATTGAGGATAGGAAAGCGCCAAAATGTGCCAAATACATAGAAAAATAAAAGTGCCAAAAAAGGTGCCATCCTTTTTAACTCTTCCCATCAAAAGCATCAAAATTAGAAACACATTCCGAAAACAAAAATCCAATACCAAAGTAAGATTGACCAGTTTTATATACTATAGAAATTAGAAAATTTTCGTTGAGAAAAAGAAGTAAGAAGCAGGAAATTAGCTGCCTTGGGCGACACCTGATGATGCGATGAACGGTTGTGAAGTTGCCTTATCGACTACTATAAAACAGCGCCTTTCAGTTAAATAGGATTTAACCCAGCACAAAAATGTGGAATGAAATCCAAAAGAGATCAACTTCAGCAGAAGTAAGTATATTTGTATTTTAAAGAAATTGAGATAATTCTGCAAAGCATTGCTTGAAAAGCATGTCTACATAAAAATTATTTTGTCCTTTAGGAAAAGTGTTTAAAGAAAATCTAAAATACTTGAATAATAGCTTAACTGCTGCTCTTTAAAATAAACCCAGTTTTAGTTACAGAGAACAATCTTGAAAAAGTTGAAAAGGTGACACCTTGCCAATTATATTTAATCTCAAAGGTTTCCTCTAAAAAATGTAAATTTTTTGCGATTCCTTTTTCACCTTGTCGCTTCTATCCAATGAAGCATACCAAAGCGTCTTTAACGCATCACTGCATACTAAATAGGCCACACAAAACTCCAATAGACTGACATCCATAGATAACAGTATATGGTACTTACTTGCATTTTTCTTCTCCTGCTCTTGTGTACATAGAGTACGCGTATTGACACAATTTACATACATACATACTTACATTTTGACGCTTAAGCCAGTAGCAGACAACACAAGTTACATAACAAATTCATATGGAGCGTAAAGGAAAAACTTCATCTGCCATGACAATGAAGAGTTTTCAATTTCATCTATAAGAAACTAAGTTGAATAACATTGAACAAGTAGAAGCAAAAGCACTTGTATAAATTAAGTACGTAGAAGTATTCCTAGGAAATGTGAGAGTGACTGACTACAAAAGTGTTAGCTTTACGCGCACTTCTGCAAGTAAATTTCTGCTAGACGCCAAAGTTATTGACTGCCAAACATTGAAGGCAAATTGATATCAAGAGAATATAGCTTTCACTTTGGTGGTTGGCTTGGTAATGAGTGGAAAAACGGCGATACATACCTTTAATGGCGCTGCGCTGCAATAGGACTATTTATTGAAAGGCGAATATTAGGTTGATGGAGTATGTGTGAGTAAGCATGCACCAGTGTAGCCATTTTGTGAGTAATTCCTCAAAACGTGAGGAATTTCAGATGCGCTTGGATATTTTTTGAGGACTTTTATTTTGAGGAATTTTCTCTCGATATATTTGCAGATAGCAAATGCCATATCTTACACAACAGAGTTGTTAAATCGCTCTGCAAATTTTTCATCAAACATTATTCGAACGCATCTGAATTTGCTGCCAAAAATATTCAAAATGTTATTAATAATTTTTCTCATTCCATCGTTAGATTTTTAACGTATTTTGACTTGCAAAATCTCGGTAATCAATGGAGAGAACACGCATTGTTCGACCATAAGGATATTCATATTGATTCTTCATTACATCCAGAAATTATAGGAAAAAACGTTTTGAATTCAAAGATTCTTTAGGTTCATATAAGTTTCCCAATTAAATAAAATTACATCTGCATTACTAATATAGCCCTTTTCTAATGCTTTAGTAGAACGTATATTTAGTAGTTTAACCAGGGCCGGACCCAGCAGCAATTCTTGGGGGGCAAAATTTTTTTACATATATCGTGTACATAAATTTAAAAATCACCGCAATTTTAAAATTTTTAGAGTTTTGTTAGTTTTTAATTTCTTGAAATTTCCCCTTTTTAATAGCTTGAGTGGAATTCCAAAATTTTCGAAACTTTCAAAACTTTGTGAGTTTGAGAGATTTTAGTAAATCCCAATAATTCTGTGTTCGTATGGAACAGTAGCTTATGTCGAAGGGCTGGCTTTAGTATAATGCGGCATTTGCAGCACACGATTGCGAATGGCTCACTGGCGCTGAGCCGTTGAAAAACTTTTGGCAAATAAACGTGCATAAATAGTTCCGATACTAGCAAGTCAATATTTTTATTAAGTCTCATCAAATCATTTTTTGTCGTTTAAAGAATGAAGGGAATGCCGCTTTATTCTAAAGCCAGCTTGCCGACATAAGCTACTATTCCATACGAACACAGAATTCAATGTAATGATGAATACTAGATTTCTAGAAATTTTTTATTTTTCAAAAATTTTGAGAATTGTAGGAATTCTAACAAATTTTTTCTAAGTAAAACTGTCGAATATACAAAATTGATCAAACGAAATTAAAAGTTTTCGAATGTTGAAAACATTTTCATATTTCGTCGTTTTTGAAAATTTAAAAAATTTTCGTAATTCTTGAATATTAAAAAAATTTTTGGACGTTGATGTTTTCAAAATCTTCCAAAAATTTAAAATTCTCAAACTTTGTTATATCAATACAAAATTTTGAAAAGTCCAGAAAAGTGGAACAATTTTGGAATATTTCAAAAAATGTTAATACATATATTTTAGAACTCTAAGAATTTTCTATTTTTTACACACAAGTACATGAACATAATGGTGCATTTACATGGTATGAAGCCATATGAACTGTTGATACGCTAAAATAGAGGGACTACATGTTCTAATGAGGAAATCAATGATATCGAGTGGGATGCATATAATATAGCATTTTCAGTTTAAATGAAACCATTTTCAAATTAAGCGAAACCTTTTTCAAATTAAATGAAACCGTTTTCATGTTAAGCGAAACCTTTTTCAAATTAAATTAAACCTTTTTCAGATTCAGTGAAAATTTATTCAAATTAAATGAGACCTTTTTCAGATTCAATGAAACTTTATTCAAATTAAATGAAACTTTTTTCAAATTAAATGAAACTTTATTCAAATGAAATGAGACTTATTTTTTGGATTACTTTGAATTAGCTGTTACGTGTTGCTCTCCCTTACGGTCAAGGCATGTTAAAAACAGTGTTGCCGTTTCGGTCCAATTGGACCAAAATTGGTGGTTTCATTTCTTAAAATAAAGCTCTGGTAGGTTGGTTGGTTTGCTGTGATTTTCGAGTGGTTTTGGTAACTAGGCAAATCATATAATTTATATATTCATTTTATGAAACTTCAAATATCTCTGTTTTCGGGAGTACATGTAAAGGATGATGTGAAAAGGAAAAGAGAAATGGGACATGTCAAAATTATTCTTGAACCGAAGTTGAACGTTGCCGTGATTAGACTGTGCTCTAATCCATAGGGTTTGTTTAAGTTAAAAGAAAATAATTAGACAATTGTTATGCAAATGCCAAAGTTTACATTTCGCTTAAGCGAGTGAGTGAGAAGGGAGAGTATTTGTGTGTGTTTTTACGTAGAAATCAAAAACCAACGGACTTCTACGTATGTAATGCTGTGCGTTGGGTAACAGCTTACACGCGAAGCTCATTTAACAGATTCCTTATGTGACATCTCTCAAGCAATGCCAAATATGCATAACAGAGCCTTTAGTGTTAATAGGTTAAGTTAATAGGTTAAGTTGATTTCCTGTTCCTTAATTTAAAAATGTTTAATACTTAATTTGAATAAAGTTTCATTTAATTTCAAAAAAGTTTCATTTGGTTTGAATAAAGTTTCAGTGAATCTGAAAAAAAGTTTCATTTAATTTGAATAAAGTTTCATTGAATCCGAAAAAGGTTTCATTTAATTTCAAAAAGGTTTCGCATCATCTGAAAAAGGTTTCAATTAATTTGAAAAAGGTTTCGCTTAACCTGAAAAAGGTTTCATTTAATTTGAAAAAAGTTTCATTTAAACTGAAAATGCTATACATTTTTTCATATGAAAAGTTATTGGGAGATACTGTAAACATACTGTTGTGATACTGTTAAGCATATGAAATTATAGCAAGTTGAATTTTCATACATCTTCCCATAAAAAGTTTAACAGATGCAGAGATACCAAGGAGGATTTTTCCCATTTTGATGCCTTTTTAATATAAAAACTCACCGAAATGGAGGAAAGCGGCAACTCTGCCATTCACATATATGTCAAAAGTATGAATTTTAAAAATTAAAAACAGTAAACAAACAAATTCAAAACAAAGAAATTCTTTGTACTAGAACTTTTTCAATAGAAGCAACTCACGTATAGTGGACAATCAAAATACAAAGCACTATGATAACAAACTTAAAATCAAGACATTACAGAACATTTTAATGAGCTTTATATCACATTTAAGTAAAAATAAGCCTATATTTTCCAAGCTGGCAAAGAAATGAAAATGTGTATTTTTTGTTTTTTACACAAAGACTTGCCAAATATACATATAAGTCAAAATTATAGAAGGCATGTATACTTCTCCCTTTCATTTTTTCATACAGTTTATGCTTCTTTCTGGCTTTTACAAAATGCAGGGATACCGCACTTATTTCGGTACAATATGATCGTAATGTATTTTCAATTCGAAATCAAACAAAAACATCCCACGAAAATGTTTGCGATTTTAGAACCATTAGTGAATATTTGCAAACTACTGCAAATAATAGAGTGCCATATCTTACAAAGATCAGAGTATTAACGAAACAAACAAGCATTTTATGGCTTCATGTTTCCTTCAAACCGCATTGCTATTTTTTCTAACTTTTCCTTTTTAATTTATACATGTGAACTATTTTCAATGAGTATTTTTTCATTTGCTCCAGAATTTTGGGTACATTTTCTTATAGTATCTCTCATTCTTTTTTATATTACATATATACACTCCGAAGTTCGGGATAGTATTTTGAATATACCAGCAATATATGTAAAAGTAGTGGCGGCTGCTGTAGAGCATTATGCAGAGCCTGAGTTCAAGCCCAGTTTTTTCTAATAGTGGTTGCACCTCTGTTGGTAATAGTAAACCTCCGAGGGTATTCTGTCATGGAAACAACTTCTCATTAAAATACAATTGGCGTTCGGAGTCGGCGTAAAACTGTCCTTTACTTTGTGTGACAAAATCACGCACGCCGCATATCGGAGGAGAAGCTAGTCCAAACACTAACATATTGTTCAAGCGCCAATATGTATATCGTCGTTTAAAGTACAAAAGCGCCTATCGTGGTTCTGCAAAACCTCGGAACTGAAATTTGTGCCAAAAAAGATATTTGGTCATCGGAAGCTCCTGACATCAAGCCCTTAGCCATTTATAATAAAATATCGATACTTAGACATAAGGAGAGAAGATTATTGAGTTTAAAAGAGAGAACCGTTTTTAATTAGGACAAGTTTCACTCTATCTTATAAAATTTAGGCAACCTCCCATACGAGGTTTTGTATTTCCTTCATGCGCGGTTTTGTATTTAAAACGAAGATATGTAGAAGTATTGCATACATATTTTGGTGCCTTTTCAAGTATAAAATCCACTGAGAAACGGAAGAAAACGGCATCCCTATGATTTTAACTTATGCCAAACGTTTCGTAAACAAGCAATTATGAACAAAAAACTGTTTTTCCACAAAGATGTTTAAATGGAAGCATTACAAATATGGAAAAATAGCAATCCACAAGGCTTTATTGGCAGTAGGTCCTTTTTAAAGCACATTTAACAAAAAAGTAAGCTTCTAGTTCGAAGCTAGCACAAAATACAATTTTTTATTTGTTGTTTACAAAAAAAAAAGATTGTCAAGTATACAAGTCAAAATTGTTAAATATATATCGCTTTCATTCATTTCTTCATAGAGTTGGTGCTTCTTTTATAGGAAAATTCATACGGCTTATTAACAGATTCATACCATGTAAATGCACCATAAGAATCTTTCGACAATTTGTGATGTTTAAATTTTTTGCATTTTATGATACTTTTTAGGAGGCATTTTAGGAAATAAAATTCTCATAATTTTGGAAAATATAGAAAATTTCTAAAATCTCGATAATTTTGTACATTTCAAAATATTGTCATTTTACCTAAATCTCTAGAATCTCCCGGATTTTGATAGTTTTTGAAATTTTGGAAATTATCCTAAAAATAAGAAATCTCAAGAAATTTAATAATATTATAAAATTCAAAATTTTGGTATTTTTGTGGTTTTCTTAACCTGCGAAAATATTCAAACTTGCTGTGACTTTCAACTGTATAAAATATTACCAATTTGAAAGTATAACAAAAAGAGTAAAAATTGGAAATTAAGTACATAATTTCAAAATTTTGAAAATTCAGTAAATTCGAAGAACTGATAGGCCTAGTTAAATAACATAACACACAACTAAAATAAAATTCAAACTCAAGTGAAATTTGACACACTTTTTCCATAAATTAAAATTTTCAAAAGCATGAATGTAATTAATTTTTATAATAATAATGTAAATAGTATGCAATACTCATATCTGTAATAAGAAAATGTTGAGTAATTTGTTCGGATTTTGAGGATTTTCCATTTGTTTTATAGGAATTTGGTATTTTTTTTTGTGGCAACACTGGCATGCACAAAGGAAAGTGCACATATTTATTACCTATGTATGTGCGTGCCTGTATGCTGCTATTGTATGGCGTTGATTGTTTTGATATGCGGCTACACTGAAAATTTAGCGTCAAAGTTGAAACGCACTTAAGTTAAGACAAGGATAATCACTGTGATGAAACGTGGTCGTTGGCAAACACAAACGTGAATATATTTGTGTTGTTATAGACGTGAATATGTGCATTTACATACATACATACATACATACGGATGTATGTACGTGTGTATCTATACTCAACGCCACTTTGCCACTTTGATGTGCATATACTTAGCGAAATTTGGAATTTGTGAAGTGCACTCCATTTTATGAGCTGCTCATTTACCGGATAAGCAAATATATAATTTGTAATATGATTGACGTGCTAAACACAAAGGATGTTGTGGTTATGTGAGTACAGCCAAAGGCAAACTTAATTGCCTAAAATGTATTATGGCGGTTATGCGACAGTTTTCCTTAAGCTGTTTAGTTTTTTTTTTTTTGCAAAGCCCAAAGCAAGATATAAATATATATTGTGTTTTTGTTTTTTTTAACGGACTCTCTTCGTTTTTTAATATTAAATTCTTCCTAAAATAACAAAAATATTTCGTGCATGTTTTGAATACAAGTATTTGCATATGAGTGCTTCATTTCAAAAATCGCCTTACTCTACTTTTTTAAATGGTTAGTATGTATACTACTACATTTTATTCAGAGTATAGCAAATTTTTATACGCCAGATTTTATTTACTCCACTTTGCAATGTTGTGTATTAAACAATAGAGTATCCATTGCGTATGCGGAATATTAAGGAAGACGTCGAACTATGGGGCCATATCGCTTGTTAAACAGGTGTTTTGATGTCCAATTACTGAATGGCAGAGGTGTTAAAGAATGCAGTCTTTTTTAACTAAATTATTCATTTGATTGAAGTCCCACGTGATTGCAATAATTTTTTGTTAGTCCTGACTAAGGCTAAAAAAAAATGTTAGTCTTAATTTTTTTTTTTTTTGATTTATGATTCATAAATAATTTTTTAGTAATTTCTTGTTAGTCACGTAATTTTAGCCATCGGATTGCATTCGTTTAGTCACTTTTTGTTAGCCATTGGAGTACATTATTTTGCAGTACTTTGAATTTTTTTTTTTTCAGGGACCGATAACGCATTCCGGTTTTGGTTTAGTTTTGCATGAGAACAAAAGGTTACATATGTCAAAAAATGTGAACAAAACTGTCGGGAACGTTCTTAAAAAGAAAAGAATGAGAACGCAAGTTTCGGGAACGTTTTCAATGAGAACGAAAGTACCGAGAACATTCTGAAGGAGGATCAAACCTACAAAATTTACTATACTTAACCGGTACCCGATTATAAAAAAGCGTACCTTAAATATAATACACCCTCGCATTCTTCGACCGCAGTCGAAAGGCTACTTTCGTTGGCTTGATGGCTGAATACCCTGCACCGTATAACGATTTCTGACAACAATTTCGAAAAATTGCTGTTGCGGAAAGTTAACGCAGACGCCTATATGAGTTTCAAGGAATATTGTTATTTTTTATTTTGGAAAACAGTTCAGAGGTACTTTGTTTTTTTTTTTCATCTATAGAATATCTACGAACATTACGGCGGGTCAAATTTATTTTCTACTTTGCTACGCCGACTGACGTATTCTACTGGTAATTCTGAACAAAAAAAGTCCATGGAAGCATAGTTCTAAAATGAATTTCCAGGATCCTTATTTTTGGCTTTAGTTTTTAATCTCTAATCAATTTTTTTTTTAAATATGTGGTAATTTTTTTTTTTCGAAGAAAATTTCTACATGTGGGTTATGGGTACGAGAAATTAATTTCTGATGTTTATTTTGCTCAAAACGCACTGTTAGAGAGCATAACATGGCAAACTTTTCAATTTTTTAAAGGAAAATCGAAAAATTATGTTTGCGCCTTTTTTTATTTGATAATTGTCTCCGCGTTTATCATTAGTGCGAATGCTACAACATTGGAACATTCTTTCAAGGTGAAATAGAAGGAAGTTTTTATTAATCCATTCACTTCTTTCCTTATGCATCATTTTTATTTTACTTATAAGATCAATCGACATTAACCGAATAATAATGGACAGTTAGGGAAAATCTAAGTTTTTTTTTACCAAATTTGACAAAAAAAGAAATAGGTATTGTGAAAAATTTGCTGTGCCAATACTTTGTTTCGGCAGTGTATGTTTCCATGAACTTTTTGGTTAAGAATTAAAAGGAGAATATTTCTGTCGTCGAAACAAAGTCGGTTATATTTTTAAGAACTAATTGGCCCTCCCTAATATACATATTATGTACATACATTTGTATAATAAATAAAAAATTTATTTCATTGGAAGTTTCTGGAATTCATTGACATTCTCTAAACCGGGTATTTTTTCCAAGATATTTTCATTTTAAATTCATATTGCGAATGAAAAACAAATTCAAACTTTAACATGGAAAATCTTACCCATATGTCATGTACGATTATGTATGTATGAGTAGCTGTATGTACGAGATATGGCGTATGAGTAACATTAGTTTCTGCTCCAATTTCATACAAAAAATTATTCTACATTTTCATTTGACCATTCAAAACTTATTTATTTAACCATTAGCGCACACAAGGGGTGGGTTTTGGGGTTCAAACCCCCCCCCCCCTAAAGCTAATAACCTCAAATACAATCTGTATCTTAAAGCTAAGAATCCAGCTCTCAAGGAAATTATAAGAAATATTTATTATAATTTCCGTTGCTTGAAAAAGCGCTTTGCTTTTGCTGTAAATTTTCATGAGGGAATAAATATACGAGCATTACACTGGTCTACAAGGGTTTTGCGAATAAGACGGGACCTGGTGTTTCCGAACGGATTTTTCGTGCTGAACACGAATCTGGGGTCCAAAACTTCCCATCACGTCACGTTTTCGAGAAAAAAGGGGTTGAAACCCCTAAAAACAGCGTTTTTGGACATTTTCGAAAAATTGTAGAGCTGAACCCTGACGTGCTACAAACGTTGTATATGTCAGAAATTAAAGGCTAAATCGTGCCCTTTCGAATGAGCCCTATGCCGAATTAATCGCATGCACCCTTAGATCAGGGGGTGTATTTGTGTCTAGGAGTCCAGGGAAAATTGATCGCAGAAAGAATTTCATCTTAAACGACCATATAAATTTCTTAAATTTTTAAAATCTAACTGCAGATTCGTAATCAGCGACTTTTAATATAGTTAAAACCTTGGCATTATTAATTTTCTATGATCGTTTAAGATTAAATTCTTTCTGTGATCAATTTTTCCTGCACCCCTAAACACAAATACACCCCCTGCTTTAAGGGTGCACGCGATCAATTCGGCATAGGGCTCATTCGAAAGGGCACGGTTTAGCCTTTAATTTCTGATATATGCAAAATTTGTACCACGTCAGGGTTCAGCTCTATAATTTTTCGAAAATGGCCAAAAACGCTGTTTTTAGGGGTTTCAACCCCTTTTTTCTCGAAAACGTGACGTGATGGGACATTTTTGACCCCGGATTCGTGTTCAGCACGAAAAATCCGTTCAGAAACACCAGGTCCCGTCTTATTCGCAGAAAAAAAGTTGAAATTTGTAGACCAGTGTTATTTTTCTTGAGAGCTGCAAACTGATTTAAGAAATTTTGGTAGAAGAAAATTTCTTTTCCATTTCTCGTCCGTCGTTTTATATGAATTTTTCGTTTTTCTTGAGAGTTCAGTTAATTTTTTCGGTATTTGAAATATCAGAGATCGAAAAAATGAACATAGAAGTGCAAAAATTCATGGAATCAATAAATTTATTTTTACTGACTCTTTTTGAAAAATTTTGTATTAGGTACTTTTGAAAGTTGAGCGCATCTTGAGTTTATAGCACTTTTTATTAAACAAGTAGTTTTTAAGGAAAGAACACAACGGACTTCAATTCTTATATTCAAATTTAGGGGTACCGTTAATTTCTTCATGATCCAATCATCGGAGTTCTAAAACAAATTACGGGACGAACCTTGAGGTACTATCTTTCTAATAAAAAAGGATTATTGAAAACGGTTCACGTGGTCCAAAGTTATGTATTCCGGCGAGATGATAACCTCCTTTTTTTTGAAGTCGTTTAAAAGCGTTTGAGTTCTGTTAATCTGTAAATAAAGTGCAGTTTATGAATTTTAAAACGTTTATATTTATTACATACTGTACATAAAACTTGCATAAATATATATTAAAGAGGGTATTATCTGAAGCACTATTTTCAGTATTTTCCGGTGATATATCTTCAGAAATATAAAACCCCCCCTAAAATATATTCCTGGGTGCGCCCCTGTATTTAACCATCATGACTTTAATGAAAATGAAAGAATTGCAACATATTGTTATTTCTAATTTTTTTTGTTGTCAAAGTTTGAATTTTTTTCAAAAAAATGAAAATACATACTTTGGGAAAAAGATCTGATCTGGAAAAACGGTATAAATAAACACAATTTACGAACTAATATTAGTTTACGTGGTTCAGTTTTTTTGTATTTCTTTCAAAGCTTGAGATTTTGCATACAGTGTAATAAATTACACTAATTCACAGTGATTTTCACATGTGGCATTTGACTGTCGTTGCTTATGTAAAATTTGTCTCTGAATCCGAATATGAAATCCGATGTTAAGAAAGTAGAACAGTTTTCGTGAATGCCAATGCCGCAGGTCAGAACTTTTTCTTAAATTTGTAAAGTAGTGTTATTAATGCCACGTTTCACATTCACATTAAAGAATTGGCATAATAGGTTCTCATTTAGTAGGTACTATTGTCCCCAACCATCTCCGTTGCATTTCTAATATTGATCTTTCAATTCCCTACCGCCCCCCCCGAAGTGAAATTTCAAAAAGTTATATATCGCAAACATTGCATGAAATTCTGCATTGTTGGAAAATACTTAGTATTAGATATTTCACATGGTTATTTTTAACCCTTCTAAGGATGGGGTTATTACTCACATTGATCAGAATAAAAGTTGCAGTAAAAGTAAGGGACCAAATGATCGCGGACATGCCAGTACCAAACCAGGGAATGAATATGCAAGCATTTCAAGAAGGAAAACGGGCCTGTTTGATCAACTGCTCAAAACTTTTTATGCATATAGAAAAGTTTCAGATAAAAATGCTGTCAAGAATGGGAACGTCTTCAATTGCTGGATTATAGTTTTTTTTTTTTTAGAGATTCGTATGTTGCATACTAAACGACGAGACGAACGTTTTAGTGGATTCTTCTCAATTTCCTGGAGGGCAACTATCTATATAGCTTATTTTCGAAGAAATGTCGCTGAAAAATTCTGAGTAAGAAAAGTGCAATTTTCCAAGGCAGGCCAACAGTAGAGATTACTTGTACTCTTTCGCCTACATACATACTATTTACTTACATATAAGAATTTTCCACTTTTTTGGCCTGAGCTCGCTTCATGTTAAGAGTACAGCAGCCTTGGAGTGGTGTCAAAGTGGTCTCTTATAAAAAAGAAATGAAGTTCACAGAAGATCTTTAAGACATAAAGAAAAACGGTGGCTCTCTGCAGCTGTGGGGTGTCGTAAGCAACCATAAAAATACTAATGAGCAAAGTTTCAGAAAAATTAAAATTTTTTGTCAAAAAATAATAATACCTGTTTATTTTTACCAATCTGTTTTAATTTTTTTGTATTACCAAATATAAAATATTTTATTCGACGCAGTCCTTATGCCCATTGCTTGGTTCTAAATGGATACCATAAATGGTGCTGAACGACAAATCTGCTACTAAAATGAAAAGCAGTTTTCTATCAGGGAAGCGATTCATTGATTTTTCATTAAAACAGTTTTAAAGTTTGTATACATATGTATGTACATATGTATGCTTGTAAATTTGTGTACTGACATATTCTACAAGATTAGTAAGGCTCCTAGGTCATCGAGGAATACTTCCCATTTATTAATTCCGGCCATAGCAGGGCTTTGCAACTTTTGAAAGACAATATACTTTTGAAACAGCATGTAAAGAAATATATTGACTGACTGTTTATAAAGTTAGAATATTTATATATGTAGATATCGAAAAGAAAGGCAAATATTTGGAGTCTTGAATTGAAAAAGGTTTTGGCGAGCCTAATTCGAGGAGGTGGGGAATAAAGCTCATCGAAGGGACCTAGGTTCAATTATAGTCCAGGAATTATTAAGTATTACTTTTCCTCCCTCCGCTTGTGCTGTAATACTCATATTGATGTTGATAATACGCGTATTGATTCCAATTCCTGATACTGTCGCTATTATTTATATTGGCACTCATAATCATACTAATAGCGAATCTGACTCCGATATTAATTATTATTTTTTATTGAAACTTATACTACTATTGCGCAGTGCGCGCTTCCACTCCACAACGCCTGGGTTCAAACCCTGGTCAAAGCAACATCGCAAAAATATAGAAAAAAGGTTTTTTCTTAACAGCGGTCGTCCCTCGGCAGGCAATGGCAAACCTCCGAGTGTATTTCTGCCATGAAAAACAGCTTCTCATAAAAATACAATCGCCGTTCGGAGTCGGCGTAAAACTGTAGGTCCCTCCGCTTTGTGTGACAACATCAAGGCGCACGCCACAAATCGGAGGAGAAGCTCGGCCAAACACTAACATATGTGTACGCGCCAATCTATTATTATTATTATTATTATACTACTATTGTAAATAATACTGATATTAACATTAATACTGACGCTGATACCAATATTCCATACTGGCACTGATACAGATTAATAATGAGGCTAACGATACAGATATTGATTCTGATTTCGATTTTGATGCCATTTTTAATTTAGACATTTATGATGGTACTTATCAGTATGCAAGTAACAAAAACAATAGCGATTATCATACTGACACAAATAATGTTATTTACTTTTTAACACATGCGTAAAGTAATAAAGCACATACTTCATGAAATAGCGCATATTGAATCAATTTGCATTTCAATCGGGCAAAGGAGGTTTCAAATTGTGTTGTTGTTGTTGCTGTCCCTATTCCAGTTAACACGTTTCAAGTATCTGGTAAGCAGCCGAATTGAAGCAATTGTGAAAATGTTTTAGAACGATATAAGCTTAAATAATCTAGTTCTGAGTAAATACATACATACATATTTACTTTAGACTGGGTCGCGAAAAAATTTGTAAGTAAAACAAGTAAGAGCAGCGCTGTCTTCGGCGATGCCGAAGACTTCATACCTTTCATGAGCATCTGAGAATTTTACTTTAACAGATTACTGCATTTGAATAATTTTATATATTCACAGCAGTCATAGATAGAGGAGATACATATATAAAAAATCATATCTAAACAATCAGAGGTATGGAAGATAGTTATACCTTATATAGCACCAATCTAAGTGATTTTCACTACTGTGTGATCGGTACGTAAACCGGTAACACAATTTAATGGGTTTAGCTTCCTACATAAAGGAGATACATATATCGCAAAAACTGGTATCTGAACAATCAGTGGTACAAGAAATTATGATTATACAGCATAGATTTTGACGATTTTCTCAGTATACTTTGTATTATTATTTAAAAAATAGCTTACGAAATTTGTCGGTTTTAGCTGTCCAAATAAAGGAGTTTTACAGTAAAACCCCATATCTGAACAATCAGTTGTATGGGGGCAATAAACAGGTGGTAGTGACCCGATCTTTGTTAATTTTATTGTAGACTTTCTGTTGATAATGAGTGAAAATAGGGCGAAATTTCATGTTTCCAGCTACATAGATGGAGTAGTTATAACAAAAAATCGCATATCTGAACAATCAGTTGTATGGGAGCTATATGTAAAAGTGACCCGATCTTTGTTATTTTCACTGTATATTCTGTTGTTAATGGGTGGAAGTATTGCAAAATTTCATGTGTCTAGCTACATAAATGGAGGAGTTATAACGAAAAATCTTATATCTGAACAATCAGTTGTATGAGAGCTATAGGTTATAGTGACCCGATCTTTGTAATTTTTACTTTAAGTTTTCTGTTGATAATGGGTAGAAGTAATACAAAATTTCATGTTCCTAGCTGCATAAATGTAGAAGTTATAACAAAGAGTCTCGAATCTGAACAATCGGTTGTATGGAGGCTATAGGTTATAGCGACCCGATCTTCGCTATTTTCACTGTAAGCATGTTTTTGATAATGGATGGAAATATTGCGGAATTCCATGTTCCCAGCTGCATAAATGGAGAAGTTATAACGAAAAATCTCATATCTGAACAATCAGTTGTATGGGAGCTATATGTTATAGTGGTCCGATTCTTCCGGTTCCGACAAATGATTAATACATTATAAAAATACACTGAGAGACTAGATTGCATACAAACAGACGGACAGACAGACAGAGAGACGGACAAACGGACAGACGGACATGGCTAAATCGACTCAGCTCGCCGTTCTGATCATTTAAGTATACATTTTAATGGGTCTATCTCTTCTTATTCTGGTACTTACAAACATCGGACCAAAGTTATAATACCATTTCATGCTCATGAAAGGTATAAAAATGCTGGGGTGCCCCAAAGGTACATATGTACATTCAAAATATTACAGCATATATCGACACCTGAGTGGAAGCTCGACCTATCTCGGCAGCCAGTTCGAAAATGCCCTATTTCAGAATTGAAGAACTTCTCAACTCAGAATTCGATTCAAAAAAATAAATTAAATAAAAGTATAAGGAGTTGCAACTTGATAACGATCGAGACGACTTTATTCTGACTATTTTTAGGACTTGACAAGGGCGGGAATTCGTTTGAGGGTACATTTTTTTCAAAGTAATTCCAAACTTTTTTTCAGTATGGTGACCGACCCAATCTAATGCGACTACATTCACTTATATCGATTATTATACATTGAATGCAAGCAAACTGATTACATACATTACGTTTCCAAAACGTAATTGTGTCTCGATATATCGATATGCTTCCTCCTTCAACTAAGTTAATTTTACTATTGATGCACGGCTGATAAGACAAATCAAACTAATTAAAAGATTTCAATTAAATGAGAATGAATAGAAGCTTGGATTTGTATGCGTATATGCATGCTTGTGCGCTTGGGGGAACCATGGAAATGCGTTATAGGGATACGTAAATACATACATAACTATGTACATACAGTAAGCAATAGTGGGTACATTCATATGCATGTATGTATGTTTGTATGTACGTTCTATAAATTTGGATATACATAACTAGAAATCCTACTCACCTATAAATGCATTGAGACGTAATATTTGATGACGATATCTTAGATTATGAATATCTGGCATTTAGTTATGTCACTTGTGATGTGTTCATTGCAGTTAACTCCGCCTGCTACACATAATCAAGCCCCTGCACATATGTATGTATGTATGTACGTACATACATACCTACAAGACAAGTAACTATTACTAAATAAATGGGCTAAAAATGCACATTTGTACATAGGTACATATGTATGTATGTGCCTCCTCATATACCTTACTGTCACACTAACTATCTAATATAATGCTTGTGGAAATTTACTATAACGTTGACTTCATTCGAAAGCCATAAAATGCGCAAAAATTCATAAATTGTAACGTTGCACTGGAAAATCTGTAAATTGAATTCAAAATCCAATTAAAACTTCAATTTCAAAACTTTTCACCATGCTAGCATGCATATGTATGAACATATGCGTATGTGTTCGTTCACCTATTATGGAGTACTTGACTTGCTTCCAGCAACCGACCACACTGCATGAATTGCGTCAAATCAAACGCTAGTGGCAATGGTGCCGGCGACAGTAATGGCGGTGGGTGACGATTATGGTGACGCTGTTGTCGAGACTGAAAAATGCCACTAGCATTAGACACTCCTCATAGCTGTAAAAATCAGTGTGTCTGTGAAGTTGAAGTCGTACTATGGACTTATTGTGGTTAGTTTTCTTTGATTGCACTGAGAAAAGCAGAAACTCGGGCTTTTATTACCTTTATAATGAAAGTCGTTAGAAATAAGTAATTTTTGGACTTTTACTGTACTGCCCTGTACTGAAAAAATTTTCAATTAAAAATTGTTTTTTAATTACCATAGAGCAAATCTTGGGTCAAAAATATGAAATTCTTTTGTATTAATAATAAGTGGTATCCTTTGTCTAGATACATCTGCTACTCTTTCATTTGATACCAAATTTGTTTAATTTGCATAAGCGGTTTGTTTATTATTAGGAAAGGACTTTTATTTCGGCCTTAAAAAATATTTGGCAAAGCTTAGATAACTGTTATTACTGCACTGAAAAATAAAAGTGCGAATTTTTCAATTATTGTTGGACTTTTTCCTAAACAGTTCGAAAAATGAAAAGAATCCAGGATTCTTGTTCAGGAAGTGTGGGGATCAAAGGCACATGATAACTTTATTCTACGACAATATCTTGGCCCGGACTTTTTTTTTTATAACATCACAAAAAAAAACATATATATATATATATAACTGTTATTTTCGGTCCCTGGATTTTGTTATATGTAGTTACATTATTTGGTTATATATAGTAACCAAATCTTGTGTTCATGGAAATTTATTTAGCTTATGCTTTTCTCAGTGTGCCAATTTGAGTGTATGTATTAGCGAGTATGTATGTATGTAAAAACATTAGATCGTACCGAAAAAAAGTTCGCCGTATACTTCTGGGTCTAAAGTATGTATTTCTGCAAGGAAATTGGGATTTTTTTTTTTGGCGAACGTTGAGGTAGCCCTTTTATATTTCGATATCGACGTTCTTGTTTCGAGGAGAACTTTTCAAATATACTTTTGTTTCCCAGCGCAGTTAGTTGGTCATTCCAAGCCAGCTTAATAATGTGGACGTCATCGGCAAACGCTAGCAATTGTACGCTCTTGTAAAGGACTGCGCCTGAGCGGTTAAGTTCTGCGATTATTCTGATCCTCTCCAACATCAGATTAAAAAAATTACACGGAGAGAGTCACTTTGTCTGAAACTTCGTTTGTCGTTCGTCATTTTATTAGTTCCTTTTTGTGCTGTATTGATTTGAAATTGGCCGGGATGAGCGGTTTTGAGAAGGTCTGTAAACATTTTACGGGCGGAACGAGGCCAAAATCCGTTCCCGACACCTCCACAAATTCAGAAAACCTTCCTTAATAGCGATGTATGAAATATGCAATTGTTTTTTTTTTTTTTTATATCAGACGAAAACGAACAGCATAGCCAATCAAAATAATCGGAAGAGGCCAGATCTTTCATTATGTTTCTATTATTAAGTAAAGTTAATTTAAAACACATCTGAATTTATTCTTAGTGATAGATTTTGGGACCAACGCTACAATTCTGAAAAACGTCGGGATGCGCGGGGGATCGGGACTTAAAAATTGGACATCGAGATAAGCGGGGTCGGGACTAAATATTTATCTCTAGTACGTATGTATGTCTAAAACAGTGGAAGCGTGCCTTCCGTCGATCACAACATGAAAAAAATTTTCCTTACCAAATTTTTTGCTACCAATTTTGGTAATAATTTACCAAAGTGGCAAACCTGCCCATAACTGATTTCTGCAGCTGAAATGTTCCTCTAAGAACCTCGCTTCACGTACCTTTATTTGCCATCAACTGCCACACATTTCTGAATTCAAAGTGTCAAAAAATTTCCGAGATTGAGACCAAGTTGTGATGAGTTTTTAAATGCTTTTTTACAATTAGGTACAGTGATATTCTGAAGCAATTTTAAGAAATTTCGAAGTATTAAACGTATGTCAATGTGTGAAGCTGTAGCTGTACTAAAACTTGTACATGCATACATACATACATACATACATATATATATACGAATTTAAAGCAATATATGTATGTGGGTGCGCATGTAATTTAATCGTGCACTTTGACAGGTGGGCAATTCTTTGAAATTCCACCTCGTATTTCTGCATCTGTTTGTATGTATGTATGTGTTCCAGTGTATTGTCAAATACTCATGTGCATGTAGAATTACGTTGTGGAAAATCGTACATATAAATAAATGAATTCATTAATTTTGTGGGCGTGTGCCGGTTTAATCCGTTTTTCGGTTCGCACCAGTTCTGCACTCTGGAGCTGAAAAAAACACACACATTCGCAAAAGTGTGAAGGTACCCTGTCGGAAATTCAACAGCTTTAAAATAAATTTAATATGTACGCTTTTGTTAACTATAAGTAGTTGAAATTCTGCCTTTTTCTTGTACGCAACTGATTTTATTCAACATGGCTATGTCCTAGGAGCGAGTTAATTGTTAGCCTCTGCATATATGATTGCAACTACTTTCGGATGAATTTGGCTTAAAGAACTTTAAAGTCAGTATATTTACTATGAGTACGCTTTCGTTCTACATATAATTCAAAGATGCTTCTTCTCATCAGAAAATATTTTATTATTATTTTACTGGGCAATTCTGACAAAGATTGTTGAAAGTCTTTGTAAGACAATTGAAAGACAATATTCAAGATCGTTTGAGATTTCTTTTTTTATTTTGGCACGATAGTCTTTCTAAAAGCGCTCGCTTGCCAACTATCATGGTGAAAAGCTCTTTAGACAGAAAGCACTTTTTTATTTATTTGCAAAGCATTAGCCTGCCATTCCAGAGATCCAACACTCAGAGAAAAGCATTTTCATCAAACAAGAAAGATGGCTTAAGTAAAGTGAGCCAATTACTCCAATTCGAATATAAATTTCAAATTGTAAAATTAATTTCATATGCAACAACCTAAATACTCAAATACCAAAAAAAAAAAAAATACATAAATGAGATATTCTTTCTATTTAAAATACAATTTAAAAATAACAGGTAAAAAAAAAAATATTAAAGAAATTCTCTGCTCTATGTCTCGAACCTCTAATCTCTCGAAATAAACTAATCCTCCTGGCAAGTTAGTTTTTCCTAAGAAGAAAGAAAATAGTACTAAAACTAAGGAATTGTGTTCTCCTTAAACTGTGTCAAATCGTTTACTCATATTAAGGCAGCCATGTCATTGAAGCCATTTCAAGGTAATATTTCCTTAGAATAAGATATTTTTCCCTATCATCAAGGAATGTCTTTTCTGAGTGAAGGTTCAAATCTTCGGACTGCGGAATTTTTTTAAGCAATTTTTTGTTTTTAAAATTTCATTTTCTTTTCACTTTAAGATACATTTTTTTTTTGAGAAAAAAAATATACGAATATATATGCTTTTAACTTATTTAATTTTTATAAACCTATTTTATTTTCTTTTTTTTTTTAATTTTTTTCTTTCCTTGAAATTTTTCTGATTTTTATTTATTGCTTACAAAAATGTATATTTTTTCTAATGTTTAGAAACTCATTTTATTCATTTATTTTCACATAAAATTGTTTTCTTTATTAAATCAAATTTTGTTTTAATTTTTAGTTTTTTTGTTGTAAAAAGAAAAATATATAATTTTTTAATTTCATAAACTTTTTCGTAAACTTACTGCTAAATGAAAAACAGAATAACGCTAAGACTTCGTTGTGAGCAGATCATTCAATTAGACCTTTGAAAGACAGAAATGAGCTTTCAAGAATTGAAAATTGTCTTAAGAAAGACTTTTGTGTATTGGTACTTAAAAAAACAATAGCAAGCACCACGGCTAAAGTATGTATATAAGCGTGTTTGCAAATGTTCAATAAGCCAGTTAATTGTTCTCTCTGCTTTATTCCAGCAGGGCACAAACATGTATGAAGGACATCATGTTCTGCATTTACGCAAGTATGCAAGCGAAAATGTAAATTCTATATTTTTTCGAGTATGCTGACATTTATTTTTAATCGCTTTAGCAGGTTGCCTGCGAGAAGTTGGCAATTAAGTGATTTAATTTGAATAAAATGAACCTGGTTCTCCAGCTGTCAGACACAGGCATGTGTGAAGGCGTACACAAACTAATATATGTATGCTTTTTTTTTAACGCTGAATATAAATACATGCAAATTGCTTATAATCACTTAATAAAATACATAATTTGGTATAATTAAAAAAGTCATTTCATTTACATTCGCAATTAACTGACACATTTGCTTTGTTATGTTAAATATTTCAAATATTTTATGAAACACTTGTGGCAACAGTTAATACATATGCATTTATATAGTATATGCAACGCGACTTTCTATGTAATGTTTATCCTTAACTCTAAAAACTTCAGCGAAACCATAATGAAAATAATATTTTGGCTTAGTGTTTTGTCGGAGCTTCTACTCCAATTTATGGTGTGTGCGTCTTGGTATTCTTTTATAAGACCTACAGTTTTAAGCTGCCGTTTATGAGAAGCTTTTTTTCATGGCAGAAATACAACACTCGGAAACGCTTACCGAGGTTTGACAGTTGTTAGACAAAAGTTTTCGTATGTCGATATTGCTCAGACCCTGGTTCAAAGCCAGGTCCTGGGAAGTGGTAGTACGCACCTCTAGCCACTAAGCCACAGCCGCCGCCTCTAAAATTAATAGTCCGGGTAATAATCGGACACTGCCTTATGGGCACACATGAAAGAAATTGAGATATCCTACCAACGAGACGGGGAACGAGACGCGCACCCAGTTCTTCAAAAAGTACTTTATAGATTAAATGTGCTGACCTGAACTGATTTTCGACTTTTTGTGCTATATATATAAAGCGCATTTAAACTCAACTCATCCCACCTCACCTCCCTTTAACTCACCTAACTTCAACTCACCTTAACTCACCTCAACTCACCTCACGTCGACTCAGCTCAGCGAATCAAATCCGAAATAAATTTCATTTCTCCGCTTGGGATTTAACCAATTTAAAATACTCAACTTAGAGTTAGGTCATGCCATCTTATGGTGTGTTAAATATAGTAGATCGAAACATACAGCTATCATGATTATGAAACGATTAAGAAACGAATGAAGAGTAGTCTGACTTCCGTAAGGCGGCCTAGACGATCTCATTATTATTTTTTTTTGTGTGAAGGCGCGTACGAATGACTCATACTTCCACATAAATTTTTCCACTCGGAGGCAGATTCGCCCATTGTGAATTCCCGCTGTAAATGCCAGGAGGAAGCATATTCTTCTAACCGAGGTTAATCCGAAATTTAGTGCAAATCGTAACCCAATTCTTTATCCCAATCACGAAAAATAATTTGTTAAAATTTTTCAATAGAAGATTGCTGTATTGAATCAATCTTTTGACTAAAAAAAATATTGTCCCAATATTTTTATTTTGTACCAATAGCCTAATATAAAAATGCACAAATCTGTACAAATGTACCAATCGAGTGATACTGCCTTAAAAACGTATGCAATTAAAAAAAAACATATCAACAAATCTTCGTAAAAACTTCGAGTTTTTAATTAGATTCTGAGTATTCAGCTTTGTAGCCCATTGAACTCTAGTGGAATAAACTATATGTTTCAAATGGCTAAAAATTACGGTTGATTTTTTAGAACTTGAAAAAAAGCTCGAAATTTTTTACGAAAGTTTGTTGATTTTTTTTTTTTAATATTGCTCAAAGTTGGAAACTTGGACTTTCGCAGGGTTTGTTAAAGAATGAACTTTATTTTTATAAAAAAAAATAACCAAAATTAAATAACAAAAAAATAAAACGTTAAAAATTGGCAATAAAAAAAAATAATTTTTTTTTGATTCACAAGGACGAATAGGTAGTTTTTTAAGCTGACAAAGTTAAACCGACCAAATTCGAGGATGTTATCGACTTTATATAAGACCTTAAATTATAATGTTTTCAAAAACCTATAGTGCGAAATTTCAGGGATATAATTTTAAAAGGACACCAGTCCTTATGCACCAAACAATTTAGTCCGCTTAAATTCTGCAGAATTTTCTCTTTAATCTGGAACCCATACTTCTTCTCTAAGTATATTTCACTGAATTTTTAAAAAAATTTTTGAATTACTGACGTTAGAGTGAAAAACTAAAAACGCAATTTTACTATATTTGGCCCACGGTTTCACGAATATATTGATTTTTCTTTGTAAAATTTACTAGATATTCACCAAAAAAATATTAATTGTTAAGTAAAAAAAAAAAAAAAATATAGCCAATACTGGTCAAGAAAAGGTGTTTCTATTATTGCCGTCAGTGCAAATTACAAAACCCGAAAATCCTGGAATTAATTCCCAAGAATCCCGGGATTTTCTGCACCTAAAAAAGGCCGGGATCGCGGGATCCCAAGATTAATTGTAGTATTCCAAAACTAGCTAAAACATCAGTGAGGCAAAGGTTATTTTGGTTTGGACAGTCTAATGCCCATACACAAATAAACACAAAAGTACTTAAAATAATATTAAATTTCATGAGTTGTATTTGCTGTAAAAATTAAATCAAGCAAAATATCACTATTTAACAACCACAAAACTTCTCCAAAGGCAGTTTGTGCAAAAAGCATTTACTGATTGTTTAAGAGGAAAACGTCAACGCAAATCTTTAGTGCCACTTTTAACCACGAAAATGTGAAAAGTGAAATGCCTATTTATGCGTTTGTAAAAAGGTGAAAGCCGCAGGCAAATGTTCGAGCGAAAGTTACGTTTGCACATTCGCATGCCAAACATTCACAGGTAGAGCACTCAATTTAGCGAAACACTTACATAAGTAGAGGTGGCAGGCAGGCAGGCAGGCAGTCAGTCAGTCAGTGCGATTAAAGAAAAATTTAAATTCATTTTAATGCGAAGCGAAATGTGTGCGCGAAATGTCGTAACGGTAGAGGAAATAAAATAACGATACTGCTGCTGCTGCTTAAAATATACAAAAGAGTAAGTGTATTCTATTGCAAAAGGATACACTACTAAACGAGATAAGCGCGGAAAAGTGAAAAAAAAATGCCAGAGGGTAAACCTTTAATAGAGAGCTGGTTTCCAAACCTCCCTTTTTTTTTTGTTTTTTTTGGTATAAAAGCATTCGTAAGGTGTTTAAGTGGCAGCAGCGTTGGGGGACGTAACACTTACTAAGAGAGTAGAAACTGACAGCTACAGTTAACCAAGTAAGCATAGAGCGGAACCTCTACAACTTAGAAAATATTTATGTATGTACACATGTATGTATGCATAGCTTGTATTCTGTACATTTGTTCACATGTATGTATGTACAGTTGTAAGTTACCACACCATGTGGTTTGGCAAATATTTACCGAAAATTGGGAGGGAAGCATTCCCTTTCCCCAATTGAAGTAGCCGCGCGTCTGTCTGTCTGCCTTGTTCGGCACCGAACACTTTAACCGTTAACCTTGAGGGGTTAAGTCTAAACTTCACACTCGTATTCTCACTTTATGTTACGCTGCTACTCCTTGCCACGCGCTCGTTGCTGTTGTAGTGTGATGCGTATTGTTGTTGCTTTGCCGCCGCTGCTGGTTGTTAACCAGCTGAGTGCAAAGCAGTGTTAGTCATGCTGCTTTGTGTGGGCGTGTTGTGGGTTAATTTATCACACAGATGCTTATGTCCTTGCGTTCCCGTAAGTTTGTTAGTATGCGTGTTAGAGGTACTGGTTCTGTTTTGCTCACTGGTTTGCAGGTTGTTATCCTAAATGTGTGTCTCTACGTGCACACATCTAAGCCAAGAAAATATATTGTAATCACAACTGAGTGGAAGATTTACATTTCGTTCAGCAACCAGCGGTAAAGTAAACAAATGTTGTGTGGTTTAAAATATCTGGCACTGTTTTGTGATAGTGACGATAACTTTGTACTTTGAAGGATGGTCCGTGTGTAAAAGTCCAATCAGCCGAAAACCATTCTTTTTCATCCGGTTCAAGTAGCTCAGGACTTCTGGATAGTAACCGAACCCCCGTGATGATTTTGTCCAGAAGACTGTGGATGACATCACCGTCATCTAAGAAATTCGCTGATGGGAAAAGTTAGAAAAAAGAAAATCTACTATAGCTGCTCTCTAAAGGAGCAAACATTCGGTGTTATTAGTGGTTCGAGAAACCCCGTCGCCGAGTACTGTGAACAATTTTCTCACCACTGTCCGCATCAGAGCGATAGGTATCCCCAGACTTATTCTATGAGCGGGCTTAGACAATTTTTTTTTTGCAAAACCGTTGGAAAATCGAGCCTCGACTACGAAACGTCCGACAGCGGACTGAGGTTGATCGATTTCGCCGGGAGCGGAAACACGGAAGTCAGCAGCACAAGGTTTGAGCTGCATGGCTGTACGCCTTTAGCGGTGATCGTCTTTCCGTAGCGAACTTGTTTAAATGACAATCTGATAAGAGGAAGATTTTATATACTTTGCACTCGCTAGAAAAGGTAGCAAATCTTAAGTTTGGAGAGCATGTTAAGAGAGCCGTACTAGCACCACTCTATGGCAAGGTTTTGAAGTACTAGTCGATACCTGCATGGACAGCGGGTGTCTATTGATTAGCTGTCCGCAAACGGTCGCCTCCGATAACCGTGCAAGGTCGGAGGTATAAGAGTACAACAGCACAACAAGCTTTTTAGGCTTTCAGCGCCTTTCAGGCTTTCACCGCTCTATTCAGCTATAAAGTTTATATTACGGATTAAGCCTAAAAAGCTTGTTATGGATCTACATTCTAAGTGCTTTCTCTGTGGACGAATGCCGAATCCTTGTTATGTGTACCCGTGGAACAAAAAATCATCATTGACAACAATGAAATGCAAGAACTTATCGGAACCCAGGGCCCGTCTACACGGAGTCTGATGAGGACACTATTCTTGCCCTCAGCCAGGAAACAATAAAAAGTGTTCCCGACAAAAGTCAGAGCCATATCGGGAGTTTTCAAGAAGAAGAAGAAGAAAAACGGCAAAATATTAAAATCCTTTCGAAGAAGCCAGCAGAGTGGGGAAGCTAAAAACAGAAAGCGCTGTGTCAATAAAAGTCCTACTATAACAGCGAGGAAGAAGTCTAACAAACTCCTTCAAAGGAACCAGCATCGAGGAAGCTATGTAGCCAGCACGATGTCAGCGTCGTCAATTCAGCAGCACTAGAGATCGACTTAAACATATTAGGCGGATATCCATTCGGAGTTTGACTCTTACCTTTGATTATTTAGGGTGATCACTGCGTGTGTCGCTTAAATTAGCTACGTGTTCGTTAGCCCTAAAGAAAGACAGACTCCAGTTAAAGACGTTCACAAAAGGCCAAGTGTGCATATCTAAATAAAAAAATCTGGACACAAAGACTTCGGATTTTTCGCCTCCAACAAACAATCGACTCAGCCATTGAAGGCAAACGGCCAGCTGAAGGCAAACAGTCAGTTGCTTCTCAGTATGAGCCTTAAAACAGTTCGAAATGGGCACCGATTTTTCTCGAAAAATCATCTTTTCTAACGATGTACATTTTCATCTCAGCGGCTATGTTAACAAGGAAAACTTCCGCATCTGGGTATTGGAAAACTCGAATGCAATAATTTTTCTTTTGAAATGCTGCTGGAGATGCCATTCCGGTCAATGGTAAGGGCTACAGAGGCATGATGTATGTTTTTTTGTGGCCGGAAATTGATGACATGGTTTAAGCAGGATGACACGCCATGTCACACAGCCCATGCCACAATCCATCTTTTGCGCGTCAAGTTCGGTAATCGCTTTGTCAGCCGTCTCCGTGCAGGACCGATGTTATGCGAACAAGCTATTAACGATTCGGGCCCCTTAGGTGAAAATCAAGCAAATCATTCTTGAGATAGAACCGCAAACCGTCACCAAATCCTTGGAAAATTGGGTTACCAGGACGGAAAAATTATGTTCCATAAATAGCAGGAATGTTTACTCTCTTTGGCGGATCGAATAACGAAATAGCAGAATGATCATTTTGTGATAGACGGAAAGCATGCTTTCAGAGTTTTGGATGCACGTATTCTCCGAGGGCAAAGCATCGACTCAGAGGTCGACGCGCGCAATTGCGAAGAGACTGAAATGTTCTCTTCTTCTTATTTGGCGCTGTAACCGCCTAAGCGATTTTGGCCGAGTTCAGCAAAGCACGCCAGTGGTTTCTCTTCTGTGCCAACTGACGCCAATTGGAAACGCCAAGTGAAGCCATGTCCTTCTCCACCTGATCTTTCCATCGCAGTGGGGGCCTTCCTCTTCTTCTGCTACCACCAGCGGGTTCCGAGTTGAATACTTTCAGAGCTGGAGCGTCGGTGTTCATTCGAACGACATGGCCAAGCCAGCGGAGCCGCTGTATTTTAATTCGCTGCACTATGTCCATATCGTTGTAAAACTCATCCAGCTCATCGTTCCATCGTCTGCGGTACTCGCCGTCGCCAACGCGTAAAGGCGCAAAATCTTTCTCTCAAACACTCCAAGAGCCGCCTCATAGGATGTTGTCATTGTCCATGCTTCTGCGCCATATACCAGCACGGGTATGATGAGTGACTTACAGTGCGTGGTTTTCGTACATCGAGAGAGGACTTTACTCCTGGATTGCCTACTCAGTCCAAAGTAGCACTTGTTGGCAAGAGTGGTTCTGTGTTGGATTTCCATGCTGACATTATTATCGGTGTTAATGCTGGTTCCCAAGTAAACGAAATTCTCTACTTTCTCGAAATTGTAACTGTCAACAGTGACGTGGGTGCCAAGGCGTGAATATCCTGACTGTTTGTTTGATGATAGGAGATACTTCGCCTTGTCCTCGTTTACCGCCAGACACCCATTCGCTTTGCTTCCTTATCCAACTTGGGGAAGGCCGAAATGTTGGCGGACTGGAAAATCGGCTTCATTGGGTATGGCCAAAATCGGTTGGTCCTTGACAGTGTCAATGATGAAAAAGAAGAAGATACCGAAAAAATTTATTTACCGCTAGTTTAAACAAAAAAAAAAATCGCTTAAATCATCATTTATTTCATTGCTCCTTGTGGCATTAGATTTGAATTCACTTTACACTTCATTGCCATTTATGGAGCAGTATTTTGTAATGTTGTTCTTATTGTTGCCTAAAAATTTATAGTTTGCATAAATTGGCTTTATCGCTAGCAATACACTTGTAGTCGCTCCTTTCTTCCCCGTTCCTTCACTAGCGAACACTTATTGGTGCCACCTTGCTTTAGCGAGATTTCGGTACATTTGCTTTAAGTAAATATTAGAGCAGACTAACCGCTGCGCAATGGCAGAGAGAGCTTTGAAAAGTTTCACGCGCTTCCTGTAGCCTTTTCGCATACACGCTTCCTGCTGCCGTTGATGACAAAGCGGTTCAAGTGGTGGAAAAGGAAAGAAAATTTCATAGCGAAAGAGAACAGTAGGAAGAGTAAGCGGAAAAAACTTTTCATTATTCAATTTAACTAATGAAACTGAAAATTGGAAGTCTGGATGACAAAAAAAGTTCTTTATATTTGACTGTGTATGATGGCCGTCGTTGTCGAGTCAGTAGAGTAAACTATTCTCACTCTACATGGCCCAGGTTCGATACAAGTAGCGTGCAACAACCAAAGCGAAGTGCCGGCGTTAGTGAACTGAAAAATCAACATTGCGAATGCAACGGAAATGGTGTGGACGGAAAAGCCTCCTTAATGTATGCCTTACTATTGATACTGAATTACGGAAACGTGCTACGTAACGGTTTAAGGATAAGATTTATATTGCGATTAATATGTGTAAGGATACCAGGTGAAGATGAATATGTGGGCGAAGAAAAGAATAAAGATAATGATTAAGTTCAAAATAAAGATAAGGACGAGGGACGAGCTAAAGGAAAAGGATAGAAGTAGAGAAAAAGATAGAGATGGAGATGAAGTGAGGGATGGAGAGAGAGATAACGAAGATGAAGATAGAACTACATCACATCAATTACCTCAATTCAGCACAACTCACCTCATCTCAACTGACCTCAATTCACCTCATCTCACTCCAACTTGCCTCAACTTTCCCATCTCAACCCAACTCACACCAACTTACCTCACCTTACCTTAACTCCCTTCATCACAACTCCCCACAACTAACTGACAATTCACTTCACCTCACCTCTTATTAACTAAGCGAAGCCAATCACAAATAAATTTTATTTCTTAATTGATCAAGGAATCAAGTCACCAAATCCGGTGGATAACCAGCTATCTGTGTGGCTGCAAATAATCAGTAAAATTTCGAGACGACAAGTCCAAGCCACGCAGAAATAAACAGGGGGTCCCGCCAGCTGGAGTCAGCTTGATAATACGCCGATGGTTGTACAACAATGGTGACGGACCCATAGATCAATAGCCTTTACGATAAGGACCCTAAAAATCTTCGCCGTGAAATCCACCGCCGGACTCTTTACAACATGAACCAAGGAGATCAGGATCGAGCTAGAAGTATTCGTCGAAAACGTCGAAATACCGACGACCAATTATCCCAAAATCCGGGCAGTGACGTTCGGGTCATGAACAAAGTCCTTAAGTCGCTAGCCGACAAAAGGACACTGCTCGCAACATACAAGGCCGGCCGGGCGGTCAGTGGCAAACTGTGGAAGCCACATTAGCAATGCCCTACTTATAAACGAACCGCACCCATGGCGCTTGAGATGACACCTGCACGACTGGAAGCCAGACATCGAACCGTACATACATCATCCGTTCGACACAGCTACCTCTCTCGGCTGAACACAGAAGTGGCAAACCTCTGCCCCGTATGTGGGCAAGGTCCTCACAACACCAAACATCTCTCCATATGCACCTCCAACCCTACGACCCTGACACCTAAAGCACTCTGGACTGCGCCCATCGATGCCGCCAACTTCCTCCGCCACAGGCTTGCAGAGTCAGAGGATGAAGATGAGGACTCATGGCAGAACCTGGGGGTTGAAAACTCCTGCTGCAAAAACAACACCATTTCATTTGATTAATTTCAAATCGCGCGTAACAAGATCAGCAGGTCCAAAACATAAAACTAAAAAATTAATTAGGCACACTCAATCTTTGTTTTTAACAGCAATTGCCTGTCAGGAGGCAAGGGGTAACCTCCGAGAGAAAATTTGCCATGAAAAGGCTTCTCATAAAAACACCGTATGCCCTTCGGAGACGGCCTCACCATTTTGTAACAAAAACAAAACGTACACTCGTACCTGGAGTGTAAGCTCGGCCAAAGTTTGAACAAAACTGTGAGCGGCAAACATTTTTTAGTCTGTGTTGAAAGAAGAACACATGTGAGCATATTTACGTACACTAGGCGACAAATGAAAGTGTTCATTTTGTTCTAATATAATCTACGCAATTATTTTCATGGCAAATAATGCATTGCATATAAGTATGAATTTCTTAGGAAATAAAATGCGGGAGACCGCTAGCGAATTGCACTTGTTATATAAAAAATCGCAGAAGCAGTCTAAAAAAAAACCCAAAAATCAACACGATTTTTTGGCCGGTTAAAACTGGCACTTCATCTGACTAAAATAAATAGAACAGGCTAGAAAACTGCATAATAGAAAATTTTCTAGAAATTCTGAGTAAAAAGTTAAAAATTTGCATACATTTTTTTTTAATTTTTGTGAACTTTGTGTAAAGTTTGAAAATTTCATTTATATGGTTTATGTTATAGAATTAACTATAGTTTCATAAATAATAAATGCAAAATAATTTTCGTGGAAATAATTGCGAAGATTATATTAGAACAAGGTGTACACTTTCATTTGACGTCTAATGTATGTACATATATGAGTGCGGCTGCACACCTCACCTCGCTTTACTTATGACAAGGATATACGATAATGACGGTACATCCTTTTGTTGTTAACGCTACAACTGTACAACCCAACTACAACTGTTGTAATGTTTGGTTTTTTCATCCTCTTACTATGCCTAGATTTGGAAAGTGTGGCTGGATATGCGGTTCATTTGCTGTTCGTTAAGATTTTTCCGGCCAACACCACTAATGCGGCGTTTTTATAATTACACTTGCGCAAACTCATAGCCCTACATACATACAAACATATGTAAAGATACCGAAGGAAGATGTTAGGAAGAAAGAAACATACATGTGTATGTGTATGTACGTGCATCCATAGCACAAACACATACAAATATTTCTTTGAAGCAGTTACATTTCCTCCGCACACAATGTCTATCATCACATTTGGATTACCAACAGACTTTGCCTGCTTCTAGGCGTAATTTAATGCTTAGTAATGTTTATTTTGGTCTACTGAACTTTTATTTTTCTTTGTACTTAGTAAAATATATTTATGTGTGTATATGTACAGAATTACAAACAACAGTGTGAACTCTTTACATGTTTGCTCTAAACCAGCAGCAAGCTCTATATGTACATATGTTAGTAGTGTTGTTGGTCGAACGTTCAGTTGTAGCCGCCATTATAAATTATTTTTAAGGGCAAAAGTACAACGAAAATGCTCATTGTCTGCTAACGGCGCGGCATAATGTTGATTTGTATGTTTATTCAGGCGCGAACGACTCCCACACATACATACATACATATGTAGATACCTCCGCATATACATTAACAATTTCGCAAATAGACAAATAACTGCGGTACGGCCACTTTCACTTGCCGGCTAAAATTTTAGCGCCCTAAACTTGGCTAATGCGTTTCGGTTAAAAGCTTCCGTCAGTATATCTTAACCTTAACTACTTTACTTGTATTGCTTGCTCTATACATACATACGTATGTACATAACTGGCACACAGTGACAGACAGCCTCGGCTGGCAAAAGCGCCGCAATTTGAACATTGGACAAAAGACAAGATTTATTTAGTTGGCGAAGATTTTATTGTTAACACGCGTCTCCACAAATTTCTATTATAGCCCTATTTATTACAATTTTCATTAATTGTGGACACTTTAGCGGTGGTTTGTTAGACTTTACACATGAGGTATTTTAAAAGGGAAAATCAGAGCAGTGGAATGAAAAGGAAGGAGGTAGGCGGTTTGGAGAAGCTGATTTTTTTTTAACATGTGCACCTACATCAATTTTATATTTCGAATTATATTCGATTTAGGGGAGGGAGCAGGTCACCTGGTTACCGCTACCGAAACGATATATTGTAACCAGCCTCTATTTGACTGCAGATCTTCATAGATCCACGTATTGCTAAGAAACCTCATGATGTCCTTCATTACCCTGTAACTGATCTTACTTTTTTTCTACTGAGGTGAAACGCAGCGTTTGCTTTGACTATTCGAAGTTACACGTCGACTGCTGAGTGGAAGATCGACCTACATATCTCGGCAGCCAGTTCGAAAACGCTCTATCTCAAAAATCTTTTCAGGAACGCCCTATTTCAGAATTTTATTGAAAAACACCCCATCTCAGAATTCATTTCATTCTTTTCAGGAACGCCCTATTTCAGAATTTTATTGAAAAACACCCCATCTCAGAATTCGGTTGAAAAACGCCCTATCTTACTTCAAAATGTATTGAAAATTTGCAGATATAGGGAGTTTTTGAATCGGCAGCTGAGATAGGGCATTTTTGAAACGAATTCTGAAATAGGGCTTTCTTAAAAAGTTTTTTGCGATAGGGCGTTTTCGAACTGGCTGCCCAGATAGGTCGATCTTCCACTCAGTAGTCGATATGTAGATAGAAAAGAAAATCGTGTGGATCTGCTGGTGCTGGTGCATGTCGCACGTCTAGGCCCTAGCATAAGCGTGGAAAGTTATCTAAAATTTCGTAGAAGCAGAGGATTTCATCTTTCTATAAAGTAAGACTAGAAATATAACCAGGAATCGGTTTTGGGAAAAACGCGCCAGTTTGGACTGGTAGCGTTAGTCCTGATCGAGACAGAGTTTTAGAAAGTTTTAGGACTTTTGCGCGTTTGTGACAGCGGGCACCGGAGTGCAGGGAGTGAGTTTCATACAGAATCATAAATCTTCGATATGAATAAGATACAAATATAGTAAAATATGGGTTCTAAAGCCGACATAATGGCCTACGAGGGAAAATTAGTGCTATTATATAATCATTATCTATATTGAGCCCTCAAAAAATTTCATTGGAAAATTAATTTTCGAAAAAAAAAATTAATACTTTCCTGGCTAGCTCCAACAAACAAATGTTTCGGTTTTGGTTTTGTGGACTTTCCTTGTAGATTTTCTAACAAGGAATTGAAATTTGTTGTCGAAATTCGACTAAAAAGGGTTTTAGATGCCCATTTTTTAAATTGCAAAGTTTCATCTGAATTTTCAACTTTGGACACACTAGGTTAGGCAATCTTTCTTTAAGAGATGCTAAAGATCTGTAATGGTGCGGTGTCCCTAGTTCTGTTGTACCCAAGCACTAACTAAGTAACTAGCATTTAATTGTATATAGAAATTTGTAAATAATTCCTACCTTGTTTTACTGTTGCCAAAACTGTCTCTATTTGTAACGCTGGCGGACAGTATCGCTTTATGTAGCTTAAAGTTGTTAGCTGATTTTGTTTAATTTCTCCGACAGAGTGTAACGTGATACTTATGTACATTAACAATTCTTAAAAATGATCTTTTCAACTTCATTTTCATTTCTTAATAAAGGATCTTTTACATCGCTCGTGCACTCGAAAAATTCGTTGTGCAATCCTACATATACATATATGTATGGATATGTATGTATGCATGTGAAGCGCATTTAGTAGCCCTCCATTGCCAACACTGTGTGTGACAGATTTTTTGTTGACTTATGAAATCCCTTAGTTCTGCTATGCGGCTTCTCGCTTTCCAAGTGAACTTTCAGCTGGTTTAGCTCAAACAAAGCACACTCCTACTACTGATTAGTGTGCACCAACAACGAAACAATACCCTAACTCTCAATACGCATTACGCTCTTCACTCGTTCGAAAAGTCCACCATGGACAAGCACAAGTATGTTACAATTTTCTGGAAAACTTTTGAAGTATAACAGCAGTATTTAGTCTACGGCAACGGCGACAGCGATAGCAGCAGCCCAGTGCGGGGCCATGCTTTTCTTTGAAAGAAAAGCCAGTTCGAGTAGAGCTAGCTTTGCTGCTCCTTTATTTATATTGTTTATATTATTTTTTGGCTACTCCTTAGCTGACTCAACTGCCGTTGAGTTTATAGCTCCGCTTCACAATAATGTCCTAGTCAGCATTATCCTTTTTGGCATTGTCACTTCGCATAAGTATTGTCTCTGGTCGTTTTGGTCTTCCGTTAAGTTTTTGTTTGTTTGTTTGCTTTGTTGCTGGAGTGCCATGTTATTGTTTTGGGTTTTTGTTGTTGAGCAACTAAAGTTGCTAAGAAACTGTGAAATCACTAAATTCTCTTGGGGAGCATTGTTATTCAGATGCCAGTAACACTTTTCCAACTCCAGCCTTTAATACCCCACTCATATATTTTGACTTTAGAAGGACGTTCTATGGCACTTGTCGATGCCGATTTGGTGGCATATATCTACACATAAACACCTATATAGTGTCTACATATACATACATATGTATATGTGTGCTTATTTTCGGAATGTGCTCTTGCCATTATTACTTGAATGTTTTGCAAACATTTTTATCATTGTTGCTGTCATCTGGGTTTTTGCTCTTTGGTGGACTTTAGTTGTTGTTGCCCTTATACTCGTACGTACGCATACTGTTGCCTTTGATTTTATTGCTGCTCTGTTCTTTGGTTACGCTTCGTTTCATACATTCTATTGGTTTGCACATTGTATTTGTTAATATATTGTTGTTGTTGAACTTTGAGTTTTCATAAAGTTTCACACTTTAGTTAGAACGTAAAGCAACAAATGCTGCAAAAATTTCGTTACAAGCCTCGCTGTGTAATTTTATGATCATATGCTCGGCTTAATCTAAAACGCTTGTTTCTCACGCCAACAGATGATGTGAGCAATGAACAAATGTATGTACGGGCGTATTTAAGTGATGTGAGTATAAAATTTCATGAACCTCATAATACTTACTATTTGATTTATGCTATTTTCCTGAGTCTAAGTTAATGAAAAGAGATGGACCACGCTGTGCTTTGCGATTCACGATGGGTCTCGCTGTATCAGTTCGCAAAAAACTAGGCCAGAAAATATGAGCAAAAAGGACAACAGAGTGCATGCTGTTTCATGCCGACATACCTTTGAACTTATGCTTCAGTTGCGAGTCGCCTTTTTTGGTACCACTTTCAAAGGGAGATGCTAAGCCTCTTCACACACAACTAGTCGAAATACATACATTCATCAAAAAGATTTGTCTAGAATAACTACTGCTTCAAAAGAAAGTGACGCCTGGGTTTGAGTCATAGCTGGAATTAATTAAAGGCACTTGACTGGGACGGTCTAAAGTCGCACCAGCTTGTCGACTTTAATATTTCCTTTTACATAAAAGGTGAAATGATGCAGTAATCTAGTTGAGAGATTTTAGGAATTTCAAGTCTACATCGCAAGTTTTTGAGTGGGTTTTATCTGTGGGTTGAAAAATGGACTTCCGACAAAAAAGTTTCAAACAAAAGCTACGTATTTTTGTCCTCCGAATCTGTAGCAATTGTGTGTTAAATTTAATAAAATTGATTTTCGATTTTCGGTTTCTGGTCGAAACCGGAAGTCAGTAATACCAACAAAAGATAGACCAGCCCAGATTTGGTACGACAATTTTTTGTATTTTTCAAGAAAAAGTTTTTCCCTCCTTTTAAGAGCGGGTGTTGAACACCCTGCATAGGCTCAGCTCTTTCATTGAAGGCAGAAAATGGGATTGTGGTTTGGATGGAAGTAAATTGTCTTTTACATGGCGTCTGTTTGATTTCATAATCCACTGGACTTCAGTGCTTTTTAAAAGGGGTTTCGTTCTTGGTTGGTTGCTTGGTTTAAGTGGACTGTCACTTTGGTGATAAACAATTAGCAAGTTTGCCATTCTAATTTCACAACTAATTACCGGCTTTAATGAATATCAGTACGTCATACGGAGATTGGCAGAAATATTCTAGAGGAGTGCTTTGCCGACTATCTTTAGCCTTATCCTAGTGAGGCTTAGTTAGACACTCGCACAGGAAGTGTTCAACTGTCTATTTTGAGCCAGGTTCTTCGCAACTGCGACAGAACCTGTTAAACGGCAGCGCGATCCTTCCGGCATGTATCCGCGGTTTACACTGCAGTAAGCTTGTAGGTATCTTCTTTGCTTATTGCTAAAGAACTTTTAGTTTTAAGTGGGTCGTACGACACCCAGAACTGTCGTGTAATCCTGTTCGATCCTGAACGGTTCCACCTCTACTTTGCCTTCGAGTGATAGATTTTGGTAATTTTTTCTTTGATCTCTCTGAACCAAGCTCCCATCTCCACCGTGGGGGACACATCCAATACTGAGCCGCACCTTGCTAGTTCATCCGCCGCCTAGTCTCCGTAAATGGCCCTATGTCCCGGGACCATATTGGGGTCATTCCATAATGATTTGAAATTTAGGTCAGCTCTCTCTTAAAGTCATCCACTAACTAATCTAACGGATGTAAAAGAGAGTGCTTGAATGGCCACTTGGCTATCTGAGAAAATATTCACCTGCGTTCTCGCGGCTATATCCTCTTAAATGTACCTTAGGTTGCCTTTAGATGAAGCCATTTTTGGCAGGCGACAATCGCCGGAAAAAGTTGACTTGCTGTCTACCTGTCATTTGAGGCAAGCGATTTTTGAATCACCATTTACGCTAGCGATTTTTCTTGAGCAACGTTGAATCCCCTAGAAAATCATCTTATATAAATTCAGCTTTACTGCCTCCAATTGCAAATATTTCGCCCTGGAAAGCTTGCATAGTCTGATGAGCGACTATCTGGCTCAATGAGAACCCTCGCACCAACCCCGCATCCCATATTTTACCCGTTCGTAAAGACAGTTAAGCCCTGCAATAACTGGAAATTTTCTTGAGTTCAGTCACTCCGGCTTGGAAATTTCGTGCGGGGTTTGTGGTGCACCCAGGTCTTCGACAGGATATAGTCAGTAGGTAGAACTTGAATTTAAGGTGGTAATATGTCTAGGATGGCGGCCGCTGTGGTTTATTGGTTGGCAGTGCGCGCTACACCTCCGCAGGGGCTGGGTTTATGTCCTGTTCAACCTACCTTCTTAATCCTTAAAAAGGGTTGGCCAGTTCTCGTGGTAAATAATGACCTGACACCCAGAGTAGGTCAAAATAAATAGTTATGTTTTCAAACACAATTTAGTCAAGATTGGCATTGGGGAACCAGAATGAAAGTAGTTAGGAGGCTGGCGAATGCTCGAGTGCCGCTTGGTTGTCCCTGAAGACACGTAATTTCCTGCATTATCACCTATTTTCTATTACGTAGTCGATGGTCTTGGGGACTGCAAATACCTCGGCTTGGAAAAACGAGGGGCATTCACTAAGAGAAAAGTGAAGTTCATCTCCATTATCTTCAATATAGACATCAGGTCCTGACCCAGTGTCTGTTTTCGAGCCATCAGCAAAGATTCGATATGTGTGAACCCGGGATCGGTACTGGAATTAACCCAATATTTAGCCTCAAGGAACTCAATCTTGTAGAATCTCCTTAGCAAAGGTAAAGTTGGCGTGCTATCCTAGGGCATTGATAAAACACTTCCATCTAGATCTCAGCCACCAGCAATCTCCGCCTCGTCCCACTCAGTGTTACACCAACATCCGTTTCATTTTAGAGTGCAGGTGGCCTTTAAGGATTCTCCACGTATAAGGACAAAGAAAGTGTGGCTGGGAATCAAGAGCAGCGCTAGGTGTTGTTGAGAGAGCTCCCGCATATCACTCGATTATTGTTCTCTGAAGTTTAGCAAGCAGATTTCCCACGCTATTGTTTGAGAGTCTGCTCCACCATATCACTGACGCATAGCTGATTATGGGTCTGGTCGTCGAGGTATAAATGTAGAGGGTTCGCTTTGGTGACAAACTCCACATTGCCAAAATACCTACAATCGTTTGTAGGTCTTCCGATACTCGTGAGAATTTCCTGTTAGCTTTGTATGCAGAATGAGCACATCATCTTTTTCATGCCCTATTCGAGGCGCATTAGGATATAAAAAAATTTCCAAGGCGAAATCTGTCCTAGGACCGCTTGTTTAGTTCACTTTATTTTCGACGTTTTCTACATACGGGTATACATTTATTTACAGCACGACTCTAAGTCATTCAAGCACTTACATACTTAAGAAAAATGTTAATAGAAACACAAGCTATTTATATAAAAGACGTTTATTTAAACTCGTGAATCGTGTTCAAGTAAAAGTTACATTCATATACATACATACATACATACACTAGACAGTAAAAAATACATACTTGTTATTATATTGTTGGCTTATACATAGTTATACATACATACAAATACATTATGTAAAGATGCACTTACACGAGCACAATTACGAGTTCACTTACTTAAATATGTAAATGCTTAGATTTAAAAGTGTGTGTAAGTATGTAGGTTCGTGAGTACGAATTGCGATTAGATTAAGTTGTCTAAAATTCTAAAATAAAAACACAATATTTTCTAAACATACATAAGTATGCATAAATACATGTACATGTATACACATTTGTGTTTATATATATATATATATATATATATAAATATGAGTACTAAAATGTGTCAGTGCGAATAGCGCAGTTGATTACAAGTGTTTGATTTCGTGTTCTCTGATTTTTTCTGTAAATTTTCGTTCTTTCTGGAATATTATGACATTTATATGAGATTAATTGCTTAAATGCTACATATAATACTTAGATTAAATTTAATTTTGATTCAATGGTAATTAGTAAGTTGTGGCGAACGAATACTTTTCATTTTTAAATTACTTAATTGCAGTTGTTTTTGATTAGCTTTTAATTGGCTCCTTGAAGAGCTGCGTTACGTTTGATTTAGTGTTTGCGCTAAACATGACCTTCGTAGAATTTCAAGTAAATAAATATACCAAAAACATTTTGTATTTTTTATTTATTTTTTTTTTAGTTTTCATATCCTAAATTTTCAATGGCAGTGCTAAGCAATATTGATAGACTTTAACTTAAATTTAATATTTACAGTTGAATGGAGTCGTCTACGTTGTTTTCTTTTGCTCAATTTCACTTAACGCTTTAGAGTTTTCGCGCATACATAACAAATATACTCTAAAGTTTTGAGTACTACATTTAATCCTTAAACAAATATAGGAAGCTTGTTTTCCAACGCAACTTAATATTACATACATACATACGGACATACCTAAGTTATTAAACACAGCACTTTATGGTCGATGCTGGTTGGCAGTTGTCACAAAATACAAACTCGTATACACGCTATGTACACGTAAGTATTCAATTCGTATTCAATTTTACTGTAATAATATGTACATAAAAACACACACACATGCATACACTGAACATCCATTTCATACATTAAATATTTAGCATCTTTTGTATGCGTAAGAAAGTTGAAGTGGCATGTTAAGCTTTAGTTAGAGCAACTTTTTTCTAGTGCAGTTTCAGCCAAGTATTGATTAGTTTTTTATCTACTAGTACAAAAGTACTCGTATTATACGTATGTATGTCTTAAAATTTAAAACATTACATATCTGGAGACCGAGACAATATGAAACAGTGCACTTACTTAGTTATAATAAAAGAGATAATGACACATTTTAGGATTGATTGATTGAAATTTGCCTGCCTTCCTTACACTGTCCAACAAGATTCAAATTTTTTTTCTGCAACAGGGCAACCATTTAATATTTAAGAAAGAGGAAATCATACTGGCCTTTGTTGCTGAAGAAGTTCATAGACCAGCACACGTTTTTTATTTGCACTCAAAGCTTAAATTATGAAAGTGTGATGCACGAGCTATCGTAACTTCGTAAAAATTTAAAATTTTTTCAATGTGCTGCGCATAAACGGTGAAGATCACGACTAAAAATATCAAAATGAGTACAGCAGACATTACATCATTTTTCTACCATTTTGTTAAACATTGGTTTTTTTTTTTTAATTCACAAATGCAATATTCCGAGCTTTAGTCTTTCACAAACACGGCTTTGACTCATATAGTGCAAGAAATTTCCGCCAAAATACTTTTTACTTAAAAAAAATGCGCATGCTGGTACAATCATAAAAATATCAAATCGTTTTTGATGTCGCACCAGCAGCTGGTAAAATCATACCACAAGAACATGTTCACTAGCAACAAAAAGCTGGCAACTGAGTTGAATTTTTGTGATTGCCACGAAAAATTTGATATGAGAAAATTTTTGTTTTTCAACTGTTACTGAAGATTATTTACATACACTTCAGTGTTGGTTGTCGGTATTTCAAAATTCTATTAGATTCTACTTTATAACACTTAACTATTGTTGCTATTCATAAATGATATACATTTTGATTTCAGCGGCCTTGCTTTGAGTGTTGCATTGCTATGAGTGATAAAAACAAAAAAAAAAAATACGTATTTGTTGAAATTTGGAAAAATCAGCTCCGCCCGGGAACAACAAATTGTATCGAAAAAAGCTTACATATACATTCATACAAGTATGAAAAATTCCATATCACCGATTTATGACTGCGACCCAAAATGGGCTTACATTTTTATTTTATTTCGTTGACTTGGAATTTTCCATATACATATATTTTGTAGCATTAGAGCAAAATCAACATTTGCGTGTATTTTGTTGTTGTGTTAAAATAATACTCAACTATTTTTAAATACCATAGTGGGCGATATGAAAAAAATATAAAAATTTAAATAACAAATTTTTATATGGATGGGAATTTCGTTCTCTGAAAATTTACTATTTCATAACACAGGCATCTTTCCACAAACATCCTTTGCAAGACTCAATAATCAGCGTTATGCGCCCGAGTTAAGTAAACGTTCCAAAGGCTGATTCTCAATAGCTGTTTTAAAGATTCACGTGCAAATACATTTTGTCATTAAGAATTTTTGTGAAACAAATTAGCAATACTTGACAGTTTCGAGTCCAAATAATTTGGAAATAAATCAAATCAGTTGCTCTACTGATACTACCTGTTTAATGTGCTTTGATGCATGTCTATGGAAAATTCCAAGTCAACGGAATTAAACATTTTTTTTAGAAATACATTTTAGGTCACAGTCAAAACAATTTTTATACTTAAGTTTGACAAACAATTAATTTTTGTTGAGTTTCATCAATGTTCTTCTTTCCTCATAGGTATACTTAATATAAGAAAAAGTCCTATTTAGGCTATACCATAATTATGTCAGAGGAAGGTAAGCCTAGCGAGGCAGCTGAAGCTCTTCCTTAGCAATTGATGGCCATTGAACCCCTATTATGGAATTCATAGGATGTTTATGTATCACTTGTCTTTACGGCGTAGGGTCCTGCGGTCGTTGATAATGTTCATGGATTACCATCAGTTCATAGAGATGGTTTCTGAAAAGCCTAGGTGAAGGTTCCGCCCCTAGCAGGAATCTGCGTGAGTGCTGACGTTGATAGCAACTGGTGATTCTCGTTGTTCTGGCAACTCAACGTGAATTTCTACCTCAGCCTGACCTTCTTAGTCCAGATGGTAATGGCGAGAGCTGTAACATTCGTGTGAGAGAAGGTTAAGCGCCGTGCGACAAAGAAACGAACTCCTTCGGAGAAATAGCGGATTAATTTTGAGCATAGCCAATCATTAGCAAAATGATTGTTCCAGCGTATGAGATCAGCGAAATGCTCACTGGTGACCGGGGTAGCTTCGAAATTCAGAAATTAGCAATAGTTCGAAGCTCTATCCAATCTCAGAGTGAATTACAAAAAACCTCTGCGATTCACAAGTGTACAGAACCATGACATTTTCATATTGGGTAAAAAGCACTATCACGAACATTTAAGCTTCAGTGTAATCTCCTTCTTTACGATTCTTTACTTTTTATGAGAGTAGCAAAAATGTCTTTTCAATAAGCGCTCGGCGACAAAGAAGAGGTACTTAAATTAAAGTAGTACACAAATATTTAATTGGCTCGTTTCGGAAGTTGCACACAAAAAATCAATTTTCCTGGCATTTAATGGAGGTCAAGCTCACGCTTGGGAAAAAGTTTAGCTTGTAGCTGCCAGCATATGAACGAGGAGGATGCAGATGCGTGTAGGAGTTAAATATCACTGGTAGCAGCTGTAAAAGATACTCGTAACAGCGAATATCATTAATGTAAGTGTACGAGTATGTAAAATGTATAAGGAATCTAAGTATTTGTACATCTATATATATATATATAGACGGATAGTTACAATCAGAACAACGCAATCGCCTAAATAAGAAACTCTTTTTAATAAAAGCTTTCAGGCAGGTCTCTTCGAATAACGAGTTATCTTTGGAAACTAAATTAGAAGGTGCATTACATTATTCCTGTCTTTCGAAAGTAGATTAGAAATTGTAGAATATGTTAGAGAAATCAAATTAAAGAAACCGTGTTAGGCGTGTGACTACCTAAAAATTATTTTAGCATTTTAGCGGACTATTGACAGCTTGCTTTCCTCAATTGTACTTCGGGAATGAGATAGTTTAAATTAAATTTCAATTAAATACACATGTAAATAAAACGTCAATAAAGTTATCCAAAGGAAAAAAAATCCTTCATTGATATTCACTTAATACACTGCGAATATTTAGTTCAAGGTATAAGTAAATGCCTGTTAATAAAAATAAACTAACATTTTGTAGCTGAAAGTTAAACTCTTTGCCTCGCTCGCATTTTTATAGACATTAAACTTAAAAAGCAACACATGCAAATAATTACATGAATATGTACTATGTATTTGGTATTTATACTGATCTAATAGAAACTAAATTAATACAAAAGTATAAAAAGTGTTCAAAGGACTAAGAGTAGAGTCAAGCAGAAAGTTTACTCGAAATAGGAATCAGCAGTAATTAGCAAAGTTTACATTAGAAGAATATGTTGAGCTCTAAGAGCGCACTTTGAGCAACTGAAATAAAGGATGGTATTGATATTAGGGTAGAGCTTTACAACAGCTTTAGGTTAATGTGTGATTTATGGAAAATATGCTTTTTTGATGTAAATTTCGTTTATTGGTCTTGGCTATAAAATAACGCGGTGCTACAAAAAAAATTATTGCACGTACTTTTCCTGTCATGAAGTAGAGATGGCTACCTAAGATCTAAAAAATAATTTTGGCATTAGCAGAATTTTATTTATGCCCAAAAAATCGCAAGTTATGATCAAAAAACTGAAAATCGGGATGTTATGTCAAACCAAGAGTCATAGATTGGACCGTTTTCAATGGATTCTCATAATCTTATGTTCACTAAAAAGCGGAAGGTTGTGTCTTTCCACAGAAAAAGATTCATATGCACGTGAAACTATAAATTTATATACATATTTACATAATAGTGCTGCATACTCAGTTCTTCATTTTCTCACCCATTTAACTTTTTTATGGACTTTAAAATTTCAAAGGACAAAACAAAAAAATAAAATAGTTTTAAATAATTATACCTACTATATGATATTAATATGTTTATCAAACAAATAAGGGTATACACAGATTTTATTGAAAACGTTGTTTATTTTTCGCCAGGACAATACAGTAAAATAATGTCCTTTGGAAAATGCATCCTTAAATATCCTTGGAATTTCCTACTGATAACAAAACATATATTATTAATATTAATATTTACATACATATTGGAGCAACAGAAGCCAACTCCACAATTTTTTGAATTTTTGTTTGTCTGTCTGTATGTTTGTACGCGCATCTCTCGAAAACTAATGTATGCTATCGTAGAGAGTTGCCACCTGTTTGGAAATTGCAGTTTAAGTAAATTGATAAGATAAAGTAAATATTGCAATATGGCTGTCAAACTAAAGAGGTTTAAGAAGGCTTAAAGCTGTAAATATTTTTGTGGAAGGCTGTCATCTGTTTGAAAATTTTAATTTGACTCAATTGATCTGATTACTTAACAATGGAATAAGTGTATCAAACTAAAGAGGTTAAAGAAATTTTACTGGCAAAAAATATTTTTGAGTAGGGTTGCCAGCTGCTTGAAAAGTTTTATTCAATTATTAAATTGATAAAATAAATGAAATATTATAAGACGTGTATCAAATTAAAGAGGTTTAAGAAAGTTTGCTGGCAAAAATATTTTATAGCGGGTTGCCACCTATTTAAAAACTGTATTCAGTTAAAGTGATAAGATAAGGCAAATACTGAATTAATTCGCCTTTGAATAAAGTGCACGATATGTAGAATCGAGTTATATGAGATTAAATTAAATTTCCAGGATTAAATACCTTCGAAAATATATCAACTAAAACCCTTGCTTATAAAAAATAAAGAATGCTTCGTAAATCGAAATTTTTTTTGGAATCTCACTTCATAAAGCTGTTTAAATTTATTTTAGTTTTAGTGAATGATGCCATAAGAGTTTTGGGATTGAGTAGCAACGGCGCGGTAAAGCACGTCGGGTATTTGCTAGTATTTTTATAAAACAGCAAGCAGAACTAAGTTGAGGTATGTATTACTACATAACCCACAATTTACATATACTTTTTCTATATAATGGAGAAGAAAGTTATAAGGATATTAAAGGATATATTTTTCAAAGAACATTTGCACAAAATTTGTCCGGGCGTAAAGTAAGCCAATTTTTTTAATAGATGGATATGCAAATCGTTTTTTATTTGATATCTATAAATAAATATAACCATTCTTTTATATTCAGTCCTTTCAAACTTCTAAGTCCTCCAAACATTTTATTTGAGAATTTTTTTGGGGATAACTTTTACTGTCGCAAGGTTCATTGTATTAGAAATTGTTGCTCGAAGATGATACTTGATCTCTAAAGTCTATTGAAATCTTTGATAGCTTAAAATGGACTCACCCTGATATACATGCATGAGGCTTTCTGAATTCGCTACATAGTACAGTTTTTTTTTTGTTATAAATGCATAGGTTTTTTCTTCTTTTTGCCACACAACTTTGGCTGTTGTTATGCCAAGGATTTAACTCTGTTGTTTCAAGCGTTAGGAAATTTCGGAGCAAATGCAGTTATCTATGTCGAACAAGTTATTTACTTATACATTTGCATATAAGAGAATAGAATTTAGCACATACAAATAGATATTTACAAACACACTTATGTATATGAAAGCCGTGAACAGTTAGTTGTTGCATCAACACAGGCCATGAATGCGATACGTTCTCCCACACACACCCATACATATATAGAGTTTGACAAAATACTATTTGATTTGTTATATTGTTATATTTTGCTGAAAGACAAAAGCTAACATGCACTCGGAATATTTTCTTTTTGTTGCTATCTACCTACATACATACACTCATAATACCAACGTACAAAATACATATGTGTTGTGTTTAGGCTACATTTTATTTCGTTTGCGTCCAAATTTATTTGATATACATACATATGTAAGTTAAGTAGCTTTTCGCTACACAAACAGTTACCTGCATGTATGCTTCACTATGGAACCACTCACTTCAATACAACATACACGTTTATGTGCATAGCTTATATCGCTTACAGCTTAGCAAAGTTATGCTTATGTATGCATGTAAACTTGTAAGTGCATAATAGTTAGTTGAAGTTTTAAATTTTGCTTGTCTTTTTGCTTTCAACATTTTAATAAAATTACCCATTGTAAATATTTTGTGTCTAAATGTAAATACGTACTTAGTATGTGTATATGTACATCTATGTAAGTTGCTCTGTATTAATATGTATATGTATACACACATACATTCTTATCACAACCACAACCATGTGGGCGCTGCACGAAACTATTTAACTACACTTTTGCATGTTTTTTTTTTGTTTTTTTTTTTTGGTAAATTCTCACTTTTTGCTTGCTGCAGGTGCTGCTTCGCTTGCCGCTTGTCGCTTGCTGCTTGCTACATGTTCATGGTTTTCGTCTTTTTGCTACATGCTTGTCGCCGTACCACTTAATAAATATTTAAGCTAAAACTGTGTAGTGTAGCTGCTGTGTTCGTTGTTGCATTTGTTGCAGCTGCCAGCCACTGCTCCTGCTGCACTTGCTCCTGCTATATATGTAAGCTCGTTACTTAAGTTGATGTGAATTTGAATTTTGCTGTGCGCGTTGTATTTGTTGTTGTTGCTGCAGCCAATGTTTGCAAAATGCGCTCGGCGGTGGTGCCTGTGGTCGGTGCTCATGCATCTGTTGTAATTCTAGTTGATATTGTTGCCATTGTAGTTGTTGTGAATAATCTTCTCTTTTAGTTTGTTGCTGCTGCTGTTGCTCCAAAATTGCTGATGTTGGCACTTGCTGTTCCACATTCGGCTATTGACGCCTATTGAATTTGGCTAATTCTCATAATTCCGTACTCATTTCACCGACTATTGTGCTCTGCAAGTAGAATTATTATAAAAAATTAAAAATTAATTAATGAATTTTTATAAGAGACGTAATAGATGAAGATGAAGAAATTGTATTGTTTAGCAAGATAGGGTGTTTACTAAAAAGCATAAGTTTGTTTGCGTGTTAAGTGAACTTTTCTGTTATAGTGAAATTTAAAATAAATATTTTAAAATTTTTGTAGATTTTCTTAATGGATAATTGGGAATACAATTTTACTATTTACTTATTTATTATTAGGCGAATTAGAGCTTATTAGAGAAGTTAGAGCTTTGTGTTGGCCAACTACGTGATATTATTTGCCAGGGCGTATGAGTAATGTACCTCTAAGGTGAGCTATGGATATTAAAATATTTGAGGGATTCACAATGGTGTCGCAACTGTCGTATTGTTGTATGCCGTAACCTTTAAGAGCTTAAGTAAATGTTTAGAGAACTTGAAACCACAACCACCTATTTTTTAACACTGCGAAAATTCATAATATGCCTTTTATGGTATACGACATACAACAATACGACACTTACAACACCGCTGTGAGTACCCCGAGTACCCCAAGTATATAAAATATGTCTTAAAATAAAACCATTTTTCTAGGAGTGTTTACTTATCTACAAAAGCGAAGCTAAAGTAAAAAAAAGATCAACGCGCAGAGTGCCGCCCAAGTGGGCAAAAATCGAAAAATGTAAAGGTAATTTATCCACTAAAAAGATTTAAATAGAAATTTCTCTATAAAATAATTTATTTGCGGCCAGGGAGCAATAAATTCGACAAACTTTATGCTAACGCCGAATTTTCACTAGACATTGGAATGACAAAAAATTTATGCAATTAAAATAAAAGCCTTGAGGAAATGAACTTAATGACTATTTTTTTATGCAATCAAACGATTATTTTTAAATACACGACTTTGTAATTTGCCATTTTTGCCATTTAATGCCTAGTGGAAATCCACCATAAGAATATTAATAAGAGCATAGCCATGAGTAAGCTCTTCACCGAAACCAATGGCAAAAATACATTCTTTGAAATATAATGTTGCCACCTGTTAAAAAATCAAATTCCATTGGAATTAAAGGAATTAGGTTATTGACTTAGATAGGTATCACCATATGGGAGTCAGACGGAAGAGGTTTAAGAAGGTTTTAGCTTTCAAATATTATGAAGAGGCCTGCCACCAGTTTGTAAGTTCCAATTTATTTTAACTGAAATAATAATTTTGTTAAATCAAAGGTTTACGACATCTTATTTGTTATTTCATCATAAATTCATACATTGTCAATCAGTGATTTGTGTTACATTCCTTTTAAAATCTTTGACTCGTAAATTAACTCTGATACGTTTTTACTCTTCATCTATTTCTTGCTTATTATGTCAATTTTTTTCATTTTAATTTAATTTTTGATAACCATGGGTATATACAGATTTCAGTAACCTTATTCCCTTAATTAAAGTGAATTTGATTTTCTGAATATGTGGCAACCCTTTTGAGAGTCGTTTAAAAGTAAAGCATTTTCAAAACCATTTCACTACCCATATTGTAACATCTAGTTTATTTAACTTATTAAATAATTTTAATAAAATTTGTAACAAGCGGCAACCCGTTTCAAAAAAAAAATAAAACTTTATTGCACATGTATGTACAGGCCCTGTGATCTGACACTTCATTTTTGAAAATAAAACGAACTATATGTGCATACCTATGTAAATGCCATAAGAATCCAAATTTTTAATTTCAAACTGCATTTGCAGTGAGAGTATCCAAAGTTATCCAAAAACAAATTGCATTTTTGAATTAAACGTCCTCAATTTTTGCTGAAAGAGTACGGTCATGTACGATATGGCGTATGAGTGACATTCTTTCCTGCTCCTATTTCATAAACAAAATTATTGCACATTTCCATTCAAAACGACGGAAAAATAACACCGACTTTCATCGTTGGTAGCTTGAATTTTTGGAAAAAAGCAAGCTTTTATATAATAAGGGGAAAAAAAATTACAAAAGATTTGTTATTTTGTTATTTATTTCTTGCTAAATTTTGAATATATTTTTCATAATAAATGAAAATATCTTGCGAAAATGGCCTGATCTGGAAAAACGGTATACAATGACCCAATATTAAACTTACGTGTTCGAAGTTTTTTTTTGTCACTTTAAAACCTGCGATTTTCCCACCAGTGTAATTAGACTTAAATAAGAAATAAATAAATAAATGTTAAAATGTTGAAAAAGGGGAATTTTTCCGTTGAACGCCTTATTGTTTTGTCAATAATTCCTCAATAAAAGTCGGTGGTTTTTAACAACTTTTATTGCACTTCATTGCCATACAACACTTTTAAAAATGTGAAACAAATTCGCCAGCTGTTGAGGCTTTTTTTTAACTTAAAAAAATTGGCGCAAAAAAATAAAAATCGTGAATGTTTGTAACTCTTCAAACTACCGTTATACACACATGCTGCTGGTTTTCGTACAATTCGGTTTTGCGCGGAAAATATATGAAAAACGAAATCCATGTAAATAAATTGCGAATTTTTCATTTAAACTATCAAAGGTCGACATGAAGGGCCGGGGGGTATGCGAACAGACAATGCTGATGGTGGAAAGGTAATAAAATAAAAACAATAACAAACATCTATGTTTTGGGCACATACACATTTTTTTTTTATGAATTTTTTTCGTACACTCAGAAAAAAGTCAGTTAAATATATTTCTTTCAACACTTGATTTGGTAACTATAAAATAAATGTTGAAACTATAACCGAATCATGTGTTGATAGAAACATACTTAGTTGACGTAACTAAACTCTCTTCTCAGTGTAGCTGTTGGATAGTTCATTTATGTCCATACATATGTATATTTTCATTTTTGTTTTTGTGCTGCTGCGTACTGAGTTTTCACAGAAATTTTATTATGTGTGAGCAAATATAATAAATAATAAATATTGCATAAAACGCGGCTGGCGGCCGAGGCTATAAAAAGTAACAAAACGCAATAAAACGTACACACACAATGCGAATGGAGCTGAAGAAAAAAAAAAACACAAAAACAAAAAAGAAAAGCAAACAAACAAATAAAAATATTAAATCAGCATGAATTTTATTTTTATTAAAAATAAAAGTACAAAGTGTTTTTAAAAGGCTGCGTGGAAAAAGGCAAACGCAAAAGTTCGCCCAGTAGGCAGTCGGATATCAGACATATAAACACGGAGGCACAAAGCAACGCATCGCAGCGCGGTCAGTTAGTTGCCTGGGTAAATGTCGGCGCGTATAAACAAAATTGCCGCGTCAACAGTTTGAAAACTCGAAAGTCTTTTGAAAGCAGTCAGAACGTAGAGCAAAGCACAGTTGAAGGCACAACAAAATTTATTACTTGACTAATGTAATTACTTAATTTAATAAAAGAGCAAGTGGGTGGATGGGTGGCTGGTTGGCTGTTGGCACAAGTAAGTGGACCCACATTTTACACACTCCAGCCTACAAAAAAAGGGACTACTGTCCGCACAAAATATTTAAATAGATAACGTACCCCTTTAAGTGAGTTGCGTTGGCTATATCTGTTTATTTATTTCACTTTCGCTTGTAGATTTATTTTATCATTTACTTTAGCTCTGCTTGCTGTCAGAGTATTTGGATTTATTAGACAAGCAACGCGTTATCATTGTAGATGTACTAAAAAATGTATACTGTAAATGTTTTGCTTGGATGAATATTTGCTGCAGGTTTGCATACTCAACTAAAAGTTAAACTTTATTTTATAAAAAGTTGCGGGTTTTTGATGCCGGCTACGCAAGTTAAGAATTTCTAAAAAATACTATCCTCTGATATTTTAATAAGCAGTTTTTTTGGGTAAATCTGTTAACCATATTTAGGTTGCGAATACATGTGTGTACATTAGACTGCATCACTCCCCATACAAAAAAAAAAATCGGTACTATTTTTCCATTGGAATTATAAAATCTATTATATTTTAAGACGTCTACCAAAATATTTCGAAAAAATATTAAGATTTAAGTGAGCTGGACCAATTTCAAAATACCTCCAAAAATGGAGTTTTTTATGAATAAAAATAGTTTCTTAAAATTAAACAATTTGCATAAAAATATTTAAAAAGAATTAAAAAAAAGAATTGAACGGAATCGTAATGATGAGATTTTTGATGCTGTTTTTTAACTTTTTTCAAAGATTGGTATAAGAAAAACTTGAATAACTGAGCCTAAAGTCTTCTGATTTAGACTTAAGAGATGTCGGTGGAAAGGTACTTTTTCACCCTTTTTATTTCTTTGCTAATAAACTCATTCAGGGGATGAAAGAGAAAGGTAGGATGAACGAACGTCATTCAAAGTTGAATTAAGATGTGTTGGTATTTGAAAAAAATAAATAAAATTTGGGATACCAATTAATTTATTTTTTGGACAGAAATAAAAACAGTGTGGAAATACCTTTCTACTGAGATCCCACAAGTCTAAATCAGAATAGGTTTGGCCCAGTTATTCAAGTTTTTCGTAAATAAATCTTTGAAAAAAAGTAAAAAAAAAACAGCATCAAAAATCTCATTCTTACGATTCCGTTGAAAAGATTTTTAAACATTTTTATGCAGATTTTTTAAGCTTAATCTGTTTTGTCATCTGAGGCGACTTTTTTCAAAAAGTTCTTTACGAAACTATTTTTATTCATAAAAAACTCCATTTTTGGAGGAAAAACCGCAACTTTTTTTGGTGATGCAGTCTAATGTACATATGTTCGTGGTATAATTAGACGACTGCTGCAGCCGAATGGTTAGAGGTGCGAACTACCACTCCGTAGGGATTGAGTTCGATCCATGGTCAATGCAGCATCTAGAATTAGAAAAAGCTTTATATACCAGCGGTCACCACTCGACAGTCAATGGCCCAACTAAGACTATTACTGCCATGAAAAGGCTTCTCATGAAATCATTTCCCGTTCTGTCCCGGCGTTAAGCCGTAGGCGCCTCCACTTGTGTTATCAAATCAGCTCGCATGACACAAATTCTAGGATAAGTTCGGCCAAGTACTGAGCAAAAATGTAAGCGCCAAATATGTATTTATCTGATAAGGTTTGAAGAATGTCTGAACAAAAGATGATATTACCACAATACAGCATGTACAGCACCGAAAGCGATAATACTCTAATAGAAAAATCTTTGCGAAATACATATGTATTATTATTTGGCTCGGTAAGAAAAGTTTGGGTAATTCCAAAGAAGAAGATGAAATATTTTTGTAAGATAATAGGTAGTAGGTGATACTAAGCCAAAACTGTGATAAGAAACAAACTCGTACAACGATGAAAGCCATCTCTTTAAAATTTTGTGGATAACATTTTTACACACATACAAAAAAAATTAATCTATATATTCACGAAACCATGATGTAAAAAGTAAAGCTATGTTTCTTTCTCTGACGTCAGGATCTTTTTAAAAAGACTCTGAAATTTGAAAATTATGGTTATTTCATAAAATTATTTAAAAATTTAAGTTGAAGAAAAAATTATGTAGAATTAAAGCAGATTAATTTTGTTGGAGCATAAGGAGGAGAAGGTACTGACAATGTCCCTTTAAAATTTTATGCTTGCATATCCTTGAACTTTCGGTATACTTATTTTTGGAAAAATTATATGCTAAGGACTTATATTTACTCGACTACGTCCTCGAATTTCATTCCTCTAACTTTATTAGCTTAAAAAAATAAAATTAATTAGAAAGCATTTTCAATACCTAATCTTCTTTGTGAAAAAATATATGTATATATATATTTTTCAATTCAACATAATTTTCCGTTTTATTTGGCACCAATTTTATTATTCTACATGGCACTGAAGAATTTTTAAATAACTTTTGGAACTAATAATATCTATCAAACTAGAAAGTCCTTAAAAAAAAATTTTGACATCAGAGAGAAAAACTAAAAACCCAGTTTTAGTGTATCGTATGTGCGCTGAAAATTTGTTATATTGATGTTCATACGCCACGTAGTATCCCATTCGATATGACAGTTGAGCGGGGAAAGTTGTCACTTGCACTTACCAACATATTAATTATCGACAATAATAATCCATACTTTTTTATCAAGAAAATCAACGTACAGCATTAAATTTTGTTTACTCAAGTATAACTTTGGAGGCCATAGCCAGGGGTACCAACACTACCCAGCCCGAGGTGGATGCACTTTGTTCCCTCTTCACCTCTGAAATTTATTTTCAGCAAGTCTTTAAGTACAGAAGTTTTGGTGGACAATTGTAAATTCATTGCAATTGTATCTATTTTCAAAAGTAAGAAAACGGATGATGTCATTAATTATTTACACTATAAATGATACAAACAATTTAATTCGGGGTCATAGATTACGGATCTGTATACCGTTTTTCTAAACAAGGCAATTTTCCCCAGATATTTTGATTTTAAGTTTGCATTGCGAATCAAAAATAAATTGAAACTTTAACATGGAAAATCTTACCAACTGTGCCTTCACTTCGAAATCTTTCTCTGACAAAGAAGAATTTTCTAATTTACTAATTTGGAATGTTTATGCCTAGGATAGTGTAAGTGTCAGTAAAATCATGGCAGTTGATTGACTTTTTGTAATAAATCATTAAAAAACTCCCACCTCAAACAGAAAACAGTCATAAAGATTTAGTAAGCATTCGAAATGGATTGCGAAAATGTAATAGCCATACATACATATGTCAATGTTCAGTAAAAATTTTTTTTTTATTAGTTTTGAGTTGTATCGTTAGTGCAGAGGACCATCGATACGCAATTTTGTATACATATATTTTTTGGCGCTACAAGAGGTGTGCTTTACGCATAGTCTGCAATCATTGACTGTGCTGGTCAATAATCTACTGACCCACTCCTGTGTAATAAGAGACTAGTTGCAGGTTATCCTTTCAGCCTTAAAAAATAAAAAATAAAAAAACGCTGCACTAAATATATTTTCGAAGTTTTCATAGTTTTAATTCTGCTCTTTATCTTCGAAGCTTTGTACTTTAAACGACGATATTTATACGTCCTCAGAGTTAGAGTTTTTTGCATGTACTAGGGTCATTTTTAAAAAATATACTTTTTTTTTTAATTTGACTATCTAAAATGTTAACTGAAGATACTCTCTTAGTTCTAAAACGGAGAATCTTTAGTTAACGTTCAAAGGACTTGTGTCTAATGTCTAAGTGAGTCATCTCTTGTAGGGTCTGCCACAATAACCTAACCTAACCTAGTAAAATGTTAAAGCTACAACCATTTTATTGTATTAAAATCTCTGAAGGGAAATATTCTTATGCGATCAAAAAATAAAATTATTTTTAAAGATTTTATAGAAAATCTACGAAAAAGTTGAATTTCCTCAGGTGTAAGTATATGGAAAATTTCAACTTATCCCGACCAGTCTCGAAACTTGCTGAAAAGTTTGGACCGCCCTAGTGTATATCTCGTTTTATTTGTTGCCAAATTTTCATTTTATTTTGTGCTGCGATGATCTATCGCGGTTCATTTACACAACCGCGTGTTGAACTATGTTGTCTAATGCAATATGTAGGTGTGCGTGCTCGGTGAGCTTTGCTATGCAGGATTCTATTTCTATTTCTATTAATCAATTTTTTGCGCACGACGAGCATTCACCACATCCTTTTGCCGTGCCGTCTCCTTTATTTCTGCTACCTACATTTACCTTCCCTTATTGCAGCTGCTGTACGATTTCGAGGAGCCTTTTCAGCTTTTTGCTGTCATTTTCAATAGACTGACCCATTTTACAGAGAAGTCTAGGTGTTTCCGATTTTTTGCATATTTTTTTGTAAAAGTTGTATGCCGTTTTCACATATCGCAGTCACTAGTGTTCAAATAAGGACAAGCTTTGAATTCCGTGCGTATTTTCGGGATACATTCATGCTTGCTCATCACTAAAACGCAAAAGCATTTCTTTATTTCGAACTATATATATACAGCCTACTCGTAAACCGTCATTTTTCATACTCGTTTGAGTTTTAGTGAATTGTTACAGTGAGCTACATATTGCTGCCTCTATCGTTTTCTATGTGTTGTTGTGCGTGTGTTTTTTTTTCCATATACATATTTTATTTTCGCATTTTTTTGCAAACACATATTTTGAGCTCAACACATTCCATTTGATTTTCTGTGCGCCTTTGTAGTCTGCGGCACTATTTTCGGCTGCCGACATAGGTCGCCTATTCACAAAAATATTTTTATGTGTTTCTATGTATTTTTATTTAGGTCTGCGTATAGGAATTTTCGTTGCTTTTTTAGCTAGCTATGCTTCGTATGATATTACGTTGCTGTTGCCTAAAGCCATTGTATTATTGTTTAGTTTTTTGTAGGTCATTATTTAAAATATTCATTCCATTTTTTTATGGTTTACGAATGTGTTTGTGAATGTGTGCACATAGTACATGACTACTTGAGCCATTAAGCTGTTTGTCTATTCAAAATAACAAAACTATAAGCATATTTTGCTCTAAAAATATATTGTTTTACGTCCATTTGATATGTGTACGATAAGTGTCGCCTCATTTAAGTTTTTGTCTGCCTTTTTGGTAAATCGTCGCATTTGCTAAAAGGCATCGTTTTCATTTTTCTAACTTGCTCACTTCAACGTACTAAATTCCCTCTAAAGTTGAGGGGGAAACATTTTCAAGTTTGACTATCAAAATAGGACTCTCTATATGCTGCTGACATAACCCACCCACTCGGCATTCGGTTATTCATATTTGTATGTGTGTTTGTAAAAGGTTTATCACTTTTGTTGTTTGACGCCTCTTTCTTGCTTGCCGCTTGTTTATCGCTTTATTACAAACAATTCAAAATGCCACATTTGTTTATCTCTGATAGGTTACAATTGAAGTAAATACTATTGTGTTTGTTTAGCGGTATACATTGCGTATGAGTGACCTTGAATGCCATGAAAAAGTATACAATCGACGCTCATACGCCATGTAGTACCAAAATCAATGGGGGGTATTGAGTCCATTGCATTTACATATTGCATGTATTGTATATGGTAAAAGTAAGCTGAATATACATAAATATTTATATACAATTCAACGTGGCTGTTTGTAAGGCAATTGTTTGAGAAAATGATAAAAACGTGTTTGCATGACTTGACTATTGTTTGGCAGCTGTTGAAGAGCGCATACATAAATAGGTTCAAGCATTTGGAAGTAGAGCTGGAAAACTATTGATGGCACTATCGATGGTATCGCTTGTTTACCTTTTATTGCCACTATGGACACCATCGATAGTGTCGGTTTTAATTGCAGGTGCCATCGATAGTCTTTATGATTATCCAATTGGCGCAAGTGAATTGTAAAATGGTATTTCTTCATGGTTGTTTACTTAATAATTGACTAACTTTTGTGGTTTAGAAATCCAAGAGACTTATTCGTTGCATCGATGCGCTTCGGAAAACAACCTATATGATTACTTTATTGAGGAACATTTTCTTTAAGTAGTGCATACTTACAAAAAAGTTAAACCTAAAATGGATAAGTATAAAAGATATGTGCTTTCGAGGGCAAATTCGTTATATGGCGAGGTACCTACGGTTTTACGCCAACTCCGAACGGAAATTGTATTTTTATGAGAAGCTGTTTTTCATGGCAGAAATACACTCGGAGGTTTGCCATTGCCTGCCGAGGGACGACCGCTGTTAAGAAAAAACCTTTTTT
>NW_023458558.1:24734416-24761643 GCF_013731165.1 Rhagoletis pomonella
ACCAACGAAATTGGAATTGAAAGTTGATTGTGTATTGTTTTTGTTTTTTTTTTGTATGTCGACTCCATTTGATATTCGCCAAAAATTGTTATGTCTCTTTTTCTGAGTCAATGTAAATATAAATGTACTTATACTAAACAAATATGTGTGTGTGTGTGGGTGTGTGTGCGCGCGCAAGTGCAAACGTTATAAATATTTGCAAAGCTTTTTACTTTCTCATGCATTAAACAGACAATCAGGCGGCTTGCCAGGCTGGCCGTATAGATAGGCAAACGGCTCGGTGGAAACTGCGAAATTCGCGAAATCCCTTGCGCAAATAAATATATGTACGTAAATATGTACATATATACTTTATACAAATATATTTTAGTGCGCGCGGAAATCTACATTTCCCTTTGGTGTTATTGTCGTTTTCTTGTTAATTTGTTTTTGCTTTCTCATTTGTATGTGCATCTGTATATGTACGTACATATTTATGTTGTATGATTTCCTTATTTGTTCTTGCGTTTTAGGCCATGTGGCGTTGGCAGTTCTCGCACTGTTGCAAAACACTTTGTTCTTTCGATTTGCAGGCACATCTTCGTTCAATATCCACTCTGCGTCAAACTTTTTTGCTCCCGCATGCTGGCGTTTTTTATGGCCAAAACTTTTCCAGCTTTCATGAATATTAATATTTTATACATTATACAAACATTTGCAACTTATTTGTTTGTTTTATTTTTGCCATTTATTGCTTTTTATTTCAATTCATTTGCTGCTGTCTGTTTGCTTCGCATTTTTGCTGCTTTCATGAGTTTTGCATTTGTCATTAATTTTGCAAATTATTGTTGTGCTTTATGATCCTATCCTCGTTTGTACTGTTTGACTTATAAAAACTTTCTCGAAATTTTGCTGACAACTTTTAAATATATTTAGCAGCAAATGTAAAAATGGGTACCGGTTCAATAAATTTGGGAAAACAGTACAAACAACCGCACTGGCGCGCATACATGTATCGATGCTATGTATACACAGAGATACTCTATAAATATTTAAAGAAAATAAATTTTTAATAGGCGCGCCATCTGAAAATCTTAACTTCGAATGAGATATGATAGGTAATTTAAGTAAAAAATGATTTTAATTTTTCGAATTTTATATGGAAATAGACAGAGAGTAAGAAATCATTTTCATCATTTAAATTGCTGTTGAAACCGGCGATGACTACTGATCTGGAGCATCTGCATCAGAGAGTAAGTTTAAAAAAAAAAAAATATATATATATACATAATTTTCGTGGTTAGGGCTCGATATGTGGACTTTCTTCGATGCTATTTGTTCTTTGAAAATCTGAAATTGGAAAATAGAAGCTAACAAAGACAAAACTTATTTACACATGAAGCTGTGTGGTATCTTATATGTTGGCTATTCGTGTCTCTTCTGTGCTAACTGACGCCAATTGGAAATGCCAACTGATGCCAAATCCCTCTCCAACTGGCATTTTTATCCACTGCCACCACCAACGAGTGCAGCCTTTCTCACTGATTTAAAAATATTATTTTTTTTTGTAAATTTTAGTTTAGTTATATTATATGGGAGCACCATTATCTCTGCCAGTGGCCGGTAATGCTTGCTATAATTCTATATACTGCTGCCCTTGATCTGTTAAGCAGCTCAAGTGTCTTGGGCATGCTATAGCTAGGCCAGAGTTCCTTTTTTTTGCAAGTCTTTATGACCGACCCCCTTCTCCTTGCCAGTCCACGAAAATGCAAACCAATTTCTCTTTGAACGACTCCAAGGAGAATCCTATTGTGACAGCCTCGAATTTTAGAGGGAGATTGTCTCTTTATCGGCCATTCGGCTCTGCTTTGGATGGGACTCTTACTAGTATATTTTTGAAGCTGAGGTGAGGTACCATATATTCGACCGTTTGTCGTGATTGTATTACGTTGATGATCGTTCCGTGCCTGAATTGCCTAGTTCCAAATTGTCTGATTTTCTGCTCTGACTGCAGATTTCATTCCACTTCTTTTAGGTGGAGATCAATGGGGATAAAGTGTAAAATTTTGTTTAATGCCTCTATAGAGCAGGACCTTAATGTGCCCGTTATTTCTGCCCCCACTGATCTTTTTTAGCTACCTATTTAGTTTATCTACATTATAATGTTTGCATACAGACCACTGTGCCATTGGTTTGAGGAGTTTTTATGATGGCGGTATACATCCACTTCACAAATTTCGGTCTTAGTCTCCTATGTCGTATAAAGAATATCTTACAGATATAGTTTGCTAAGTAGGCGTTCTATCTACAACATTGACGAATTTTATATAATAAAATAAACACGCCCCTGAAGATGCTAAGAAGATTAGCGAAACGTTGGGCCGTAAGTGAAATAACGTCGTTTTATTTACACTAAAAGAACAGATCAGACAAGCCTATCACAAACTAAAAGATTTTCACAACATTCGACATTGATTCAGTTTATTTTAATGTCCAGCAGTCTCCCAAATACATTGCGAATAAAAATTGCTTTAATCTTCCTCCAGCTTAGCGGAACACGCTTCAGTATTAAGTAGCCTTTAATAAGTGCAACGAGTATCGTAATAATCGTCGTTTACCCTTCTTGAGTCATCATTATTAATATTCCGTCCATACCCGGTGATTTTAAGGGTGAGAAACTAAAAGTAGCAAATTTTATATTTTCCCTCTCCAATAGCTCCGCCAAGAGGTCCTTGGAGAGTGTTCATGAATAGCTGACGGCAACGTTTTTCACGTGGTTGACCCTGCACCTGCCAATGGTGTATTCAGAGGGATACCTATTGATTCCCCAGCCGACTTTATCAATGAATCATCCAAGTTTTTTTTATAGACTTGTACGTTGACTGAGAGTGCTCTCTGCTAAGCATTCTACCAGATCGCCTTTTAATATTTGCTTAAGTTAATTTTGCGTAATTCTCAGACCTGACTTTTGTAACCCTAGTTGAAAGATTTCCTTACTTGCTTCCGGAGCTCTGTGTGGTTCTCAGTCTACCAAGGGGTGCGACCCTTATTAACATACGTACAGGGACAGATCTTGGTTAGGGCCATTCCGAAGGCCTTATTCAGGCTGTTGGATCTACCATCTAAGTTGTGGGAACGTCCTCAACTGATAATTTGTTAAATTTTTTTACGAAATTTTTGTTTAAATAAATTCTTGTTTGTTTTGCCTATTTTGGCCTTATGTGTAAATGTATCTCTACAAAAATTTCGAGCTTATAAAATATCTTTATTATGCAGATTTGAAATTAATTATTAGGCGGCCCGACTGATTGCAATTCTATTGATTGATAATTTATTCCGAGTATACTCTTGATGGCTTACAAATAAATACTTGTGTGTATGTTTGGAAGGTAATACTAAGGTTGGAGTGTTTTGAAAAATAAAGAATTTTTGAGGTTCGAATACAAATATGGCAGGACTAATGCAGAGTACTGTAAATGTATGCAAGTGCTAATATTGGAATGGTGTGTATAATATCTAGTGTTTTTTTTATAAATTCTTTTAAAAATCCATTAATTGGTATTTAAGCGATTTTATGCTAAGCATGCAAATATTTGCATTATGTTTCAAAAGGTTTTACTCGAAATATACTCCAACTGCAAGATAACGAAATTAACTTTAAAAGATGATCGAACATTTTATTTAACAGTAGGGCTGCATAACTACTAAATACTATTATATTACGTTTGAAACCTTTTCTAAAACTAAATATAACTTTTATTTAATTCGAATAAAATTTAATAATTGTACATATGTCAATATAAACATGTGTAAGTGATTGCCATATAATTACATACATACATATGTACGATTTTGGAACAATACGAAAATATACATACGAGTACGAATTATATGTAAATAAACATACATTTCCACTTAATTTTTAGGGATAACTTACCGTCGACTACTCTGTATAATTGGTGAAAGAATTATCTCTAGACTCGAGGAAATGTTTGGATGCATTTGATTTTGAAGTGCGCTCACATTCACATTCGCATTTATATTCGAATTTTGCATTAAATTTTGATTCCGGCTTTGTGCTAAGAAATTTGGATTCGAATCGGAATTGAGATTTTGATTTTGATTCGAATTTAGATGTGAATGCGAATTATTGAACCGATTGCGATTAAGCGTCGAATTGACATTCGGGGCACTACAATTGGATGGGGACGTGTTGTTGCTGGTTGTGCGGGGGTTGTTCGTGGGCAATGTGTTATTCGTGTCGGTATCTATATTCAAAGCATTCGCAATGACATTTGCATTGCTGCTATTGCTGCTATTGGCATTGTTGTTGACATTGCAATTATCCAGATTATAATTTGCCGTAAGGGAATCACAGTTACAATCGTCGACGTTTGTGTTAGCTGCTTCCAAGGCTTCATTGCTGCTGTTGTAGTTATTGTAGCCGTTGCCGTTGCCGTTGCCGCTATCGGCTGGCGATATTGGCTGCAAATCATCATTCAAATTGAATTCATTGTTATAAGCATTTACTTCTGCGCCACAAGTGGCGTCTTCAGTTTGGTATTGGCCGTTTTCTTTGTATGCAACTCGTAGCTCTTCTTCCTTCTCCCGCTTGCTGTGTTGTTCTTCGTCATATTCTTCTTCAACTTCTTGCACATCTGCGAGTTCTTCCTCATTGAACTCTTCAATGCTGCCTTCACTACCAGTTGACGATTGTGTTGTGCTGGTTGTTGTTGTGGTATTGGATTGATTGGTATTGGTGCACTATTTATTTGAATTTTGGATATTTTTTTTTTGTATATGGTTGGTAAAATAAATACGAGCGCGGTGAAAAGAAAACACAATGGGAAAGGGTTGGTTGTTGAATCATTGAAGTTTCAAAGGGTTTTTGAATAAGTTAAGACTTTTACTTTTGTTTTCATACACATTCCACGAGCATTACGTACAGACGAAATAAATAATAATTATTATTAGACGACAGAAACATTCACATGCGACAAATAGGTAGGTATGTAGATATTCTTAAATAGGCAATGTCTGGATAAACTAGTCAATATTAATACCACAAACATGCAATATTTGAAATTATTAGAAACTTAGACATCAGTTTTTATTAAAATCATACAAAAATCGCAAGACAATATGTATATATATATGTAAATACCAGAGTTTCCCGGCAGTGCCTTGCTGTGGCTTAGCCTAATAAAATGGAACTATGAAATTGAGAAAACTTATATGAGTTTCTTTACATTTTCAGTCACTCTCGAACCATTTTCAGTTTTGCTCGCTCGCTTGTCATCCGAGTGGTTTGCACGTGAGGTAGCTCGTCTTTCATTTGATTGACTTCGACGACCTACAATGCAATGTCAGCATCTCTTTTCCCCTGGTGTTTAGATGCGACTGATAAAGCTGGGCGCCTAAATGCGTACCTTTGCACTGCTGCATGTGCAAAAATTTCCTTTATGAAATTTTGCACTTCTCAACTGCCATGTAATAAAAGTATCTTAAGTCATAATTTGATGGTAAGTAGAGGTTTAAATGGCGTTGTGTGAGAGTTGTCACATAAGGAATCTGTTAAATGAGCTTTGCGTTTAAGCGGTTATGCAGCGCACAGCATTACATATGTAAAGATGGCATAGCAGTGCAAAGTGTGCATAACTGAGCCTTAAGTGTTTTTTTTTGCCTCCAATTAAAAGCAAAAATAAAATATTGAAGGTTAAAAGCCGGTTGTTCATGGTCTGGTTATCACCAACTCTTAAACATCGTTATCGATATCATACACATAACATGTGATCGAGAAAGCGGTCGTTGTGTTTAACCCGAGCTTCTACCTCGGATTTGTGTTAACCAGGTAAGTATGTAATAAGTAGGTAGATGACGCTTGTATACTTTATGCAGATAGAATTTTATCTATTTTATAATCAGAACAACCCAACGTGAAATTGTTTGTCTTTGTAACATACTTCGTAGCAGACTAAATTTATTTATGTTTAAAATTTATTTGATTCGACCTTATTAAAAAAAATTGGTGACAAGGTAGCCCATTTTAATAACTTTAATTTTAGGCTTCCATATCACTGTAGATAAAACTCAAAAAACCGTGCTGTAGTGGAGCAAAATTCCCTTGGGGTTTTCAAATCAAATTTTACATTCTTTTTGCCTAGTCTGGCATTATTTTAAAATATTGACCAGCATGAGATTAGTAATTTTAGACAGAAATTTGACTATAATAAGCAAACGTGTTCTTCAAACCCTGTTTCGTAAAAGCGTTTCTAGATTTAGGTAATTTTTAAGTAGTCATCTGTATAATTTCGGAAAATCTTCAAAAGCTGCTGACATTTAATATAGAAATTGTGTACATTTTCCAAATAAAAGCGCTACTTCGCCAAATTGGTATGGGTTTTTTTCACTACAAAAATTGCATTAAGCACCTATGTCAAATATTTAATTAACAAAGCAGAGTAGTCTAATATTTCATGTCATTATGTATGTGTGTATGTGTGATTTAGCCCGCAGCGGGGTGTATTACATTGCTGGCTGTCAACGTGTAACCGAGTAGACCAAAAGCTACGCTTACAGAGGTTTTCAAATTTCATTTGTTTAATACATATGTATGTGTGTGTATGTGCAGGTATACATGCAGGTATATTTGTATGAATATACATGTACCTATAGGTACTTGCATCGCTTGTGTAATGCACGTTCGAACGAAAATAATGCAATTAAATACAGTGTCAGGCTTTGAAGTATTGTTTCAACTGTGATCGTATTTTTTCCAGTCTTGTAAAACTGTAAAAAGTATTGCTATACATTCTCTTAGCAGGGCAATTCTCTCTTTGGAAAGATAAAAGACTTTATTAAGGCAATTGTCAATTCTGGCAACTAAGAATAATTGAAACAATATTAAATTATAAACAAAATAAAAAATTTATAAAAAAAATTTTCTAAAAACTTAAAATTAATTAATATCAATTAATAATTAAAAATAAATTAAAATAACAAGAAAAAATCTAATTGACATAAAATAATAAGTTCCTAAAAGATAAATGATAATCAAAAAACTTTTTTTTTCAAGCGAGTAAAATAAAATTAATTGATGAAACACAAATTAAATAAATATTGTTAAAAAAATTTAATGAAATTAAAAGAAAGTCTAATTGAAGAAAGACAAAATTTGATTGAAATAAAATGATAAATAAGATTATAAGAATTAAGTGTAATTAAAAAAAATAGAAGAAAATGCTATGAGAAAAACAAAGTAAATAAAAAAAGATTACATAAGTCAATGAAATTAAAAGAAGTTTTAATTGAAGAAAGCAAAAATTAAATTGAAATTAAATAATGAGATCCTAAAAATTATGTGACATTACACAACTTTCTGTTTTAAGCAATAAAATCTAAAAATTATAAGCAAATTAAATGAAGAATGAAGTTAAATTAAAAAAGTGGCAAAAATGAAATGAATCTAAAAAACTAAATCTTAAAAGAAATTCTAACTAAAATAAAATAATATGATCCCAAAAATTATATGCAATAAAAAAAATCTTTTTGAACAGTAAAATCTAAAAATTATAAGAAAATTAAATGAACAAAACACAAGTTAAATTAAAAAGCCGTCGTTAAAATTAAATGGAGTTAAAAAAATCCTTTTAAAACAATAAATGCAATAAAAAAATTCCTTTTAAAAGAATTATATCTAAATATCAAAAGCAAAGTGAATTAAAACAATAAAAGTCAATACAAGAATAAATAAAATAAGTTATTTGTTTTTGTTGTTTATGGCCTTATAACAATTATATTCAACAATTTTGTTGAGCTTAAGGCCGTTTTTTTTATGAAAACTATTATGGAAAAACAACAATAACAATAATAAAAAAGTGATAACTAAATATTTCGGAGATCACTACATCTCCTCATCAGACTTCTTCAGTGGGTTTCGATCAAGCGACCCCAGCTGGTTTAGCCAGTAGCCTATCCTCGGCGCTAAGTTCGCCTTATAAACTGTGGTTGTTTTTCCACACTAGTTTTCATTAAAAAACGGCCTCAAGCCCGATAATATTGTTGAAAAAATAAAATAAGTTCATAAAAATAAATGCAATGAAAATAAATAGTAAAAAATTTAATTGCAACAAAAGAACAAACTAAATTCCTAAAAATTAAATGAAGTTAAAAACAAAATTTATAAAAAAAAACTCAAAATTAAAAGAAGATTAAATGTTGGAAATACAAAATTCAGCAAACATATATAAAATATCCAAAAATTAAAGAAAAAGTAAAAAATTCTATTTTTAAAAGAAAATTTAAAAACCAAATGAAATTAAAATTAAAAAGAAAAGAAAATTAGTTCAAAAATAAAAAAATACATCAAATAAATTTACAGCAAGTAATTTTTAATCTAAAACAAAACCGACTCCGATTCTCCTATAAAAATTGAAGATTATCGTTAATTTCTTCATGATCCGATGATCGGATTTAAACCAAACTCTTAAAAAAAAAACGATTCCGACGAATTGACAACCTTTCTCCTTTTTGTGAAGTCGGTTAAAAATTCGATTATAATTTTTTTTCTTTTTAAAACAAAATCTAAATCATAAAATGCAATCAAATTAACAAAAGAAAAAAAATCCGCTGGCAGAGCTCTCGAATGCAATGCCAGTGCTTTTCTCACTGGATATACATAGATGTCCATTTGGAACATGCGGAAGTGCTTTCTAACATAACGGCATCTCACTATGAAAGTTGGATAGCGTGCTTTTTTGTAAGACTTTCGTGCCAGAATAAACAAAATCTTTCAAACTATCTTGCCTACCCTCTTTGAATTGCCTTACAAAAGGCTTGCAACTGTCTTAGCCCGAATTGGCCTGTAAATTTGAAATTAGTGCATATGTATGTAAGTATTTTATAAGACTTAAAGGGAGTGGAAATTTCCATGAATTATGAAAAAATGAATATACTCTTCTATTGTAATTTGAGCTAAATGATTTAAAATATTAAGTACTTCCTCACCTTTGAAGTATTTCGTTTTTAAATCAATAGAAAAATTAATCTAGTCCACTGTATATTTGCATAGTTCGAAAATTACGTACTTCCATCTGGGGCAACGCCGGCATGGCCCATTTTGAATTACACTGTGTAAATAATTAATGAAACAATAGTCGAAACAAGCCAGCCGAAAGCTGATATGTACATACATATATGTCAACATAACTATGTACACATTTATTCACATAAATATCTAAGAATGCAGAGCCCATGGAGCAATATATACATATTTTATTTAAGGCGATACAATTCTAAATAGTAATTTATTTTGTCAATGGTTATGCATGTACCGTTGAACATTCCCCCATAATGTAAAGCACAAACTGATGTCCAACGATCAACACCTGACCAACAGCCAGCTCCAAAAGGCCGAAGTCTGATGAGGAGATGTGGTGATCTCCGAAATAGCTGCTATAACTTCTACCACTTAGACTTTGTTGCCTTTTAAACTTTTCCTATATTTTCAATAGAAATATTAAAATTTTTAATGAAGTCGTTGCCGTGAAATTTTTTCGCACACCGTTGGTCTGTAGTCTGTTCACGTAATATTTCCTGCAGGCCACTTATAATTTCGTCTGCATGCAGATATGAGACAATGCATAATAAATTACTGCGATGTGTTTTTCATCAACGGACATGAGAGCCGCACAAACACACACTTACTTAAAAAACATGTATGCCAAACTGCATACTTAATACTTTTTGTTGTAACATACAACAAGGCGCGCGGAACATGTAAGCTACATAGTACAACAGGTGCATGCGGTTGCCAGATAAAACAGGTATTTTTCGGATGACAGCTTCTCTTGTGTAGTTGTATGGAGAGTTCCCGGGGTCATATTTTTTAGTTGAAGAGGCAATGAACTGTTAATTTTTGTTGCTGTTGAGTTACATAAGTAGTAGTTGTGCAACGTAGGGGAGGAATGGGAGAGTCAAATCGGTCCTATCATTGTCAGAAACTACAAGATTTTACCCGGAGATAATTTGCTCCTAAAATCTGGTAAAGTGTCATAACATCAGCTGTCCAATGTTGTCAAAATGAATTGAAAGTTGAATAAACAAAAGCATAAGTAAGTTTTAAATATATTGCGGTGATGAATTATCAAGTTTTGGAAGTATTTTTGTTAATTTGCCTGTGTATGTGAAAAAATGGTGCCTACAGTGTATTTTACAGTTTTAACTGTTACCCAAAAAGCGTTCTCGTACTTTTTGGATTTTCTCTTTCTCTGAGAGTATTTTTGCTGTTTGACAGTTTTACAGGCTACAGAAAAGTTGGGGAACGAAACTACTATTTAAATAAGTAAAATGCTTAGAAAAATGCTAAGAGCGTTCAAAGAACAATGTTAGTGAGTTTGTACAAAAAATCGTGTGGGAATTCACGTATCTGGCAACCCTGAGGAAAAAATGTTGAGGAGTACATAATGAACCAGTTCGCGGACCTAAAGGGAGCTAACATATGCAACGTTCATAAATCTATTCATAGTAAATACAAAGCAAAGTAGAGTAGCCTAACTTAGTTAAAAATGAAAAAAAAATGATGTACAGCTTAAAATGGTTTACTAGAATCGAAATGGGTAATAGCTCGCGGCACGCCCTTTTAGTTATTTTTTACTACATATAACATTTGTAGGTAAGTAGTAAAGTAGTGCATTTTTAATTTGTAGATCCTTCTTACTAGATAGCCTCCGCCGACTCTTTGCCTAAAATGTGAAAGTTTGTTAGTGAGTGAGTGACTGATTTTAGTGTTTTTGAAATTCATCGAGTTATCGATATGTTTGATACATATTTGAAAATTATCGATAAACTGGAATGTATCGACTCAATTCCAAGTCCTGCCGAAATCCTCCAAAGAGCTTCAAAGATATAAAAAATTGTAGTCACGTTTTAGTTCCACAGCAGAAAATTTTTCAGTAGGTGTTACTTTGCACCTTACAAGTTTTGCTAAATACGTGTTAAGTAAGAAACCCTCTCCAAGGTTCTCAAAAACTAGAAAAACTGTCGAATTTCGACAGTAACTGGCACTCTGGTTCCTTATTATTGAACATATCTCTTATTTCTTGTGTTTTAAGGATTCCTGCATTATTGCAACTCTGGCCTGCATTCAATTTTATTTAACTGCTCCTGAGGAAATACTCGGTAACGGTTCGAATTCACAGTGGAATGAAAAAGAACTTTTTGGTGAATATGTTGCAAACTCTTTTTGCTTTCGTGGAATTTGGATCCATTTGTTTTAAGCGTGTAATTTTTACTCATGTTTAATTTGAGCCATTGAACAGCAGAAGAAGAGCAACAGGCTGCGTGAATTGCATTTTTGTTTTTAAAATGCCAAAACCGGTTTCTTTACCGCTATGAAAATGAAGAAATATATATATATACAAACTTTGGCAGTTTAAACTCCAAATATATAAATTGGAAAAAATCAAAGCAGCTCTTTTACTGCTATAACTTCAATATGCCTTGACCGTAAAGAGGAGTAACATCGGATTCAGAGTAAATCAAAAAAGAAAGTGTCATTTAAACTGAAAATGCTATATAATACACTGTTAAAGATACCATTCAATTTCGTTTTAAATAGGTATACTATTACATGGAAGCAGGTATGCATCCTTTGATTGCTAATCTTCAATTCATTTTTGATAGTTAGCTTGTTGTAGCTATTAATCGCTCATACGCACTGTTGACCTTTTCAATTTAGTTAGGCACATTAATAAATACTTACAAATGCAATGCTGACTAGGATAAAATCATACGATTCACTTAATTAATTCCAAAATTATTTATTATAATCACTTAGAGGCAGATTTTGGCGAATGCTATTACATATGTATATATGTGTGTAATTATGTAAACAAATATTAACATTTACACACATATGTACATACAAATGTATATATGTAAGTATTTACGCAGAAACAAAGGCTTCTATTGTTTTGAGTTTGACATTATGTAATTATTTAACGGGTGATTTTTTAAGAGCTTGATAACTTTTTTTTAAAAAAAAAACGCATAAAATTTGCAAAATCTCATCGGTTCTTTATTTGAAACGTTAGATTGGTCCATGACATTTACTTTTTGAAGATAATTTCATTTAAATGTTGACCGCGGCTGCGTCTTAGGTGGTCCATTCGGAAAGTCCAATTTTGGGCAACTTTTTCGAGCATTTCGGCCGGAATAGCCCGAATTTCTTCGGAAATGTTGTCTTCCAAAGCTGGAATAGTTGCTGGCTTATTTCTGTAGACTTTAGACTTGACGTAGCCCCACAAAAAATAGTCTAAAGGCGTCAAATCGCATGATCTTGGTGGCCAACTTACCGGTCCATTTCTTGAGATGAATTGTTCTCCGAAGTTTTCCCTCAAAATGGCCATAGAATCGCGAGCTGTGTGGCATGTAGCGCCATCTTGTTGAAACCACATGTCAACCAAGTTCAGTTCTTCCATTTTTGGCAACAAAAAGTTTGTTAGCATCGAACGATAGCGATCGCCATTCACCGTAACGTTGCGTCCAACAGCATCTTTGAAAAAATACGGTCCAATGATTCCACCAGCGTACAAACCACACCAAACAGTGCATTTTTCGGGATGCATGGGCAGTTCTTGAACGGCTTCTGGTTGCTCTTCACTCCAAATGCGGCAATTTTGCTTATTTACGAAGCCATTCAACCAGAAATGAGCCTCATCGCTGAACAAAATTCTCGAATTTCGAAAATTTCGAACCGAACACTGATTTTGGTAATAAAATTCAATGATTTGCAAGCGTTGCTCGTTAGTAAGTCTATTCATGATGAAATTTCAAAGCATACTGAGCATCTTTCTCTTTGACACCATGTCTGAAATCCCACGTGATCTGTCAAATACTAATGCATGAAAATCCTAACCTCAAAAAAATCACCCGTTATTTGTGTGTGTATGTGTGTGTGCGCAAAATTACATGAATTATGTATGTACATACATTTGTGCAAGCGCTCATTGTTTATTAGTGTGATCAAGTAACTAAAGCGAAAATTTTGGGAATTCGTGTGTGACACTTTAATAATATTGCACACCATATCAATTATTCAGCATCGGCGCACGAAAACTCTTCAAATTAAATGGAAATTTGTACATTAATAATAAATCGAATCGAATAATGTCACAGCCGGATGTCGGTTGATGATGATGAAATGCACATTTTACCTACAAATATGTTGGTCGGTTAAGCGAAAAATTGATACCTTCATAATTAAAATTTATTAAAATAATTAAATTTTAATTCAATTTGCAATTGAGGCTAGAATGTTGTGCATGGTGTGCATGCGTTTGAACATGCTCGAAACCCTAGGTAATTCATGTTTAATTGCACTGCTTCACAAATTTAAATTTGGTTTTTGTTCTCCAAACGCCACTATGCAACTCCTAGTTAATTTTTCAGCTTAAAGCAAAAATTGGTTCATTTGAATCACGTATATCTTACGAACCAATTTCAAAATCTTAATATAAAATACGGAAAATGAAGGCCAATGAAATTCTCTATAAACCGTATATATACGACTTACTGATAGGGCTTATAGTTTCTGACAAATTAATTAATCATTCCAGCTTTTTTTTTTATTTTTGAATGAAAAGGTGAAAAAAATCAAACTTTAACAGAAGATAACTTTAAAAAATAACAGGTTCTGTACCAAATTTTTGCATTTGTACAGAACAGGCTTTAGTGTTCTGTAACAAAAAGAGCAAGTCAATGATAAAAAACAAAATCGGTGGATGAATACGAAATAATGAGTTGTCAAATAAAAAGGGTAGAAGTGATATCTATTGCGGAAATCACCACATTTCCTCATCAGACTTCTTTCAGTAGGATTCGAACCGACGATCCCACTGGCTCCGTCAGTTGCCTACACATTCTAATAATAGAATTATTAATAAAAACCAACAACCACATGATCAAGTTTAAATAGCATTGGAATAGCTGCGTTTGACTGTAGTTGGCTTAACGAAATGAAATAGTGGAAAAAAGCAACAAGAATTCACAAGACGAACTTAGCACAATACGTAGGCAACTGGGAAAGTTTTTCTTTGATTCAGAGATGGATTTTTGGTTCAGTGTATACAAAACGTTTTCAATGGCAAATAAGTGCTTTACCGAATTCCGTTGCTTCAAAGAGGTTGCTATCGCAGAAATCTCGAATCAAATGCGTATAATGGCAGAGGATGTAGGAATAGGTACAGCATTAATAATTGGACATGAAGAAGATTTGCGCGCCCCATGCCCAACCATGTGATCACTTCAAACGAGAGTTCCACTGTTTCATAACAGCCGCAATAGCCACATATTTATTTTCTAGATTTAGTCACCTGCGACTATTTAATGTTATCAAACCGGAACAAATGGAGCGCTATGGTAAAAGAGGTCATCACCGAAATAAACGCCTATATCAAGGACTATAAGAAATTTGGAAGCAAAATTGGAGCAATTAGTGTTTTCCATTGGCCAGATGAAGAGAAGAAAACCTGTTGCTGTGTTGTGTGGAGTTCCGCAATACAAGAAGACCGTTGTAAGTATTATTACGAATAGTATACAGCCACATCAAAATAGCTAAGCTGCCTTGGATCTGCTTTCTTCTCATTATAATAACCCAATAAACATTGGGCTTGGTTAACAATTCGAAAACTATTGGAAAACCAACCGTTTCTTCGAGTCTCATCTTCGATAACGAATGTACAATAGGTTAGCATTCGATTCGAGAACTAGGCTATACTCCAGCAAAATGAAACCTTCGTTATCCTTCGGTCTATTATCGAAATTTTAATGAGTTTGATCTCAGCTATATATGCATATTGGATATATATATATATACCATAAGGGAAGGCTAAAACTCTGTAGGCAGTGAAAACTTCACTGCTAGAAACAGCGTTTTGTAATGCTTGGACTTCGACAAATAAGTGCGAACAAGGTTTAAAAAACACTAAAAAATTCCAAACCAACAACAGCCACCCCATGCGAAATTACCTTCTTGAAGAACCGTTATTGCGTTGTTTCACGCCTGTAAAAGGCGAATTAAAGACTTCATGTGTTTGGAATTAGTACTTCTGAGTGGAAAAAGAAACCGTGCTCTAAGTACATTTTGGAAGCAACCAAGTACGACTGGGTATGTATGTAATCCTGTAAGTATGTGTACATATGTATGTGCACAGAGTTTTTGTTAATGGATGGTGAATATTTTAAAATACTAACATTAAAATTTAGTATACAAATATTATTACTTGTACAAATTTTGAGTTACAAAAAGTATACGATTTTACATATGTATGTGCTATATATAAGTACTTAAATGACAATGTGTAAATAAATATTTATGATCTCCATAAATGTCAAAATATTTATAATTTCCATAAATGTTTGTCACTTCTGCAAAGTAGTTTCCATTTCACGCCATTTTCACACGTTTTCTATAGTTCACAGTTCAGCTAACAGTCACAGTTTATACATACATACATACATAGGTGGAGCAAAAATTATGTTTTACAAACTGTGAAAATATTTTTCTGCATTGCTGCACATTTGCAGGTACAGCAGTGCACATACAAACATACGTGCTGCACAAATAGAAAAAATGCAGCACTAACTGCTTGCTTGTAAAATTAAAAATAAATATTAAGTACGTTTGAAAATTGCTGTTGGGGCTTTTGGCACAGAGAAGAAAAAATATGTATTAAAACTACAAATTTTAGCAACCTTATTTATATATGTACCTGCAAAGTATGCTCATATAAGCATCTGAGTAATGGGAAGCTAGAGGTGAATTATTAAAAAAGAAAAACTGTTTTTATTAAAGATATTTTAAAATTTTGCAAGCATAAGCAGAAGAACTCACTATTCGTTGGCAGATATAGATTTTAAATTTTTATATACAAGCTCCATTTCCTGTATGCAGAGATTCTAACGTGGTAGTGAAGTGGAAATATATGCAAGCTGCGCTTCTCAAACTACAACTTCACCTACTGTGCCCTTCATGGCTTAGTGGCCCTGTTATCGCCAGCGAGGCTCTTGCAACCGAGTGCGAAGTAGTATCTCATGGCTGAGCTCTCGTAGATGTACAATACCAGTACTGAAACTGCATATCTTCCAGTCGGGCGAGTGTAGGATATTCTATCTGGCTACGCTTAAGCTTTGACTTTGAGAGAGAAGGTTTTGTTGCATATCACAAGTCAAGAGAAAACTCCAAATAATTTCGGGGACGAAGTTTTCAACTCTGTGTATGCTACGGGCAGCAGAAAAGCAGTGGATTGCAAATATGAAATGGCAAAATTTCAGGGTGAATTTTGCTGATATTGAAGTATTTATTTTAATATAGAAGCAACGACTAGAAGCAGATAGGATTCACTGATTCTTTGCATAAACATGGCAAGGGGAATTCAAACTCAATATACTTGTACTTTTTTAAGTAAACGTCGATTCATGTGAACACCCCAGATCATCAGCGCACACAAGGGGTGGGTTTTGGGGTTCACACCCCCCCCCTAAAGCTAATAACCTGAAATACAAACTGTATCCTAAAGCCAGCTCTTAAGAAAAATCACAAGAAATATTTTTTATTATAAAGCACTTTGCTTTTGCTGTAAATTTTCTTGAAGAAATAAATATACGAGCATTTTTTTCTTGAGAGATGCAAATTGATTAAAGAAAGTTTGATGGAAGAAAATTCCTATTCCATTTCTTGTGCGCCATTTTATATGAATTTTTGGTTTTTTTGAGAGCTCTTAAAAGTTTAACTGCGAATGAAACCTAAAAATATGCAATGCATACTCACTTACTGAGCCTAAAAGAGTTTACAACTGATATGTCCTTAACAAGGATTCGAAGATTTAATTTGCCCACATAACGAAAATTCAAGTTCATTTAATTTTCTCGGTATTCGAAATATCAAAAAAATTAGGCAATCGTAAAAAATCACCATCTCATTCGAAAACCAGAAACCAGATATCGAGGAAAATGATCATTAAAACTCTTTTTTTTTAATTTTTTTATTACTTTTGCAAGTTGAGCGCATCTTGTGTTTATAGAACTTTATATTAAACAAGTAATTTCAAATTACGGGAAGAGCCTTGAGGTACCATCGTTCTGATAAAAAAATTAAGAATTATTGAAATCGGTTTACGAGGTCCAAAGTTATGCGTTAGCATACTATTCCGACGAATTGATAACCTACCCCTATTTCGAAGTCGGTTACAAATGTTTGAGTTTTTTGCTAATTTTATATAAATAAATGCAATTTATGAAACTTCAAAAAGTTTATTTATTTATTACATACTGTACATAAAACTTGCATAAATGTACTTTAATGATCATTTTATCTGAAGCGCGAATTTTCAGAAGTATAAACCCCTCCCAAAATATATTCCTGGGTGCGCCCCTGCCCCAGCTAATATGCTTTTACGTCAAAACGCTTCGCTTGATAAAGCGTGTAAAGGCCCACTCACTTTCTATTAAAGTACCCGTCCGCCCTAGGCTATCTAAATAGACAAGTTACAAGCTTTTGCCTGAATACAAAAATATTCCCATTTGTCGTAACAAATTACTCATCATTTTGGCTTTTTCTATTTCGCTAAATACGATAGTTATGTACATATGTACATACATACAAAAAGGGCTTTGCGGTAGAAAAATCGCCTTAAATCGTAAAATTTGTGAAAGCGTGATAGCGATGCTATTGGGAGCAAAGCGATTGAATTGGGAGTTAGCGTTTTGTTTCAAAGCAGTGAAAGCCTTAAAACTTACATAGTGTGTGTGCACAATAGACCTAAGGTCGCAGTGCATATCCTCTAACATTCTATCTACATAGTATGTAGTACGTACGACAATGTCTGTGCCGTTGTGTGGGTGAATAACGCCGCGAGCTTTTATTGCACTACGCATTTCAGTGGGGGACAAAATGTATCATTCACTTAATATACTATGCGTATTCTATTTATTATTATTCTTCTATTCCCTCTTCTTTTCGTTAGACGTACATATGTTTATTGTATGTATAGTGATGATTCTGATCTAAAATTTTACACACCCACACATATTTAAAGTAACATAAGGTAAAGCTTACAGCTGTTCGTAAAGTAATATGTAGTAGCGCTGCTGCGTGCGTTTGCATTTTTTTTTCATATCTAACTTAAATTTCACCAAAGTATTTTTTACTGAGGCGAAAGAGTTTGTTATGTGCTGACAACCCTAGCTTATGAATTGAATGAGGGACCACCAGTTGCTTTGCTGGATGACATCACCGCAATCCAGGATATCGTCGGTGATCTGTTATCTGTATCTGATCGCTTCTGGCAATCTTTTGTCTTCATTAGCCAAAGGTAGAAAGTTTTGTCATTCGTTTTAGGGTGTAACGATTTGCAGATGCATTCTGGTGTGACAGCTAATATGGCTGCCATTAGAAAGCGCATAAATTAGGTGTACGATTTCTTGAATTGTACATTCGGAATGAAATACTAGAATCGCGCGATATCGACTAATCAGTTTAGTAGGCTTTAGCGCTAAACAAATTAAAGGAGGTGTTTCTTTTTCAAGAGTAATCAATTCATTAATTGTCATGGAATATTCAGGTGAAGGTATTTATCATTTAAGTGGTATTTTCATATTTTTTGTTATCAAAAAATTGACTTGGAAATGCAGATGCTAAAAATTATTAGTAAAAAAAAAGTGTGAGTACCGATTAGGTCTTGAAATTAGACGCGTGTTTTAGCAAATTTCATGTAGTTTCCCAGCATATAATTACAAATTTTCACACTACTTTACAAATGTATGTAATTTTCGACTCTCTTAATTTTTCAATTTTCAGCTTGCTTTTCATAATTTGGCGAAACGAATTTTTCGAACAATGAAAAAATCACATCAAACATTGCGTGAAAATAAATATTAACACCTATGTAATCTTGAAGTATAACGTTTATTGTTTTTGGGAATGGAAAGTTAACTATAGTTTATTTCCACCTGCGTCCATATAGTCGAAACGCTGCGCGCCATCACTAGGTTCCCTCCACGAAGCCTCATTTGAGCGCTGCCCGCCCGCGTCTGTTGCGTAGAGCTAGATAAGGCTGGCATATAATAAGTATGGCCAAACAGTCGAAAAATTCAGCTGTCATGAAAACATTGCCGCCATCGGACAGAGTCTCATACTAGCCGCTACACGGACCGCCAGCACACACAAAGCCAATTGTTTGCCCAATGATCAAAGAACGAAAAACTAAATTCATAAATTTCTCATAAACGGAAAATACGCTTCCAGCGGTCTTAACGTGCATTCTGTTAGAATGGAGGAGCCAATATCGAATCGGATCAGCTGAGGTCTGCAAGCGTTACTGTTCAATGAAAAACGTGCGGCAGGCATTGCGACGTCAAGAAGCTGCAGTCCCAATAGACGACCGGAAAATTTCGCAATCAACTCTCAACCCTTTTTAAACCGGAAACTTCTAATTGATTGTGTATAAATGAGCAGCGGGTATCCATCTCCTAATCTCCTCTTTCCAGGGAAGGAAAGGTCGAAACAAGAGGCAGAAAGACATGAATGCAAAGTGTTTGAGATGCTGACAGACAGGAAAAGAAAGAAAACAAGGCACCAATGAAATGGTTTCAAGACCGTGGGTGGTTCGTATACGAACGAAGATGGGTAAATTAGTAACAGATTTTGCCATCCGTCTTTCAGCGAACAAAAACTTCGCCAATAGTCCCTCATCATGCCCGTTACTTTATATGACGCAGAAAAGTGGACTCGAAATTGTCCAAAGATCAAAAGGCTTTGGGAAGTTACGGCCCTGTTCGGATACCGAAGAAGACGAAGTTATGAACTGTTCGAGTTTTTTAACTACCGAGACAGAGTTAGCGCAAACACTGTAGGAACGCTAAAATGATATAAAAAACGCCGAGACAAGTATACTTTACTTTGAGTCGTAGATTACTGATCGGTATACCGTTACCGTTTTTCTAGATCATGTAACTTTTCCAAGCTATTTTCGTTTTAAGTTTACATTGTGAGTAAAAAAAAAATCAAACATTAAAATGGAAAATGTTACTCATACGCCAGGCACGATTATGGCCAAGTACATACACTGGTGGCAGAGATAATAGACTCGTCGTACTTTTAAGAATTTTCGGCTATATTTCTTTAGTTTATTTTATGTTTAATATTTTTTTATAAAACCCTAGGTAAAATTTGTCGAGTTTTTTTGCAAAGTTTGAATAGCGGATTTATATGGTGTTTGTTGTATAACTACATAGGCTTTTATAAAAAAATATGAAACATAAAAACATAAACTAATGAAATATAGCAAAAATACTTAAAAGTACGACGAGTCTATTATTTCTGTCGCCAGTGTACATGGCGTATGAGTAACATTCACTCCTGGTCATGGTATTTCATTGTTAAGCATTTTCATTTCAATTGATTTTCTTCATTAGCAGCTTTTTTTTTGTTATAAAAGAACATATTTTATTATGAATGAAAAAAGTTACAAAAAATTATCCCCAGTTTCACTAATAAATTTTTCAATTCAAAAAATAAATCAGCGTGAAAATTTAAAATGAAAAATTTTCCGAACAAAATTGTGTCCTTTTAATGTTTAACAGGCTGATAAATTTAAATTTAAAATTGATTGGTACAACCGGGCATAATATTCTAACCATTTTTCCATAAAGATGAAAATATTTTGGGAAAATCAACTGATCTAGAAAAACAAAATACAGATTTGCAATCGAAGACTCAAAGTTAAGTTTACGTATTTCGGTGATTTTTTTGTATCATTTCAAAACATACGATTTTGCCTACAATGTTATTGGCCCAGCCTTCTAGAAGCAAAAAAGTTCAGAAATAAAGAAAGAAGTACAACTGTTTTATTTCAATATTACTATTTTTTTAAGGGACTATTTTTTGACACTTTAGAGACCAGAAACAAAAACAAAATACTGTTGTTTTTATAATGCTACTACCTATTTCATATGCCTTGGAATGTACCCATCATGTGTGGCTCCAATAACACACAAGAGAACACTAGGAGGAAAGAAGCAATTTAAGAAGAGTACAGAAGGCACTCTGGGAAGTAGCTAAATTTTGTTTTTCATAAATTTTTTTGAGTTGATTCAGCGATTTTTTAAACTACATTTCATTCAATTAAAGCACTGAACAAAAGTACACAACTTGCGGCTTACTCTTGCTGCAATTTAATTACCGCTATTTGAAAGGTAAGTCCAAAGGTAAGCAATGCAAAAGCTATACAAATTCGCATTTAAATAAAATGTATCAAAAAAGGGAAATAATGTAAGCTGCGTAATTTATAAAATGCTACCAAAAGTAAACAAAATTACACACACACACACACACACAAACATATGTATGTTTTCAATTGAAACAAAATTTATACAACATCATTCAAAGGTATATATGTATGTATGTATGTATATTTGTAAAACTTAAATTCATAGTTGGGCGCTGAAAATGTGGCAATCGCCGCACTATGAGTACCCAAAGCTGCAGTTAATTTGTTAGATGTTCCACATGAACCAACCGCACTTACATACTTACACATAGAGGTGGATATGAGGCAAGTAAGTAGTGGCAGCATGGCAGCACTTCTGCTTGCAAATGCGGATATTTACGGATATTTAACGTTAACAAAGCCTCTTTAGACGCTAACGGGCATGCTGAGGTTCAAACGCTCACATCCACATACCACCACAAGCACAACTAGCTGTTAAAGGATTGACGAAAAGCAAGCAGCCTGTCATGTTGTGGGGTAAGTCGACTGATTGCTTGCAAAGCACTTATAATCGCACATCATTTACTATATGCGCTATAGGTATTATTTATTTGTGGGTATATGTATATGCATGGGTATGGGCCTGCGTGTGTACATATGTATGTGTGCTGCTCAAGAACTGTGTTTGTGTTTGCCACCGCAGCATTCAAATCAAATTTGAGATTTTCACTTTGTGCCGTTGATGTCTGGCTGACGCCTTTTGTGTTGCTGCTACTCTATTTGGTAACACGTTCTGTGTCGGCATTCAAACACACATATGCATTCATACATAATGAGCACATAGGGAAAATCCGAATTAGTGAATCCATATTCTAGTTCAGCACTAGTTCTTGATTGCCAAAAACGAACCAGTCTGATAGTAACTACATAGATCGGCACCAGTCCGAAAGCAGCGAAATGTGATACTCCTACAAAATTTTATTTTTTTTTCTTTGTAAAACCACATATCGGTAGATTAGAGTAAAACGTTGATAAACCATGTAAATTAAATTTAGGCTGCATTCGACCAGATTTATTTGAGTGGCAATTATTCAAATTTTAGTACTTTTTCAGCCGGTTTAAATGGAAAATGAATTTTTATTTTCTGTCCCTTTCCATATATAATCAAAAAAATTAAAATCATTTTTCACTTAAATTGCTTTCGTGAAATTGGCTTTTAAATTTTAATTCGTTTTTAATTTTGAGTTAAGTGACATAAATTCTTAACAAAAACTTAAATAAGAATAAGCACTCTGTGTGTTGTTTCAGAGGTGTTAGACGCTCAATCAGCTCATTAATATACACAAAGCAGTTTCCTTCTCTAAGCATTGCGCAAAATAAAATATTTCTTAAAAGAAATGATCTCAGACGAGAGCGACATGCGAGGCTCATAAAAATTTCAATTTGTTAGCTACCGAGTCATTGAAACGCACAGTTATCGAAATTTATCGGGACTTATCGAAATTAGCTTTGTTATCGAATTTGTTGAGTTATAGGATTTTTGTGTTTTCGAAATCATCGAAATGTATAGAATTACCGAAATTTATCGACATACTGAAGTACATATATCGGGTCACCTCCAAGTCTTGTCAAAGCCTCCCCAAGACATTTAGAGATATAAAAAATTGTATTCACGTTTTGGTTCCAAAGTAGGAGATTTTCCTGTAAGTAATTTTGTACCTTATAAGTTAAACGACGTGCAAAGTTAGACAACTTCTGCGAGGCTCTTAAAAAAACTTGAAAAATGGTAAAATTTTTGGCAGTAACACTCCTAGTTTAAATAAAAAAAGCTTATTGAAACTCAAAAATATTTAACTGAGAATATAAAATTAAATTTAACGACAAAAAGAAACTCAGGTTTTTTGGAATGTAATGGTTACATTTGTAAGCAAAATAAGAAACTTTAAAGTTTCATTAAATAATTAAAAAACTTAGCGAAAATATGACTGAAGTTCCTTATAAATATAAATCAGCGGCCACCAAAATTTCTATACGAATAATCGCGTATAAACTCTGCTCAGTCTAAGTAAATAAATTTTTACACTTTTTTGTACTTTTATAAAAACTATAGTCCATCCTTCTTCCTGATTTTTGTTAGTTACTTTGTAGTTTATTAAATTTTCATAGATAAATTCCAAGTTTGAATTAGCTAAGATTTACCGCTGATTCTCGACAAACTTTTTTGTTGAAAGCATTGCTCATTTGCACAACGAAGAAGTTATATATGTATATATGTGGAGGTTGTAGTTTTCGTAAGTAGAAGAAAATACGCATAGCGATTTAAATCAAAACCGGATCATATGTAGTAGCATTTGGGCCCAAAATGTTTTGTAAAACAATGTCACCGAAATACTGAGTTTTCCACCATAATTAGTAACGGTGCATTATCTAACTAAAATATATCAATAAACAAATATTTAACAAAATGCCATTACACTTAATGATCGGGCCCATATTTTTTACGAGTTGTAGGCGTTGTAGTAAGACATTTTTTTTCATATTTTAGATTTAGGGATTTTCAATAAAAAGGAGTGTACAAACTAACTTTATTCGAAATCGATTTACGTTTGCTATTTTCGCAACACGTTTTAATATCAATAATAATTTCTCAGAAGCATATTTTGGTAAGTTAAAGTACGCGTGCGTAATAACTTCAGTAAATTTTTAAGGAAAACTGTGGGCGATTGAATAAAACTACGTATGATTATACGGTTAGGTAATACTTTAGTTACAAAAAAAAAACCTAGTTTTTTTTTAACAAAACCACTATTTATTAGTTTAATTAAAGCGTCCTAGTTACAGTTCTAAATTTCTTAGAACCGAACCAGTTAGGAACTAGTGCGTTTCCCTACCGAGTGCAACCAGCTGTGTACCAGCTCATATTTACATATATTGATGCATGAGATGAAGGTAAAGGATGTACAATGTTGATGTATGTTTACTGTTTGTTTTGTATACATTACATTGTCTGCGTGCTGCGGCGTAAGTAAACATGTGTAAATATGTATGTACACACGTACAGTGAGTATGCACTTCTACATAATCTGAATGTGAGTCTCAGCCCTTTCAACGGCTGCGTGTATGAAGACTAAAAAAAAATGAATATGTACACATACATATGTACATAGCGCAGCAGGGGTTTAATTAACTTTAATTTACTTTCGGTTTTATTCAAGTTCTTACTTCCCGAAATTGTAATTTCTCTTATGTATGTATGTTTAGATTGAATAGACTGTGAGAGCATATGCATATTTGCTTATATTCAGCACTTTATTATCTTCAACCCATTATTGATATATACAAATTGGATATTTACATATTTATATAAGCACCCATAATAATGCCTCTTTGCTGCTGACTGCTTTGAAATTTTAATGTTTTTGGTATCAGCTAAGGTAAGTGCTGCTCCTTCGTTGATGAGCAGTATTTTACGTGACTCGATTTTGCTCTTTATTTAGCAAATGAAACAAGTATTCAACGACTATTTCTGTCAAAATACGTATAGCACTCAAAAGCTGCCGTAAGTATCTATACAACGGGGATAGTAAAAGTTCGGTAAAACATTTGGACTGATAAAGCAGCAAGAAATTCGTCATTTACGGCTTTTGGCGTCTATTAAGCGTATTCAAGTTTTCAATGAATTCCGATTTGCATATGATATGAAAGTGCCATTTCTTGAGACCAATTGTAAGTGGTATTGATGACACCAGACTGAACATTTTTTCATGGAGGAGAGTCTAGAGAAGAAAGGTCAACATTTTTGATTGCATATGTCCAAAAAAGAGTTTTTTTCAAAAAAAAAGAGAACGGCATTCATATTTTTAGTACGTATTTAGACCGTTTAATGCGGTTCACTTTTTTATGCTTTTCTGACTTCAATTGAATAAACTACTTTAATATATAAAAGAAAAAGAATTTGTTACGAAGTATATGAGAGGAAGAGGGAGGCCCATACTGCGATGAAAAGCGCAAGTGGAGAAGGACTTGGCTTCCCTTGGCATTTGGCAATTGGCGTTGTTGGCACAGAAGAGCAAAAACTGGCGTGAACTCGACCAAAATCGCTTAAGCGATTACACCGCCAATAAAGAAGATGAACAAGTTTCCCACAGGAATCACCGAAGTATCAGATTTACCAATAGTCTGTAATTAGTCTGGGATTAATCGTAAGGTAGACACACTATTTGGGTTGACATTATTTAAATAGAAATAACAGAATATTCTACCGAGATCAAAAAGTTGACCAGGATTATTCCGAAATTCGACAAAATAAGATGCTTATGAATTTGCAGTTCATATTAAATTAAATCAAATGTACCAAGAAAGCATTCAATCAAAAGTTGGTAAAAGTTTCAAAGCATACATACAAATATGTGTGCTAAGAATAGCCACAAGCTTACAACAATGCTTTTGTGATTTCTGTAGCAAAACAAAATATAATTTTCCCCAATTTATTTGCGTAATTCAAATGCACAAAAACTTTGCTGCTTCAACGGCAAGCACTTTCCAATCGATTTCCCTTAGGATAAAACAAATATTACAAATAGCCAATTTCTATGCAAGTAAATAACAATTAAAAGCGATTTCGTCTGCCATATACGATCAAGCTAATCTTTTCCCAAATGAATCTACTTCGTCCACAGCTCGAAATACATAGTTTGTAAACTCGAAACTCATCAAGAATTGCGTTGGTTTGCAAAATTACAATTCCTCAGCAGATTACCCTGCTGAATAGGCATTCTTGACAAGCCGGATAGGATGTCTGCAAACTTTCTTGTTAAATGCTACGACGCGCTGATGGGCAAATGAAACTTTGTACAAGTTGTCGAAAATTAGAAGCACATCTTAATTATTGGCCGAATCTGACTTGACTACTCGCGTGTATATATGTATGTGTGTATGTATGTGTATTATACTGTGAGAAAAATCAACCAAAAATTGCTTAATATTACCGAATTCAAACTTGAAAAGGAATCAACGTGATTTTTGGTTAATATTAACAATGGTAACTTGGTTGATATTTTCAACAATAATTTGGTAATATTAACCACAATTTTGTTTGTATTAACCAAACTTTTGGTTGGCGATTTTTTGTTTGAATGCGTACATGTTCTGCACTTCACAGATGCTTTTCCATAATTCGGAGATACAAAATAAAAATTTTTATTATCATTTTAACATATTGCCTCTGGCAAGTAACAGCAAGCATCGCTACACACTCAGCTAAAGCTGCTTTATAAATGAGTCTTCAAATGTTCAACTTGAATCAAGTTTCTTCGTCGTTTATTTTGGTTCTGCACTTCACAGAACTAACTAAAAGTTAGTAATCAATAAAAACCACAAAAACAGAAAAAAATAATGTATCGCGCAAACTTGAATGACATTTCTTACAATCGGCTTATTGACCATGAAAAATTTAAACCATAACTTGGTTGAAAAAACCATAGTGCTTTTGGCTCAGTGCAGAAGGAGTGTAAGGAAGATACCTAGTTTGGTTGTTTGTATTTGGTTTGTATGTCTGTATTTGGAGCCCAATTGAGCTCTGCTGACATTGTTAGCTAATCACAAATTCTGAGGTCATCTACGCTTAAAAACAATTTCCGTTTTTTTATTTGTTTCGGACACCATAAAATAATATTAGCCAGCGAGGCATTGGAGCAGACGTTGCCAAAAATAGCAAACTGTCCAAATGGCGCAACTTTGTGTAGATATTAGTGGGTAGTTTGTCTTACGAAAGGACTGACCTTTAGCGAACTATTTCTTAACTACTCCAAAAGCAGTTTTAAAATAATTTTGTTTGACTTGGCCACACTAGGACTGAATTACAAATCTATCGTACAATATCTGAGGAAAGTTTCTTTTTCTAGCTACATATATATGGGGCGTTCCATACCAAGACTGCATTCGCAAAACAATTCTAAAAAAATTGTAATTTTGTAATGTACT
>NW_023458558.1:24761653-24871061 GCF_013731165.1 Rhagoletis pomonella
ATTTTCTTTTCATCAAAAAATTTGTATGTAAAAAATTTTTCAAGGGAAAAAAAATTAAAAAATATTTCTTTTAATAGAGAATTTTGATGTGTGTATGTGTGATTTTTTTCAGATTTTTTCCTCACCCCGTTCTCGAGATATTTGGAAAACCATTAAACTGATTAGTTTTTGTTTTTGTGCTGTAAAGTTTTGGAAAATGTATTAATCAAGCTCAAATTTCATATTTCTATAATATTTATGTTTATGCATCAACCCTAAAAATTTGAACAAACACTCGAAGTGTGAACCCCGTGTGTGTTATAAATAGCAATAGCATCGGCACATATTCCTACAGGGAGCGTTCGTACGTTTTTGGCTGCGTATATCCCACTCAAGGAAGGAAAATCTTTGGTATAATTTTCTAATAAAAATAAATTGTGCGAAATGTTTTTCCTTCGGGTTGGGTTCATCACTCGTTCAAAGAGCAGAGAGTAAGGCAAGACAGAATGTAGACGGAAAAGAGCGAGTCAGTATGCAATAGGAAACTCAAATCAGCTGGAATGACCCTGGCAGAGGCAAATCAAAAATTATGACAAACAAAAATTGTCCTCACTTCGGGCGGAAGTCAATAAATTTGCTGGTTTAATGGCAGCCAACATAGCACAAACAAACAGTGTTGACATACATACATACATAAGGACGTAATGTACATATGTACATATGAATAGGTAGATTGATGTACACATATGCAATGCTCGAATGTGTGTGTGTGTGAAAGTGAGTGCGCATAAATGTTATTGTCGGGCGTGCTTACTTGTGTGCGTGATAAACTTCAGTTGCCTATCGAACTCGTATTGGGTACGGAGTACGCACAAAATCAACGCCAGGCGAAGTCTTGTTTACTGTTTTGCTAGTAGCCTGTAAGTATGCTTATCTTTTTCATAGGTCCGGTTATTTCTTCTTTAATTTTGCTGTTTTTCGCAATATTTTGTTGTAAGCAATAAAATATCGGCTTAATAAAATTGGTAAATAATAAATATCATATTATGGGACTTATTGAAGTTTGAGTGATAGTATAAAACTGATTTTGGTGTTGTTGTTATCTTTTTATGACTGTACGATAAGGCGACGATAGCAAAAGTTCATATTTTTCATGCTCCTATTAAATAAATTATGAATTGTACTTGCGCTCATTGGGATTTTTACAACAAAACACATATAAAAGTCATATTGAAGGAATTTATTAGTTATTATAAGCTATGTTTTGAATTACATTTATAGAGCTAAGAAAATATTGTTTTCCGAAGAATAGATAAATTGCGCTACTAGGGTGGAAGTGGAATGAAATAAAAATGAGTACATGGTGATTTGTGTCAAATATTTAAAGGTTTTTAAAGTTAATTTTTTTTTTTTTTTTTTTTTTTTTTTTTAATAAAAATATGGCACATGGTTTAACCAAAACTATATAAATAAAACATTTACAGATCCTAGAAAAATTCAACAAGTTTTGATTGTCAGCGATGCAGAATTAGAAAATTTTTGGATTTACAGTTTTGTAGCATATTAAATTTTGGTATAATAAAGTGCAAGTTTCAAATGGGTGAAAAATCGCATTGACTTTAAGTTTTTTTTTTGCCGAGAGCTTTTGCGAATTTTTTTAATATAATAAGTGCAATTTAGAAAGACAGTCGTTGATTCGTTCAATTTACTTTGCAAACATTCTTACGAATTTTTTTCCTTAAGAAATTCATACTTATATAGCAAAAGTGCAAAAAACCTTCAGCAAATAAAAAAATAATATTAAAAATTAACGCGATTTTTTAGTCGCTTAAAACTTGAAGTTTATTAGACTAAAATTTAATAGGCCTTAAAAATTTTTCCAAAAATTCACGGTAAAAAGTTGAAAATTTTAATGGAAATTTGTTTAATTTTTTTAAGCTCCGTATAAAGTTTTAGCTTTAAAAACCTTGCAAATACTTAACCAAAATCACTATGTACTAATTTTTTATCCCCCATCGATATTCTTACCGTGTTCTTTCTAATTCTTCTTATTTCTTCTTGAAACACCCATGACCCGTGGATATGCCTAGGATATCTGGGGCGTTTAAACAGTTTTGCGCTTCTTTGTATGCATGCTCCATCTATCATTAAGCCATCTATAAAGTAAATTCATGGTACGTATCTACATAAATATGTATCCTGGTTCTGGCCCCTTCTATGTTTTGAGTCCTTTTTTTGTTGAAATAGTTCCTTTCTTAAAGTTAATAGTCGTTAATCCAAGTCGTACGATAAGCACGGATTCTTTAAATATCTCCACTCCTGCGCCATCTGTCGGAGACTCATTTGTATGCATTTGCTATAAATCCTCACACACACACAAATATCAAAGTCATTGGACTTGTGGTTCCGAAGATAAACAGCCAAACAAACAAAAAAACAGACAGACAAAAATTCTAAAAATGGTTCAAATGTTTTCAATTATATTCCTCATATCACCTTCGGCCATTCTTTTAAAGAAATTTTCGATTTTCCCACACGATTTCTCTTCAGTTTTATTATAGTATAGACGACTCTATATATACATATTTTTGAAATCAACGCGTTGCAACGTAGACAAATTCAATTATACTTAAGATCAACAAAGACAGGATTCTAAACAAAAATTGTGTCTGTGGATTTAAGTGTGCTATACCTTAAAAGATTTGTACATTCGTCTTCTTTTGAATGCCTAGTGGCGTTTTTTCGAAAATTTCAAATAACTATGCCACTATGGCGGATAAATGCCTGAATAAAATTTCCGAAAGAACTCATATTATTCTCAAACTCCATATCCAACAGTATTTAGTCTAATATTAAACTTTTGAAATTCAAAATGGCGGAGACATTTTTGAAAATGTGAGGAAATTTGTCGAAACTTGTTTCTCGGAAGTTTTTAGGTCGCTGATTATGAATTTGAAGTTACTTTTCGGAAATTTGAAATCGCGGCTTCAAAGTGGTGAACAATATTTTCTAAAAATTATCGGAGTTACTTGAAACTTCATTCCAAATGATAATAGGAATTTGAAATATTTGGTAAAATATGGTGAAGCGAACTTTTGAGGCCTCACTGCTTTCGACTAATTTTTTTTTTTTTACTTGGCGGTTCTTGAGTTTTTTTTTTAAGAATAAAACCTCAGATATTATAAATTTAAATCGGAAGTATTTGGCAAAATTGTTGAACGGCAAAAGACTGCTTAACTCTGTCGTGCTGAGATTTACTGGAGATCAAAAATATTTGTTATATCAGGGTGTCTACAGCCGTCCAAGTTTATGCGGTTATTGGTCACGGCATTAAAAAGAAAATGTACAAATCTTTTAAGCCATACACACTTAAATCCATAGACACAATTTTTGTTTAGAAGCCTGTCTTTGTTGACGTGGAACATCCCAGTGCGAGTACAAGTAGTTCAAAATGATATGCTTTGTTTTAAATCGGTGACTTGCCGACTTTATCGGGGGACGTGGGCTAACTCTATTTCAGATAGATAGTTTTGATTTAGTTCAATTTATGGTTCAATGATTTAAATGGAAATATTTATACATTTAAGAGGCCTCTCTGGGGGTTTTGGGGTCCGAGGTATCTAAATTCGCAGTTTATTTTTACCAAAAACGGCCGCTGGGTACGCTATGGAAGAAATTGGTGGAGCGGTTACCGGGATATACACATGTAATCATAAGTGGGCGTGGCTACGCCCATGTTCAACAAATTTATAATCTTATTTTTCATTTAAAAATCATTGTAAATATCAATTTGAGTAAATAAGCTGCAGTAGTTACTAAAATTTAATTACTAAAATATCGTAGTTGTGCACAAGTGCGCTCGAGTATAATAAATTTCGAAGTGCCAACATACATTTTAATTCAACATAACTAGATACATATCGATGGCGCTCTGCAATAATGACACGACACAACTCAAAATTTCATATATTTCAGTAGTGTCAATTAAAGATTTTGTGTTTCTTAATCATTTCATTCTGTAGAAAAAATTTGTAAGCTTTCAAATTATGACTTTTTCTAAGGATTTATCTAGTAAGTGTTGGACTGCAAAAATACGAAATAAGTAACAACTCCTAAGTAGCTAAACGAAAAATACTCCATTTGTATTGCTGATCAACGGCACAATATGAAAAGTGTCGTTGTTTCACATAAAAGCATCATGAACCTATCGAAAGTTTTTCGCACGATAAATATTAGAAATGTGCCACTGTTCAGTACTAAGGGTTGGCTACTGCGGTTTTGTGACAAATGGCAAAACAGCGACTCTGCCGGATTGGTAAAAATTAAGCATAAATATGTCGATTTGCCACAGAAAAATATGGTTATATATAAATCTAATCAGCTATATAAGTAACTCAAAAACATGAACTTTTGAGTTGTGCCGTTATTGCAGAGGACCATCAATATGTATGTATATAAAAAATAACATAATTATTGGCAGGGGGGAAATAAAGTTAAATTTTGCAAGCACTGTGTTATTATTTGCAAATATGTTTCAAAATGAGCACAACTGACAAAAATAGCCCTTTTTTTTTTGCATAGAGCAGTTCGTAGGATTTAACTCCAATTGTTGCAGACATTTTTTTTTCATGATTATATTCATAAATCTATGTATTAAACAGCACACACATATGTATGGCTATACATAATCTACCTGTCTAAGTATATAAGAAGTAAATACATGGTAGCCACAAAATTATTCGATACGTGCATATACTTTAGCATTAAATGGATACGTATATAAACACATAATTAAGTGTAGTATTTACAAAAACAACCAATATGCTGAAAATTAAATAAACAAATCAAGAAAACCGGCGCAGCTAACGAAATGTTAATGAGACGAAACAAAAATAAAAAAAAAAACAAAACGTGCCAAACAAACAAAGGGACGCCGCACCAAATCACACTCAAAAAAAAAAACACGCAAATTTCTACACAAAAACGCCAAAGTTCAAAGCAATTAGTATTGACAACTTACAGCTAACTTATGTAGTTGTGGTCGAGCGAGTGTTGTACGGCGGTAATCCACAGTTAATGAAATGAAACAAACAAAGGGGGTGCGGCGCAAAAACGAAAACCACAAAACAATGTTTAGTAGCACGCACACTTATCAAATAATAACAAAACACAAACGTGCAACGAGCTGGTCAAGCCATATTTAATGGCACCATCCACATGCCACATGCCACATGCCACATGCCACATGCCACATGCCTCATGCTACAACATGTCGCATGCATGCAAAAGACGTTTTCAATTTCCAATACGATTTTCGATTTGATGAGCCTCATTTTCTGGCGATTTTACTTACAGTTTGTGACTGCTGCGGTTGCGGCTGCTGCCCGGCCGTTGCTGATGACATGGATGTGGCATTGGCATTTTGCAAGAATACTAACGGCCCTACCACGGCGCCATTGCCACCCGCGCTGCCGCTTATGTTGTTTGCGGTCTTGTGTAGCGAAGATTTTGGTTGCTGAACGATGGGTGGCTTACCGTTGTCGAACTGGTAGTAGAGTACATCAGTGGCAGGTGTGGCGCCACCAAATAACATTGCGCTCTCCAAACCACCGCCGCCACCATTGCCACTGCCCCCACTATTGCCGCCACCAACCCCACCGAATGAGGGTTTATACAACGTTGACTGCGGTGGCGGCGGATCGGCGGTCTGTGCACCCGAAATGTGATAAGCGGACATTTGTTGATGGCCCTCTGGTGGACCATGTTGTTGCTGCGGCTGTTGCGGCTGCTGTTGCTGTTGCTGCAGCCCAGTGTTACGCAGAAAGTCGGGCATTTGCGGCATTTTGTAGTTGTAAATATAAGGACGTTCATACTCAGTGCCAACTGCAACTGACCCGCCCGCACTATGATGCAGATAGGAGAGAAAGAGATCGGACTTGGCCGGCTGTAGCCGCGAATCGAAGCCACCTATGCCAGCTGTATGTATGGGTGCTGGTGTGTGATAATAGCCAGCTGCTGGCATTTGGCCGGTGAGCAGCTGCGTTTTGGTGATTGCATGCCCGGATAGACGGCGTGTGGGTACGCCGATGTCGGACTTGGCGTCGCGCTTCTTGATGTGCAGCCCTGCGACCGACGGTGGCCCCTGATAGTAGTACGGCGCCGCAGGCGTATTCGGCCATTCGACGAAACTATCCATGCGATTGGTGCTAGAACTTAAATTACTACCACAACCATAAGCATTACTACCTCCACCACCACCACCACTACTGCCCGCTATGTTACCGCTACTGTTGTTGGCACTACTACCGTTATGGCCGCTGCCAGCTGCCGCGCCAGTCGCTTTGCCAAAAACATTATTCAAACTGAATTTGTATTGATTATTCTCGAATGTGGTGTAATTCAGTAGACGATTGCCGACACCACTGCTGTTGCTACTGTTGATGTTGTTGATGTTGGTGTTGGAGTTGTTATTTGAATTTGAGTTTGAGGCTTTTGAAGCGCATTTCTCATTAGCATTAGTAAAGTTAGTTGTTGCAAGGGATGTGGGACCAAGGGAGCTGGATGAGGAGTGTATGGGTGCCAACGTTTTGCCCATTTGATGGGTGTGGCTGTTGTGTGAGTTGGGATTGTTATAAATGGGTTTCGATTGCGATTGTTGCTGTTGGCGTTGTGCAAAGCATGAAGTTTGGCGAGGCGGAGCTTGTTGTTGTTGTTGTTGTTGTTGGTATTGCATTTGCTGATTACTCACAGTTTGCTGCATTAAGCTGTTGTAAGTGGATGTGCCGCCACCGCCACCTCCTCCACCGCCTCCGCCACCGATTGATTTGCGATGGCTGCCACTGGAGGCGCCCGAGGACTTGTTAGTTCCATAACGTGTACTATCGCTAGATCTAAAAATAGGGAAATGGAATGTAGGACGCATCATGTGGGTCGGAAAATCAACTGGGTATGTTGGCATATACATACATTTTGGGCTACAAAAAAAAAAAAAACAATTATCACTTACCTTTCAGAGGAATATGCATAGTCTTGATCAGCTCCAAGGCCTGAATCAGTGTGTTCGTGTGATACTCGCAGCGCAGAATTCTCCAATGGACTGAGATTAGAGCCGGTTGGTGAGATGAAGTCGCCCATACTCATGCTGGACATCATTCTGTGAAATTTATTGATAAAGAAAAATAATAATATTCAATAATAATAGTCAATAGAAAGATTGCGAAAAATTTTACACAAATTAGCAGTTCAAAAGTAGTTGTCGTTGTAAATTCAAGTACATTACTGCAATACATGGCCTAAACCCAAGCTATTGAAAAGGCAATGGAGTATAAGCCGACTACCCTGTGTGCATTTCTCGACATATCAGTCGTCGTACGAAGCAAAGTCTGTCATCGTCCCATTTAGCATAAGAAGGAAGCTAAACTTGACCAAACCCAAGTTCTGCGGGACAGAGACTGAGGTCTCATAAGAGGCAAACTATCTAGGCGTAATATTAGATATAAGACTCAACTGGAACTCACATCTCGCAGCGGTTACTAATAAAGCTACGAGAGCATTTTATGCTTGTCAAAGGCTTCATGGTATGACTTGGGGAATATCGGCGAAATTAACGTATTGGTCATTCACTACGGCGAAAAAACCGATTCACACCTATGCGGCACTGGTCTGGCCAAGCAGGCAGTCTCCAAAGTCACTCTGGGTAAGCTCCACCGCCTGGTTTGTGTGGACACACTTTTAGAGATAAAGGCTTGCTGGAGCGCCCTGAGGCTAGCGAACCTAAGTAGCTTGAAAAGTGGGGACTTAAGGGGTAATTCCCCCTGTCCTAAAATCATAAAAAAAATTTCCCGTTGTTAAACTAACAGACTCAATGCTACCGCAATTGACCTTTACAAAGCCCTATATAAAACGATAATCGCTATGTTCGGTGAGGGAACACAAGTCTGGTATACTGATGGTTTGAAGTTTGAGGATGAAAACATGGATGGGGCCGGCCTATATGGACCTAGATTTAAATAAAGACAAATGGGGCAACAATAAACATCATTTCGGATAGCCAGGCAGCGTTAAGAGCACCTGACTCTTGTAAAACGGTGTCAAAGGTAGTAGAAAGTTATAAAAAGGTAAGGCTAGGAGCCAGAGTAACAGAGTAACCTTATGGTGGGTTCTGGGTCATGAGGGATTCTATGGCAACGAACGGGCTGACATTCAAGCGATATGCGGTGCCCAACGGAGCCTGATCGAACCTCATACTTTCATTAGTCCATCCAAAGGATACACAGCAGCGCTCCTAAGGGGATGAGAGGACTTGCGGACTTGCAGGTTACAACCCAATGGCGCTCGACAAAGGGTATAAGGCAGTCCAAAAGATTCAAAACTCCCTCTCGAGGAATCTCTGAACGGCCGCTAAATCTTAGCAGAGAGGATTTAAGAACACTCACCGGATAACTGGCAGGAAACTGTAGGCTGAGGTACCATCTGCATAAGATGGGACTCTCAGAAGAGACGAACTGCAGGTTTTGCAGAGGATGCAACCTCGGAGCATATACTATGTGATTGCCCGCGTATAACTCGCCTCAGCCTTATAAATCTTGGAGAGGGGCTATCGTCACCATCCAGAATCTGGAACAAGACACCCTCCAAAGTGCTTAACTTTATTAACCGCCAAAGGTTGGAGTGACTTGATAAGGGTGAGCACAGTAGATCTAGCTACGTCGCAGCGCTATATACATATGTCCTAATAATAATATTAAGCGTGTTTTATTTTGGCGGCTTAGCCATTATAGTTATTTTGGCTAAGTCTTCCCTTCAAAATAAGCTAATAGCTTAAATTTCTCGTCAAATAAAACACGCCTAGTAATAAATTCAAGTAGGTCTTCTATCCACCTTGATCCATATCTTTGGAGCTACTATTTGTATTCTAATGATTTTAATATAAATTTTTTTCAGAAAATTGGTACTACAGGCTTTGAGAAACTTATAATATTGTGTAATATTACCTGACTAATCCACTATTCCGTTCACATTCTCTTGAAGATATTGTGCTGGCGGAGCGTATAGATCCATTTCGGCCACTCGCATTGTCAGTCACATTTGAACTTTGGAAATAAAGTCTGAAAAATATTAAAACCAAGATAAACTCTGTGATAGGGTTGTACGTAAATTACACCGTGCGACAGTCAATTTTATAGATATTTTCCACTAAGCCTTAACTGCAGTTTATGACTATTGGAAAAAATATTACAACTCGAAGAGGGTAAGTGCTCATGCTATATACAAGCCAAAGAAGGAAAGTATAACGACAAAAAGTAAGAAATAAACCTTGCCGATCACTTCATGTTAAAATAATTGGAACTTGCCTAAGCTCCTAACTGCGGTTAAGCTTTTGGTGGAAATAGGCTATTACACGCAAAAAAATCAATGTATTTGCGACCCAAAGGGCCAAATATAGTAAAACTGCGTTCTAATTTATTCACTCTTACGTCACGATTTTTTTGAAAAGGTTTTTGAAATGTGAAAAATATTCAAAAGTTAGTTAAAAAATTTACGCAGTGAGAAGTTTTTCACAAAAATCCACAGTGGATAGCGTAGCTTTGGTTGATCTGCGGCCGGATTTTTTTTAACACTGTATAGCACGGACTGAAGTTTTACTATATTCGGCCCATTGTTTCGTGAGTATATTGGTTACTTCGTGTGTATCGAGATTTTTTGTTTTGTTTTTGTCGCACGGTGTTATACATACATATGTACAGAGCGAGAAAATTAAAAAATGTTTCTTAGCACAACCGATTTTTTGGTTCTATCGAGATAATACACACCTCTGACTACTAGTCTGCGATGCACGGGAATTAGGTGCCTTTAGGAGCTAACTAAGGGTACTGGTATTACAAAACACATTTCGAACAAAGTTCCAAGTAAGCATTTTGCATAAATGGTGACGATGTACAGACGTAGGCATAAATGTTTCAAAATTTTTTGAGTTTATAGGTATCGCTTAATTTCCGTCGCCAACCCATTTTTTCTCTCTGAATAAGGAAGACACTTTGACCCTGTGTGAGGTTTTGTGAGTATATTGATTGCTTCGTGTGCTTCGAAATTTTTTTGTTTTTGTAGCACGGTGTTATATGTACAGGACGAGAAAAACCAAAATTTGTTCTTGTAAGATATGGGGGGACGTTTAGTACTCAGCTATAGCACAACAGATTTTTGGATTCTATCGTGATAATAAACACAACTCTGACTACACAACTTCAGCGCGCACGAAAAAGGTGCAAGTGAAAGTAAGCTAAAGGAGGTCGAATTGAAAAATACATTTCAAACAAAAAATGCCAGATAAGCCCTTTGCCTAGATCGTGACATACGTATAAATGTTTCAAAATTGTGTGAGTTTATAGGTATCACTTAATTGACTTTAATTTCCTTTGGGGTCGCCATTAGATTTTTCTCTCGCTAAGGCAGACACTTTGACCCAGTACGAGGTCTCAGTCGATTGACTAAATAATCAGACTTTAGTTTTTAGTTTTTCACTCTGACGTCAGCAATTCAAATTTGATTTAAAAAATTCATCGAAATGTGTTTATAGAAGAAGTATGGGCATCAACTTAAAGACGAAATTTTGTAGAATTTAAACAGATTCAATTCTTTGGTGCATTGAAAGTAACACTCTAAAATTTTATCCTTGAAATTTCGCAATATTTGTTTTTGAAAAACATTATATGTTAAGGACTTATATAAACTCGATAACATCCTCGAATTTCGTCCTTCTAAATTTATTAGCTTAAAAAATTACCTAGTCGTCTTTGTGTATCCAACAAATTTTAAATTTTTTATTTCTATTTAAAGAAATTTTCTCTTCATTTGGTACCCATATTTTTATTCTACATTGCATTGAATTTTTTATAGTATATAATAGTTTTTGGAATCAATCATATCTTTGAAATTATAAAGATCTTTAAAAAATCCTGACACCAGAGAAAAAAAAACAAAAAATGCCACTTTAAATATAAAAGTAGGTTTCAAACCCATTTATTTATTACTTATTTTATGGCAGGAGAGCTTCTCAAATAATATAGAAGCAATTTTTTTCGATTAAGTTGTTGAAAAGTAATGAATATAAAAATCCCGGGACTAATCTCAGGATCCCGGGATTGTGATAATGACTTCTCGAAATCCCGGGATCGTAAAAGCGAGAAATTTAACAATCCTAATGGTAACGGACGGAGAGTACAAGTGCTGATTAAGTGCACCCTAATATCGTGATTAGTGCTACTTTTTGAACAATTGCCAAGATTAGCCAAGTTGGACCAAAGCGGAGAAATGTTAAAATGCCCACTCCTTCGCAGTAAGGCTGATGGATGAGGGCGCAACGATTTTGTTAATGGATTACCTCCGTTTAAATGAGGTGGAAGACTAGCTCGAACAACGAAGGTTATGAAAATATGGAGATTCTAGATGGTCCTGCTACCACTTAAAGATGGATACTCTTCTCAGAGATGGAACTAACAATGACTAAATTTGGTGAAAGAGTTTTATTTTTTTTTTTTTTTTTTGTTAGCTAAGTAGGGTGCTTTCTCATACCGAACACCTGGCAGCTGCAGCTGTTCTGAGGAGCATTTCTAAAACCGCGACGGGTGTTTACGCGTTGGGCGACGTCTAATACCGTTGCGACACTGAGCTGCATGCGCCTTAAAACAATATATACATATACAAAGGCTAGTGATGGCAGATGAAAAGGTAGACCCCCCTTGCGATGAAAAGAATTGGCATTTCCAATCGCACTCAGTTACCACAGAATACACTGAGGGAAATAATGCATAGTAAATATGAATACTTTATTATCGTTAAAAAATGTTCGCATATAAAAATAATATTTTCATACTAAAATGTGGCACGTACGTATATAGGTTAATGTGCCAAGCATGCAGAGCGGTGACAACACACACATACATAGCACCTGTTTATCCATATAAATTCGCGTACTAATGGAAATTCAACACTTGAAAGCACATTTACATATATGCTGGATTTAGATGAGTGTGCAAAGATGCTTGCCCTTAATTTGTTGATATCCAGATATCCGAATTCCATTGTAGGCAACATGCAGGTTTTATCTGGATTATTCAATTCACGGATGCTTTTTCGGAACGAAAGCAGTCATTTTAATATGCGCGTAATTGAATTGAATATTTACCAATATACAGTACTTTCGTTGAAGCATATGGTAAGGTCAGTTACGTTTCTGATTCGTTTTAATATTTTTTCCAGTGTAGAGAAGACGGACGTGCTTTAAACTTGGTAAAAATCTCCTGGATATAGCGCAAAAAACGAAGCAGAAGCTCTAACGTGACACTGAATATCGTGATTACATTAAGCTTCTTACGGAAATAGTAGAGGGCTGGATGTTATGGTAAGAGTCTTTTACAACAATCTGTAGAAGATGGAAGTACATGTTAGGGACAGAGTTCGTTAGGTACTTGATGTACGATTGTATTTCATTACGAAGAGAGCCGTTCAGAAATATGGGAAAGAATTTCTAGACTATAGGTCCGGGATCAATCCCTCTTGCAAGCAACATACAAATAATGTTTATTTCTAATAACATCCGCCCCTCGGCGGAATGTTGGCAAACCCTATCTTCACCTGTCTCTTCATCTATACCGTCATCTTCTTCTATATCTTTATATTCACCGTCATTTATTTCTATATGTACTTTTGTTTGTCTATATCTCTGCCGTTATCCTTTTGTTTAGCTGCCTGTTCGCTGTTGCATGTTCTGCTTAGCTGCATAATATTGCTAAATAATGCCAACAAATCGTGGTTCGCATGAAAATTTCACGGTCAGCTGAATTTTGTATGGCTGCACTTTTCTATGTAACAGAGTCATTTGTTCGTTTATCAGCATCACGGCATCAAAATTCAATAATTTACACAATTATTTAAAAAAAAAAAAATCATTATCCTTGAATAAAAATTTCCCTTTTTCGAAATGGTTCATTGACAGTAAAATATCATAAAAAACCCCAAATTTAAATTTCCGACTATTTTAATAAATTTTAACGAATCAAGTTTATTTGTACACAGTTTTTGATTGTCTGCATAACTGCTTTTTATGTTTAAGTACACTAAAATGTTTGCTGCGCACTCGAATGCAGTTAAACGAAATCTACTGTATTATGTCTTTATCTTTGTCCCTGTTTCTCCCGTTCCCAGTGGCGTTAAACGCAGGCATTTGCGTAGATAGACAGCCATTTACCACATGCACCGTGGCGTTAAATACATAAATATTCAAGGCGAACATCTCCGAAATCGATTAAGAAAGTTCACTTAAAAAATAAGATCCGAATTTTATGTTGAACTGAGCTAGTTCGAATTTAATTTTTCTGCTTTATTAGCTGAGTTTAAGGCAAGATTACAAGTGATTTTTTTTTTCAACAATCAAATGAGGCCAAATCCTAAAAAAAAGTTTTTCAACTTGTGTGCAGTAACAAAGAAGACAGATTATCATTTGAAATGCTTTGAAACTTATCGGTAACTGCAACTAAAGATTTTATGCGAGTTCATTTAAAGACTCAAGTAATAGTAAAAATGCCCACACTACACTCGAAGGAGATAATTTTCAAATAATTAGTATGGAATTGTGTTTGTATGGAATGATTTTCATTGAGAAGCTCACCTGATTCGATCACTGTTGATGACTTGTTGACCAGGTTCACATTTTCTATGAAAATTTAAATATAATATAAATAAATTAAGTTGTATTTTAATCTGAATATTTTAGCTCTAAGCAACCTAGTTGATAAGACTTATAATGAGTGAAAACTCGATGAGGTACATAGACAAGTATGTATATGTATATGTATATCTATATGTATATGCATACATATGTACCATATCTACCTATCAGAAGGAAGAAAACCCGATATCGAAGGTTCTTTTTTACTCTAACAGATCTGGATGGCCAAAGAGAAGAACCGACCTTGATAAGGGCTGTTTAATTTAATTTAAATAAAGTTGCCTGTTTTCTGCGCTTCCAAATGAAGATATGTATGAAGTTTAGAGAGCTTTATAGTTTTATGTGCTTGAATATAACCGCCATTCTATAGCCAAGACGCTAAATACAGCTATAAAATTGTGGTTGCACTAATTTGAATATATTTTCAGACTGTTTTTCTTTCATAAGCAGTTTTACGCTTCATGTTTTTACACTCGATTTGGTTGGTGCAGTCTTCGCTTATTTTTTTTTCTAATTCAGTTCTAAGATAGTATTTTCTTTACTCACCCTCTAATGCGATCCACACGATTCTTTCCCTGTCCACCAGTCGAGCCACTGCCATTCGTTAACGTATTACCCGAACCGGTGCTTTTGCCACCCACGCTGCCCTTGCTGCCGCTCTTGTGGATCTTCATATTCATTGTTGAACGTTTCGAGTTTGTCTCCACCACTGTGTAGGGTATTTCGCGTAGTTGATCCTCAGTCATGCCGGCCGTATCGACCAGATCGAATTGCAAATGCTTCGCCAGTTCGCTTGACCAAACGCGATTACGCGAATCAGATGGAGATCTGATGAAAGAGGAGAAAACAGAAAAGTGAGTAGTAAAAAAAAAAAAAAGCAAAAAAAGCTCTTGCACGCGGTTACTCACTTATTCTTACGGTGTCGCCGCGATTTGTGATGAGAGTGTGTATCCGAATGACTGTCGTTGCTGTGCAGACTGCGCGCCACCATACTACTCTTCGACACTGACGCTTGCTGCACGGAACTTTGACCCAGACTAGCTTCGGCTTGGCGGCGTTGCACTTCGCGCCATTGTGATGTGGAATCGATTAGCTCCGCCGAACCGCTGCGCACCGAAGACGAACGATGTCCCGAATAGCTGCGACCGCGCGTGCTCTCATGATCAGAACCGGCTGAGTCACGACGATGACGCGAACGCCGATGCTTGCGATGATGCGAACGACCTGAACGGCCAGATCCACGCGATAATTCGCTCTCATTATCGGATGTACGCCGATGACGATGCCTATGCCTGCCGGTATGCAATGGAGGCAAGTAGAGAAGCAGAAGAATAAAAATAGAAAAAAATAATAATAAAAAAATAAACGAAATTGCATATTCGGTATACATGCATACATGGATCAAGGGTCAGCGATATAATTGAAGTTAAAGTCAATATTGCGTCAAATTATTGGTTATCAAAAACATATTTTAACTAAGCAGTCGGCGGTAATGCGATCGTACGTGCTTTCAACCGAGAAAATGCGCCGACCACGTCATGCCACTGCAGCTGTATCGCACTTATTAGAGCGCTGAATGTTTTTTTTTTTTTTTTTTTTTTAGTTGTGGCTATTGCTTATGTTGTTGTTGTACTCACCTGCGCGTCGAACGTGAATCGTTTGATGAATGACTCTCCACCGAACTCGAGCGATAACGTTGCTGATTAGCCGATGCTGAAGATGAAGAGACGTGATCGCGATGCGCCGAATGCGATGACTGTCGATTCTGCGACGCTGAGCCGGACTGATTATGATGGTGGTGTTGATGGTGATGATGCGAGCCGCTACCTCCACCGCCACCACCGCTACTGCCACCTGTTGCGATGGCCGATCGTACCGACCGCGGACTTGAGGGATTATTGCCAAATAGTGAGCGCTGCTGGGAACGTGGCCATGGAGCGCTGCGCGTGCTGCGCGGCGAATCAGGTGTTTGCAAATTACTATTGCAGACGCTGCCACCACCGTTGCTGCCTAAATGCGACTGCTGATGGTAGGGTCGTATGCCGAGGCTGGTTGGTATGCTGTAGGTGGAGCGGTAGGGACTCTCGTAGTTGTTGCTGTGGGAAGAGGGAAGATAGGAAAGTAATAAGGTAAATGAATATCACAAAGCAATTTAAGCAGTGAGTGGTTAGTAAGACACCGTAGAATTCGAAAACGTTACCGCAAAGAAAATATTTTTGCATGGACTCGTACATACATACATATGTATGTAAATATGCATCTACCTGTGCGCGAACATTGGAGATCAGTGTAGATCTTCGCAGTCGTACACATACATACACACATATGTAATTGAGGTGTAAAATAAATTGCTGCATATTAAATTTTTGCGCGTATGCGCCACCTTCACAGCGCAAACACATGGAAAAATATGCGCATATGTACATATATGTACGTATGTCTGTCCATAGGAACGGCTGATTACACCCGTCACGCAGATACTTGAAGCGCACGTGAGTGGGCGTATGCGCGCAAGCGTGAACACATGTGCATACTTATACACACATACGAGGCGCGTTGTGCAATAAATATTGATTTGTATATTTTGCGGCGAATTCGCATAATTTCGATGGTTAAGCGTTGGGCTACGCATTCGCCACGCTCTGACAAATTAAGTAATTGCCCTCGGGTGTGTAGGTCATGGCATGCAACTTAATGATGATTGATGCAATCAGCATCTAAACCAGTGAAAATGTTTTCTTAGATGCATTCAAATATTTTATCTTATACTTACGACGGTAACAATATGAATGCATTTTCGAAAAATTTAATACTTTTAATAATGATTAGTTGAGGATGCCATCGTTGAGGCAGAGTACCTAGGCAGATGATCTAGCAAAAATAATTATATTCGTGCGATGTCGAATAAATATGAGAAATCTTTGAATGCTTTTGAGAGAACTATATAAGCATGTACAGTGGGGTGGTCCAATATGAGTAAAGTCGGAATTTTAATGCTCTCACCCCTAGGATTGTTCTATATATCGAAAAAACGTACCTTAATTTTTTTATTTCAAAATCAAAAAATATTTAAAGGTCGTTCAAAGCGCTCAAAGTTTTCTATGTATTTTATATGGGGGAAAACAAGTTTTCGTACAAATGGTATGGAATTCTCGAGAATCAATATTTTATGATCGCGAAACTCTGGTTCTCTTCAGGAGACTTCCAATAACAATACCCAATTGTTTATTTAATTATTTTTTAGCACTAAAGGTTTTTTATTTATCGCACCATTGCATTTATGGCATTTTCTGGTAGTTTTTGGCGGGCCTCTAAAATATAGTTACTATCAAAAAATGGTCAAATAAATAATTTGGTATTGTTATTGGGAATCTCCTGAAGAGAGGCAAAGTTTTCCGGTCGAAAAGTATTGATTTTCAAGCATTCTATACCGTTTCTGCGTGCCCATATAAACTGGAAACTTTAAGCGCTTTGAGCGACCTCTAAATATTTCTTGATTTCAAAATAAAAAATAGGGGTATGTCTTTTTCGGTATAGAACAATCCTAGGGCGTCAGAGCATACAAATTCCGACTTTACTTTTTCACAGAACACACGTCACTGTAGAATTGAAATTGCCGTCAGTTGGCAGAGAATAGAAACGATTGGCGTGCTTTATTGGACTTGGGCTGAAATCGCTTAGGGCCATTCTCTGAAGTAACCTTTAAATTTAAAGCTCACTTTATATTTAAAGGTTGGATTAAAATTTTAAACCAATATAAAGCCGATAATGAAATACTTTACTTTAGACACAATCATAAATTTTAATGCAACCTTTAAATATAAAGTGAGCTTTAAAGTTACAGGTTACTTGAGAAAATGGCCCTTAGTCGGCTATAGCGTCCAACAAGAAGAGATGAAATGATGGTAAGAAATAAATTGCGCCCATCACCCCATATGTTAGAGTTGGAGTTGGAGGCGGGTTCAAATACCACTAACAAACTTTTTGGGGAAATTTTCGATAATTGTCACTGAATACAAGTATAACGCTTCGATAAGTATGAATGCAAATGATTACAAAAAATTTCGTTTTTCAGGTTTCTGGAATAAATAGATAGGAATATGCTATACATATATGGCCACTAGACACGAATAAAGGACGCATTGACGAAAAAATACTCGTAAACCTAGTTGTTTAGTTCGACATATTTTCGAACCAATTTGCGTCATTCGTTGTCAAGTTTGGTTTGGAGGCACACCAGTTTCGGCGTTGTGCCATCTTCAGTGCCATTATTCGTTCGGTCTGGTTCGAGCTAGACAAGGGATGATAGAAATTCGTGCCAAAATAAATCATCTTCCCATCCTTTTTGAAAAATCAACCAACACCAACACTTATTTAGAACTGGGCTTATTTGAAAGCAAGTTAAAGTCAGGTCGAGATTGTACTAAAATTACCTTACACGCATATTTCTTTAAAAACGTGCTATGCGAATTACAGAGCTTGAGAGTTAGACTAAATGAACTTAAATAATAGCGGACTTCACAAATAAATTAAAGCTCGATGCATTTCTGTTGCTAGGTGTATTGAAACAACTTCGGTCAACCTCAAGTGATATATTTTAGAGCAGCGCTTTTTACGCTAATGAAAACTCACATTGGTCTTTGATAAATTACTCGCACTAAACAATACTTTCCAAATGTCTAGACGAAGCAATTGTCTTTAATTGAATTTGAATGGATTTTTGAAGCGATTCGGGATTGTTGAGCATTGACTGTACATTAGGCTGGGTCAACTTTATATGGGTGGAAAATAAATGGCATTACAAAATAAATAAAAAATTCCACGAACTTTTTAAGTGACCTAATACAGGTCGTAGAGCTGGCCGATTAATAAACGAACCTCTTTTCAAAACTTTTCTAACATTTTCCTAACTCTCAACTTATTTTCAAAAACCCATTTTCGCACTACCTCCGGCACTAAAGATTTTTTAGTTCAGTTAATTTTTAACCAATTTTAAATTTTTGTATGGCTTTAGAAAGAAGAACATATGTACTATTTTAGGAAATAATAAGTTTTGTGAGCACGTGGTAGATATGTGGAAAATTTTTGGAATAGATCTGAAATTTAGACTAATTTTTATTATTTTTTCCACTTCTACCACATTCATACATATTTTCGAAGCAGTCACTTCTGTGGCATCAAAAACGGTGCGGATTCGTTCCGACAGAATCGCATCGGTGTGTGGGTACCTTAAGTGTGTGCTTCCTCATTCAAAGCTATGGACGGCATCAGGGGCGGATCCAGCGGGAGGTTTTGGGGGTTAAACTACGTGTCAGTCATTGGCGGACCCACGGGGGGTGTTTAATTATGGCGCATATGTATGTATAAAATGGTGTCTATGTATTAAAACACTCCCCGTGGGTCCGCCACTGACTGACACGTAGTTTAACCCCCAAAATCCCCCCGCTGGATCCGACACTGGTCGGCGTTAATGTAATTTTTGTTGAAACAGGCCAGTTTTCAAAATCGTGGTAAATGAAGTGCAAGCACGACTTTCCCACGATTAAGAATCGGTTAATAATTAAATAGTAGTAGATTTAAACACATTTGTACATACATTACCTAACTAATATTAGGTTGAGGAACGCCCGTTTTAAGACCATTTGTGCATTCTTCAAAACTGAGCGGAATAGTTTCATTAGTCATTTAATTCCATTATGTGAAAAAGTGACTGGAGGTAAAAATAAATTAAAATATTCCAATTGGACAATATGGTTCTGCATTAGGCTTGAAAATATGCTCCATTAAAACGTAATAATTATCGAATTGAAAGCGAGACTTCTGTACGAATCTTCATTACGAACGGATTCAATGAAGGCTCTCTACGAATTTCGAATTTACGTTCGTAGCCATTCGGATTCTGTGATAGCACTTTCGTAGATTTCACGAAAATCGAGACTACGATGGATTCTGTGATAGCCCTGAATATATATAATGAAAATCGTTAAAAAAAAACTGAAATTTTTGAACACAAATTCCTTTCAACTTATTTTATTAGTGATTTTTGTCTTTTATGCATAAACATAAGAAAACTAATTAGTGCTTCTCCAACTTGTGCTATCTCAGTGTTTCCAAATTCATTTGTATTAATGAAATTTTTCCACGGTTATGGGGAATAAAAGCTTTCATATTAAAGCTGCCGAAATTGTTCCAAATTTGCTAAAATTCGCAAACTATCTATAGGTGGTATGAAAAAAAAGATAAGTATATTTGGAATCAACGACCTGAATACAGCCCAAAAATTTGGATGCTAATCTTTAAATCCTTTGACTATAGAAGAGTGCAATTACAAACAAAACAATTACAATTTACTTAGTTGAAAAAAAGTTAGTTTGAGAGTGATCATAAATTAAAGGTCTGCCTGAAATGACATTTGACTTTGTCCGTTGCGTTGCATTGAACCTTGAATTTTTAACAAGCATTCCTCTTATTCGACCAGTGTGCATTGTTTTTGGCCTCATATATATATAATATATTTTCACTACTTCCAAGGGATTTGAGAGAAATTAAATTTTCGACCCGCCCTACTGTACATGCAGGAAAAAGCATAAGCCAAGCCAATAGAGCAAAGAAAAAACACACTTAGTTTAACAATATTTGTTTCTTACTCTCGAATTCTTTTTTTTTTTTTTTTTGGCAATAGTTTATATGTGTAGCGTACGTGTATTTCTTCTTGTTGTTCTCTTCGCAATGAAAACGTATCGAAAGTCAAGAACTGCACTTGATTTCTTCGCTAATGAAAAGGCAAAAAACATGAGGGCCCAAATAAACGAAACAATTTGTATCGCACATACAATGGCGCATAGGATCCGGGATCGACTGGGATAGCCTGCATGACAAATGTGCCACCATTAGTTGGCAGTAAAATCAGCCAGCTTAGAACGTGGTCGATTGTGCAGCAGTTGGAAGAAGAGAGTGGGCTGCTAAAAAAGCGTAAAATCAAAACCGCATCGAAATCACACTTGGCGGCGGCGAAAAATAAATCAAAATACTATTTTATTAGTGGTTAGCGTGGACAAGGAAAAACTAAAGGAATTATGCTGCTGAAATTTCTCCTAGAGCGCCTCCACCGGAAATTAGTCAAAGGGAATGCTGAAATTCAATAGAAACTGACAAAAAAGTTACAAAGTAAATAAATAAAATAAAAAATGTTTTGAAACAGCTAAAAGTACCGAATATACATACCCACACATACATACATATAAAAGTATAACCGTAGATATGATATATGTATAAATAATAGGCATGTATGTATGTATGTAGGCGTATGCATTGTGTGAGTATGTAGGTATGCATTTTGTGAGTGCTCTTGTGCATAGGACGAACTTACTTTGGCATCATGCTGGCCGTTTGCAATCCCGCTCCGACGCCACCGCCATTGTAATAACTGCCAACGCTAACGCCGCCGCCACCACCGCCATCGGTAACGCTGCTGCCCGTATGACCGACACCGATGCCATTCAGGGCGTTGTTGGCGCTCCTGCTGCCGCTTAGAAAGTCATCAATCACGCGTCTTGGCTGGCGTTTGGATGGGACACGTGTGAACGCTGGCGGTATGCGGCCCAAGGAGAGGGCATCCTTTGCTGATGGCTGCTTCTCGGAACGATTGCTGGATGCGGTGGACAATTTGGCAAGTTGGTTGATTTTATAATTTGGTTGGTTGGTTGTTTGGTTGGTTGGTTGATGGGTTGGGCGAATGGTTGGTTGAAAACAGAAAAAAAACGCAAATCAATCCATGTTTGTTACGGGTTATGTTGATTGGCAAATGCAGGAGTGTGTGAGCGTCATCATATTGGAGTACATAGAACGAAAAAGTTAGGTTGGATGAGAAATACGAAATAAAAAATCACTAAACAAATGGAATAACAATTCAACAAAAACTTTCCGCATATAAAAGTACATACAGTGAGTGTCAGTGAAAATCGTACAGCAAATTTTTTCCATTTTTTAATATTTTGTTATATTTAAATTGTATTTATTTTAAAGGAAAACATAGTTCACAGTGCAACAAAATTCCTAAAACTCAAAGTTTCTAACTTTGTAATAATAAAAAAAAATTACACATTTTTTATTGGGAATGTTTAGAATTTTTTTTTTGGCTGCGCATTAACAAAATCTATTGTTATATGAAAGAAAATGCGCAACAAAAAAATCTCAAAGGTACTTTGTAGCAACTGCATATCGAAAAAATTCTAAAAATTCTAAATAAAAAGTGTGGAATTTTGATGAAAATCTTACGTATATTTTTTAATTGCTAAAAGGTTTGAAACTTTTAGTTTTATGGATTTTGTTGTAGTGTTACAAATTTATACAATTTAAACAAAACAAAATATTTCCAAAAATAGTGTACGATTTTCACTAATATTTACCGTTCTTACATAAATATCTAAGGTTTGGACGATGCTAGAAAATGTTTTGGAGCGCGCATTTTTTGAGCTCAACGCAAAGGGCAAAATACGCGAAACAGTTCACATGACAATAAAACAATGTCTGCGGGGATCGTAAAAACATTGACGCAAGCCATCAGGCAAACTAACTTTGCCGGTGTCTGTGGTACGTTCGCCTGCGGCTGCAGACAAACGAATCGCACCCCAAGTAACCTTGCCATGGCGATTGTCATAAAAAGCCACAAACAATCAGTCGCAACAAGCGAATGTACCTCTTGGCTCATTGCCACGCACTCAGCCATTCATCTTTTTCTGTTGGCAAAAGAAGTGCAGCAAATTAAATCAGCACATATGTAGAGCGCTAAGCTATTGATCTTAAAACGAAGGAACATGTATATTTATGTACATATGTACATATGAATGTTCATACTTACCAAAATGGCAACGAAGACTCTATACCATATAAATCATAGCTTTCAGCTTTATAAAAAATGTTAAAAAACTGAACGAATTCTCACCACAATTTCAACTGTTAAATCTGAGATTTTAGAAAATTTGTTGGGTGTGAGTTTTATTAGCGTTTAGTGTAATGAACGGCAAAAAATCCCGTTGATAAAATTTTTTTTTTTAGATTTAAAAGTTTAAATTTTGATGAAAATTTGTTGAGTTTTCCTAAATTTTGTATAACGCTTTTATATGGTTTTGGTTAAAGCTCGTACCGTATTTTTTTATAGAAAAATAATAAAAAAAAATTTAGCTCGAAAAATATTACTAATATAAAAAAAATAAAAATCGACACGTGGCAACCGCAGAATAAGCAAAGAAAGAAGCGGCCTTTATGATGACACGTTATGGCGAAACACCATTCTGAGTTCCAGCTCAAAAAATTAGGCTTTTCCTACTGTCACTGCTGCAATAATCAGATGCTTGCAAGTTTTCAGAAACATATGCCTTAAAATAATACTCAGACTTCTTTGGCCTAAACCAATCTCAAATGAGGAGCTGCTCAGAAATGTTAAGCTGAGGCACACCTCCCGGCAGACCCCGCGAAACGTGGAGAAAAACAATCGATCGAAAGGCGAAGCTATTCGGCAAAAGCTGGTAGGAGCTCAAAGCGATTGCCAGAAACAGAACCAGATGGCGCGCAGGAGTAGTAGATTCGCTCTGTCTCGCTTGGTATTTAAGGAAATGAAGAAGAAGAAGAGACGAAAGATACTTTCCTTTCCAATTGTAATTTCGTGACTGAGGCAACATTCGTACGCAGAGCGAAAACCACTTTATGAAATAGAACCCCATAAATTAGAAGATAGCTCCATAGGCTTTTCCAAGAAGAAAACCTTCTTAGTTTCAGCAATTCACCGACACTATTCTATTTAATAATATGAATTTTTAAATTTGTTCAAGAAGGCATCGAATAAAATTAAGCAGATTTTCTCTATGATTTTTTAGGAATATTCTTACAACTAAAATCCAAAAGAATTTTCACATAAAATCAGTAAGGAATCCTTAATGAGTTTCTTCGTTTTTTTTCGTCTGTTTAACTCCTTAACCTAGACACTTTTCATAGAGATATACTTCTTGTCCCAATAGCTCACATTTTCCCTGTGTAAGCGATCATAGAAGAAACCATAAGACGCTGCGTCCTTTTCTTCCTTTGAAAATGTAGATTTCCTTTTACACTAATATGGGAGAAGTTTTTGCTACCTAAGCTTACAGGTATTGCCACATACATATCTGCTAACCTCTTTATTATTTCTTATAGAACATGGTGCATATTTTCAAGTAGCTCCACTCATTATTATTTTTTCTCTCGTCTCATCATGCCTTGTTGATGGTGTTGCCCTTCTACATATTTTTAATTATTGTGCTGCACTATTCTTTTACGATTTGTTTTTATTATACGCTTGTTTATGACGCACCTTAATACAAGTTTCTCAACAATTTCGTTCTTTTATTAGCCAAATTTGTTAACGAAATTTTAAATCATAAAGTCGAACGTGTTGTTGGCAACAAATTTATTGCACTCCTTTACTGCATAATCGGGAATACGTACATATGTACATATAGATGTATAGTAGCAATGAGCTATGGTCTCAAGTGGTACACACTTACACTGATATATTTGTGTGCAAACATTTTTATTAGACCCTTCCACAATTAGTCGGAGGGTGAAAACTACATGCTTGCCACACAAGAGCAAAGAAATGAAGAAAAATATTAGTTCCTACATACAGTTACTCACAGAAGTATTCGTAGTTTTTTTTTTTACGATGTTCAAAACGGCTTCAATTATAAATCGTTTTCGTTAATTTTTATTTTAAATAAAGCCCAGTTTTTAACTAAAGCCACATAAACCAATGTTGCAAACTTTCTACAAAGTGAATGAAGCGAATTTCGGAAAATGCCCATCAAAATTTTAATCAGATTTTTTTTTTTTAGTATACAGCTTTCTAGCACACTTAATATCAGTAAATAAAGTGCAAGTTTTAAATGGCCCGTTGATTTTTCAAAATTCCCCATTTTCTTCCATATGGGAATTTTCCAAAAAAGGTAAACCGAAAATGCAAATGAATGAATTCAAACGGCTTTATAACTTCGTATTCAGATGGCGAAAAAAGGTGAGAAGAACTGAAAAAATTAAATAGAAAATTAAATTTAGTATGTGTTACTGGCAAAAAAATATTGTATGTGGAAAAACCTGTCACGTCCGTTACAAGATTTTAATTCAAAATTAAATCAACAGCGAAATGCTTCTGATTAAAATTGAATTGGTTGTAATGGTCCATAATTTGATTTTATTTAAAGAATGTTTAATAAAGGGAAACCTTACACGATTCGCTGAGTTTTGCTTATTTTTATATGTACTCTGGAATCACTTCTGTTTTGTTCGCGTCCATTATGCCCTCCTTTTCATCGATTTTCTCGACGTCAGTGTTGCAGCGCACCTAATTTTTTGTCAACTAAAGAACGGTATAAAAGCTACATAACGGCAATTTTTTTTTTCAAGTGACTTCAGTTTCCGCATGATTTATTTAACTCTAAATTCGTACGAATGTCGCGTCCGTAACCCTGGAGTTTTTTTTTTTAATCAACGGTAATTCCTAGCCGAATAATAAGTTTGAAATTTTGATGGCCTTTGTTTGAAATTCGCTGACTTTTCGCGAATTTTGCAGAAAGTTTGCAACATTGATTTATGTATATAATTTTTAACCAAATATTTTATTTTTTGTTTGTTTTATTTTTATGTATGTTACAGCATAACCTTGGACCACGTTAGCCGATTTCCATAACTGCCTTTTTAAAGTAAAGGTGTTACTCCACAGGTGGTGCCATACTAATTCGGTTTAAATGCGATCATTGGACCATAAAGAAACTAACGATAATCTTAAATTTTTATTAACTAAAAATTACTTGCTCTTATAGATTGAGACATTTTAAATATCGTGAAAAACCTAAACAACGAATACTTTTGTGAGTAACTGTATGCACATTGTGTATACATACATGCTAGAGATGGGCATGGTATTAAATATTTAGTCCCGATCATGCCCATCCCGAAATTTAGTCTTTAATTCCCGAACCCGCCCATCCTGACGTTTCTCCGAATTGTACTGTGGGTCCCGAAAGAAAAATTTACATGTCTTTCGAATTGAGTAATTTTAAAAAAAGAAAAAGGAATTCTTAGCGATCTGGCATCTTTCGATTATTTTGTTTTGCTTTGCTCTTCGTTTTCGTCTCAATAAAACATGAAAAAGTGCATATTTCAAGATTTTCTTAATTTGCGGTGGTTGGAATATTATCGCGAGTTTCGGGAAATGATTTCGGTCCCGTCCCGCCCGCAAAATATGTATAGACCTTCCCGATACCGCCCTTCCCGGCCATTTTGAAATCAGTAGCGTTGGTCCTGCGGGTTCCTAAATCCCGCGCCCATCTCTAATACATACATATCACACTTCTATTTATTTACAAACTACATTCTTCACAACACTGTATGTCCATATGTATGTAGCTTTGTATTCACATGAGAAGTTTACTGGCACTTGGCTAGTTTGGCGAGGCGAAACGAAGGTCATTAAAGACGACTGTGCGCTGAAGTCCGAGTCGCTATGGTGAAGCCAAGTGGACGAGGAAAGATTTTTTTATGACTCTAAGTATGAAAACAATATCGTAGCCGTGTGCTGCTGCTGCAAGTGTATGTGATGGTGTTGAAAATCGTCTCATTTGTACAGAATTTAATGATCTCAACTGTGTATGCCTTTAATGAGTGAGGTATCCTCACTCAGGAGCGATACAAAAATACGCCACATTACAGTCATATAAATTTGCGCACAATGGCTAGAACATACTGAACTGTTAGTAATGTAATTTATGAATGTGCATATGTATGTACGTTTGCAGGCATAAGCTATCCAACAAATTAAAATTGTTTATGAGCTTCTTTTCATAAGCCAGCTCGTTGAGATAGCAACTTCTGATGAGTTGGTTATAGTATTTGAGTGGACGTGATTGAAACTTCTCAAGTACACACAATGGCTTGAGATGTGGATTTAAATTAATGATAAAATATTTTAATTAGCAGCGTACATAGACAGCAATTAAGCTGCCGAAATTCAAACTGAAATTTGAAAGTTCAGCCGAAATTTTGTGTGGTTATCTTTGTAAAAATGGAAAATTCTATTTAATATTTTGGTTACCTAATATTTTTGCAGTTTTTAATAACATAATTTGCTCGAAATAATATCTGCAGCTGCTTTTTATGCGCTGCTATAGTTCTCTTCTACCTTTCGAAGAGGACAGTTAATTCACGAAAAGTTGGAGGAATGAACTTGGTGGATAGACTGAGCAAAAATTTGATGTTCACTTCTAACAAAAAAGTATTTCGACAATTACAAAGGTAGGCAATTAACGATTTCTAATTAATATACGGCAATCTACGCTTAGCAAACCTCAACGAACTACCTGCATGGATATTGCTGAGTGACAGGAAGTGCGTACTACCACTCCGTAGGACCTGGGTTCGATCCTCGGTCCGAACAACATTTTAATTAGAAAAACGGTCTTATAACAGCCGGTCGCGCTTCAGAAAGCAGTGGCCAACCTTCGGGTTTATTTCTGCCATAAAATTTGTTTACTGTTCACCACAAATTTGAGGAGAAGCTCGGTGAAATATATATCTGTTCTCGATGAGCTTTTAGATGGCTCTGCCTTGGATATCGTTATTTTGAAAGAAGCTCAACTGTATAGTCAAATTACTGCAATACTCGTCTCAAGCAACAATGCAGAGGATACGGAGTATGTAAATCCACCTCCTCTCACGGTTATAGAACAACAACAAGGGCTCCGCATTAGCTTCATTGTGGCCCTAGGTACATATATCTTCCGAGTTATAACTTCATTCACAACCTTCAGGTCTTTTCCGACCGATAAACTAATGGCTCTAAGACCAGGGGTCTGTCGTAAACAACCCAACAACCCTATCATTGAACAAGTTAACTCTGTCTCTCAGCCGAACTAAGCTGGAAATGTGAGGCGCCTTGATAGCACACGATGCCACCTTAAAGCTGGTATGGGACGACCTGGTTAAATATTTAAATAATCCCGTACCCATCTCTAGTTGCGACGAAATCTCACCAAACACTATATGGGGTAGCACGAAGTGCAACTTTCGTGGGAACAAGCTATTAGACTACTATAGAAGAATGTAATTAACAAAGCTACTTTTCTCACCAGTAGAAGAAAATAAGTGATTTATCTAACCTTAACCAATGAAAACTTCACAGATCATATCAAAGGAGTCTTGGAATAGTAATATATATCAGGTCATCAATTGATTGAATTTCGGACACTTGTCACGTGCCCAAAGGTCGGAATCCTCGAAGGGCGGACTGGGAGAAGTTTGGGTTGCTCCTTGAAATAGGAATACCAGATCTGCCTAAACTCAAAAACCTTAAATCAATTGAAGAGTTGACGGACCCGCGAGGTAACGAGTAAATTTATTGGTGGTGTTGAGGAAGTATGTCCGCTAAGTAAAAGCAGACAGGAAAAATCGGTCTCATGGCAGAGTGTTGAACTTTTCGTACTTCGAAAAAGGTCCAGCAGACTTCTGAATAGGGCTTTAAAAAAACGAAAAGAGGAGGACTGGTCCGAATATCATAATTTGTAGTATTTAGGCATATGAGGCATTTCATGTCACCGCGGCGGTAGAGGGCTTCGGGTGTGCAAATTTGTTGTAACGTAAGGAGTTGAAGACTTGCTCTAGCTGCTAGGCTCTTAAAATTTCCTCCAATCCCGTCACAAGCAGAATTCCCATGTGAACGTGCAACAAAGTTCAATTGTGTCATTTCCTTGAAGGGATTCTCGTAATTTCAGACACTTTAGTAAAGTTAGTATGATTTATTCATATTGTTTTTATTTTTGGCACACCTTTCCTCTTTCAAAAATATAAAATTTCATAAAATTTCTATGTATATTTATCATATTGCTCGAGCGTTAGACGATTTCGAGTCCATACGCTCATTTGGGTACGTAAAGTTGACATGTTGACATGAAAAGAGAACAGGGCAATCAAAAGGCGACATTTTTTGGTAGAAACGAAATCACCATTAATTGATACATAGAAACATTTTAAGTATATCAAATTAATTTATTCGCTTCTAGTTGAAAGTATTGTACGTGGTCGAATAACGCATGACGATTTGAGCTTTAAGGCACCTACTGTGTGAAGGATTCTCGGAGTAAATCTGAGTAAATAATGCCAAAGAAGGAGTGAAGTACGGCAGCTTACTAAGCTTAGCATTCGATTGATTTCATAACATACGAAAGAATGAGTTTCTATCAGAGTTCATACTTAACACAAAACAAGCTATAACGCACTATGGGATTTCACCCAATTGGGTTGCGTATAATTCGTCCCTTATAATTCGTCTAATTTCCAGGGTATCTTGGTCTAGCCCTCGACAAAAGAGATTATCTCGATATACTCTGCATACTAGAACGGCTGAAGTGTATTTACTAAGGCAAAGTAATTTTTTATTCGTGCACACAACTCATCGTCCAAACTTGAGGAATCTGCGATCCGTGTGACACTGGTTTAAGAGAATTCCGACTAGAACTCATTGCGAGAGTAGAAAGCGACCTTGCAGTGATGGATTCCAGACATTTACGATTAGTTGATGAGAAACCAACTTAGCGAGAACCGCATAGTAAGAATCAGATTTTTATAGCTATACCAGTAGATACCAGACTTCCTGCTCGTACTGTCCAATGTCACACCTGAGTTGATGGGTAATTCAAAAAGTCATTTCAAATCAGCACCTGTACATCCCTTCTAATTTCTTAAATCAAAGAGACCAAAAGTTAAATATTGTCAATCGATGCATTCTTTTCGGGAAAATCTACGTCGAAAATTGTAATAACGAAATACTCGAACTCAAATTTTCAAAATCCACTTTTTCGTCACTTTCGTTTTTTAAAATCAATTCAAACAACAGAAATAATGATCGCACGTCGTCAAAAGTATCTGAGTACTTTTTTCCTAAAATCGTCTAGCTCTCCAATAGAGACATCAGCTGACCACCAACACTTTGTGCTCCGCTGAGCTTGACGCATACATGGTGCAAGCCTGGTATTCTTTTCAACATTCTTTTTTTTTTATTTTTTCCAGTGCACTTTACTATTCCGGCGGCTTGCTTGCATACCAACACTAAATAGGTATTGGTTGCCACTTATTCCATGCAAACAATTTGTCAAGGCTAACTTAAACTGTAATGCCGTAAAACCATTTATCACTCACCTGTAACGAAAACGCGAGCCAAGTTGAAATAAATCCGAATTATTCGATTGCGAATTCGGCAATGGCGCAATGCGCACCATACGAAAGAAGGCGTGATGTTCCACACAGCAGCGCCACAAATGTTTGCAAGCAGATTTGCGTGGCGTTTCGAAGCCATAAGTGCTGAGCTCATTCTGTACGGGTAAGAAAAAGTAAATAAATAAAAGAATATGAAAAGGAGTTGTAAGAGAATTGAACTAAAGAAAGTCTAAACATTTATTTGAAAGAAGTGTTTGTGTAAATACTTATGTATGTATGTTAAGTACGAATACGTATGTATGTAAATCACGCACGAATGCATTCTAATGTTAAGGTTATACATAGTAGTTGTTGGTCTAGAAAATTGTTTTAAAATATTATTGCTTTATTAATCCAAGTGGCTTGGCCGCTTTACATGAGTGTTTGCATACTAGTTTTTTACCACACATTAAAACTCCATTTGGATGTGTGGATCCAAATGATAAGAAACTCTAATTGCGGTCGAACCAAGGCTACCGCTTCTTTCAACTGCAATCGCACATTTGCTGAATGAATGAAATTGTTTTCATATGTATTATTCAAGTGCGGCACTTCGCAGAGCAGAATCGGCTACCACTACCTTATATGAATTCGCCTTGTGTGCTACTCTTTCACGCGAATAATGAAATGTGCTAGTATTCGACGCGAAAAGGAATTGGTGTTATACTATTCATAAGGACCCAGACTTGGTGACACAAATTCGCAGCGACCGCATATTTCTGAAGTAAAGTCTCATCTCTCGACGTGCGAAAAATACACTCTATAAGTTACTAGGTCGTTCGAATGAACATCGACGCTCCAGTTCTGAAAGTATTCAATTCGGAACCCGCTGCAGCGCGCTGGTGGAAGTAGAGGAAGAGGGAGACCCCTACTGCGATGGAAAGACGAAGTGCAGAATGAGTTGGCTTCACACCTGGCATTTCCAATTGACGTCAGTTGGCACAGAAGTGAAACGACTGGCTTGCTGATCTGAACTCTGCCAAAATAGCTTAGTCGGTTACAACGCCAAATAAGAAGAAGACGAATATTTTGGTACGATTTTAAAGTATGCTTTGCAAAATTTGGTTTCGGCATTGTGCGTTTTTGTGTGAATAAAAAAGAAAATTTCACAAGAAATGATGAAACTCCTCAACAAAATACATTCTACTGCCACACTGTCGGACTAGCCGACCAAAGCGAAGAAGGAAGCACAAAGAGAATAATTGCAATTATCGAACCGTGGAGCTTAGCTTTACTAACTAACCAAATACTCTGCTCACTATGCCAACGAAGCAAATGAGTTTTCGTTGAGTAGGACTAATTAATGCCCAATTGTACTCCGTGGAGACCAATCTGATTCTCTTTAGAGACTAGTCGCACGATTTTTGGCAGGAATATTTTACATTGCCAGCAAAATAATTGTTAGCGTATTATGTTAGATGTACAGCATTACAGAAAAAAATCAAATCCTCAATGGCCCTAACAAGGATTTTTCTATGCAGTAAAAAATGCAAGTGCCTTTCAAAATATGCCAACTACATACATCCTTTTAAATATAAAAGTATTTATATACTTGTACGTATGTATGTACATTAGACTGCATCACCGCCGGGATTACAAAATTTATTAAATTTTAAGACGTCCACCAAAATATTTCGGAAAAATATTAAGATTTACGTGAGCTGGACCGATTTGAAAATACCACCAAAAATGGGTTTTGTTATGAATAAAAAAAGTTTCTTAAAGAAATTTTTGAAAAAGTCCCGTCCGAAAGTCAGATGGCAAAACAGATTAAGCTTAAAAAATCTGCATAAAAATATTTTAAAATCTTTTCAACGAAATCGTAATAATGAAATTTTTGATGCTGTTATTTTCTTTTTGCAAAGATTGATTTACGAAAAACTTGAATAACTGGCCCTGATTTAGACTCAAGGGATCTCAGTAGAAAGGTGTTTTCCCACTATTTTTATTTCTGTGGAAAAATAGTCATTCGTTTACCAATTTACTTAATTATTTTTTTTTTACAAATAGAAACACCTCTTAATTAAACTTTGAATGACGTTCGTTCATCCATCCTACCTTTCTCTTTCATCCTTTGAATGAGTTTATTAGCAAAGAAATTAGAAGGGTGGGAAAATACCCTTGAATGATACCTCACAAGTTTTTTTCATACCAATCTTTGAAAAAAGTAAAAACAGCATCAAAAATCTCATTATTACGATTCCGTTCGAGTTTTTTTTTAATGTTTTTAAAACATTTTTGCGGAACCTTTTTAAGCTTAAACCGCTTGGTCATTTAGAGGGATTTAAAAAAAAAATAAAATCTTTAATAAACTATTTTTATTCATAAAATATTCAATTTTTGAGGGTATTTTCAAATTTTTTCAAAATATTTTTGTGGATGTCTTAGAGTATAATGTGTTTTACAATTCCAATGGAAACGCAGTACGGATTTTTTTGTATGGGGAGTGATGCAGTCTATTGTACATACATACTTATAAACCAACTAATCTTCACAGCTTTCAAATACATATGTAAATATATAGTTAGTATTGTGAATGTAAGCTTTATTTCTTATACATATTTACATATGTATATATGCTCTCAGTCAATGAAGATTTTCTTCTACTTTTATCAACAACTCAAGATGAATGCTTCAATTGCAAAGAAATTCCATTCAACAAATATATTTCAAGTGTTTTTATGTTTGGAAGCAAAGTCAAGCGAATTCTTAAGATACGAGTATTTCACGCAGCCTTCAGACTGTTTGTACGCACCTTCAGTGTAAACATCGCGCTTTTAACGCTTTTCAGCGCATTATTTTGAGCGTAAAATGCTCTGACACTTTGGCAAAGACGGCGACACATTTTAATACATATAGACGATGATACATATGTAAGTATGTATATTTGCTTTACTTTTTTAAGGAAAAGGAAATATATACATATTTTTTAAAGTATGCACTGTTGCCATTTTAGTAGAAATTTACCAAATTTAGTGGAATATTGTTCTAATTTTGGCAGATGGATAGATTCGTTTTCCATTTGGCAGGTTTTGCAAGACGATTTTTTGGATTTAAGTCAATTCAAAGAAGCGACAAAAATACGTCGAATAAGGGGCTAACATATTTTAATTGGTCTGAAATAACTTTTCACAGTAGCGGGTGGGTCGAATTTTGGCCGGGAGGTAACGCTTCAACGAAAATAGTTCCTGGTTCTAAGTTAGTCCGAATGTTTCCGTTCTTTTTCGTAACCCAAAGAGAACAAACACGCGGCGGTTCGCCGGTGTGGTCAGTGATAAACTTGGAAAACATAACTTTGGTAATTTAATAACCTTAGAGGATATATGCATATAGAAACCAAGTGCAGCAAATTCGAAAAGGCTATGGGATCGGCCTTAAAAGTTTCCTGTTCCGTAATCTTCGGCCCTCCATGGTGGGAAGAGAAGATTTCGAAGCTCACGAAAGAGTCTCGCAAAGCATTCAACTTAAGCTATTCCACAGGCAACTGACAGCTTTATAAGTATAGCTTGAGAAATTGCAAAAGGGCGATTCGCAAAGCAAAAGAGGAATGCGGGAGGGATTTTTGCTATTCTATAGAATCAACGAAAGAATCCGCCAAGATGGGGATAATCCTATCCAAGGAACACAGCAATATTTCCTTTCTAAAAAAGGTAAATGGAGAATGGACCAATAGTTCTAAGGAGTTATTCGAATTTCTTTTCTTACCTATTTTCTTGGCTGTGACCTAAATCAGGTCTCAACGGTAGATAGCAACGTACTGGCACCATCCAAAAATGTCGTTAACGAAATTATCAGACAGGAGAACATTGCATGGGCAATTAGCAGCTACTCTCCGGGTCCGAACGGGATCTTTCCAGCAATGGTAAAGGAGGCCCAATCGTGGGTTATTCTTTCGCTGGTGAGTATTTTCAAAGCATTTATAATGCACAACTATATTCCGTCTATTTGGAAAAGTGTTAAAGCAGTTTTCATTCCCAAGGTAGGCAGAAGAGGGCATGCGATGCCTTAAGCCTTCAGACCCATTTGTATCTCGTCGTTTGTATTGAAAACTTTCAAGCGGCTACTGGACATGCCCATTCATTCAAAATTAGGCAACGGAGAATTGTCTACTGCACAGCTTCCTTACATAAAAGGGCGCTCTAAGGAATCTGCGCTCCATGAGATTGTACACAAGGTAGGGTAGGGTCGCTGGCGGCCTTTCTGGACATAGAAAGCTCGTTCAATCACATTGGCATAGAGAAAAAAATGGGGACTGAGAACTTCCTGGTAAACTGGATCTCTACCATGCTTCCTACTCGGATTGTAAAAACTAAGCTAGGCAACAGCGAAGTCATCAAGCATCCAAAGCGGGAAACTACGCAAGGGGCACTTTCGATACTGCTATGGCTTGGCTTACTAAACAACATTTTTCCAAGACTCAATAGCGAAGGGATCAAAATCGTCGCGTATGCAGATAAATATATTAAAGAGCACTAGGAAAATTGGGTTTTTGGGCAGTTATGTAGCTGTGGGCTCTACGTTAATCCAAGAAAGATCGAATTACCATTATTCACCACAAGGAAAGATATTCGTAATTTTAACATACCTTCCTAATATGGGCATAATCTTTCTCTTTTCCTTTACGCAAGGTATTTGTGAGTCATTCTTACAGTGAAATTAAACTGGAAAACGAACACAGAGCACTGAGTAAAAAGGCCTATGATTCTCTGTATTCCTGCAAGAAAGTGCTGGGTAAGAAGTGCGACCTACGGCCTGATCTTATGATATGGACGCAAAATACTGTGGTTCCCCCAATTACTGAATACGGTTCGCTGATTTGGTGGAAAGCCGTAGAGAGGGTACACATTTCAGCCTGCAGTGCGATTACTGGGCCAATCAGATCATGTGTAATAGAAGTATTGAATGCCACCTGCCATTTGTTCCCGATTGATCTCTTTATTAAGGAAAGTGTTTCACAGAGTGCCCTGAGGTTGAGGAAACGTAGAATGTGGAAGAACGTAGGTACGGGCTTGGACATATCCTAAACTCGTTCAACGACCCACGCACTAGCGAAAAATTTTCAAGAAAAACTTCGGCAATAAAGGAGTTGATGTTGCCAATTTTTACTGAACGCTGTGATGTATCTATTTTTACGGACGTCTCGAAAATGGATTGTGGCATAGGGGCGAGCATTTGTCTGTTCCTGTAACTGATCTGGGTGCCGGCATGCAGCAGAGTTCATGACAACGAGACGGCCAATGAGCCGGCTCTGGTTGTCTCAGAAGATGAGGAGGTTCTTGTGCCTCTGAGCTACATCAAGAGCCGCATCTCTTGGCGCTGGAAGAAGGTGAAAAGATCTACAATTCTGTAGAGTCTGCAGAAGTCTGCAGCAAAAAATGCACAGCAACTGAACAGCAGGGATCTATCTCGGCTAACCGCCGTTTACGCAGAACACTGGGCCGTGGGGATCGATGCTGCAAGCCTTGGCCTGGAGCACAACACCTCTTGTCGTAGCTGCAATTTAGCTGATGCAGAAGATACGGTGGAGCATCTGCTCTGTAATTCTCAAGCACTATGTAGGATTAGAATCAGGCTTCGAGGCAACTTCTTAATTTCTTGAACTTTTCATGCTCCGTTTGAGAGAAATAACCGATTTCTGCTGCTTTCTTTTCATATTTTCCTTTCAAGTTAAATTGCGAGTAGTGGTTTTAAACGGCACGCATAAGTGATAATTGTAGTAGTTAAACTCGTTACTTCAACCAACCAAGTTTAAAATCTTATTTCTCATAGTTTCAGGCAGCCGTCTTTTTCTGAAGAGTTTTTATTTAAAGGATTTTCTCATGGGAGAATCTAAGTCCGCTCAGAGAAAACCTCCGGGGTGATTTTGTGTTAGCTTAACTTTTATGAAGCTTCGTCTTTCTTAAATCAGAATTTTTCCAGCTCTTTCTAATACATAAAAAACCTTTTTTTACCTTGCCTCTGCTCAAAACGGTTGGAGTGGTATTGAACTTTTCGTCCATTTTTCGTGGGAATTTTGGTAGAAATATATTGTTGATGCGGCAACACTGAAAGTAAGCAGAGTAAGCGGCAGAGCACTGCGAGTGCCAAGCAGAGGTATAAAGAAATTGGTTTTATAAGTACTTAGAACTGCATGTATAACAAGCGTGTATTGTGTAGTGTTAGTTTGCAATAAATTTTGTATGTATGTTTTTGTTATTGTGCATGTATGTATGTATGCCCTGCAAACCAATTTTTCAGAGTATTTTGAATTGTAGAGAAATTTTAAAGATTTTGTTAAGATCTCATCCGATTTTTCCGCGAATTTTCTAAAATGAAATAAACTGCGCACACTTCCAGTCTTTTACGAAATTTCGGAAGAAAATCGGCAAAGCAATGAAATTATTTTCTTCTTGCACAATTTTTTCAGAATTTTCTTAATTTTTCGTACAGAAATTTCTGTAGGGTTTCGTGTCAACCACTTCATACAATTTTCTTTTAAGATTCGTAAAAAATCGTTACAGAAATGTGATACTCCCAATGATTTCGCTAAGATTTCGGGAAATTTGATTTGCAGGGTGTATGTTCTTGAATGCAAAATATTTGTATTTTTATTTTTTTTTCAAAAGCGTGTTGCCGTTTTCGCATTTACATTTTTATCGCTTATCCGTAGCATGAAGTAGCGTCCTTTGTAGTAAACTTTGGCAATACGCGGCCAAAAGTAATGAGCCACTGTCGTCTTATTTCGCAGCACCACAATACCACTTGGCGTCAGACCCAGAAAATATTCGACGCTGTCCTCGCCCTGTTGTTGAGAAATAGAAGCAAACAAGAATAAGAAGAAGAATTATAATAAGTTAAAAAAGAGTGTAAGAATGTTTTCTACTATACTCTTATATTAACAGAAACTACTTTGAATATCTTAAATAACAACAACAACAATGCTGAATTATAATGCAAGCGAAAGCTGTAGGAAAGAAATCTTATAAAAAAACCCCCCCTCACCCGCTGAAATTGAGAGCATGCTGTAAATAGCTTTTCGCACCACTGAAAAGCAAGCTGAAAACTTTTGCTTCGTCCAAGCGTGCCAAGTTTTGTAAAGAGGTTATTAAAATTCAATAAAGTTATTAGCTATGTTGTACGCGACAATTCACCATCAGGCCACTCCAACCTGCCAACCTGTTGGACTGGGAAGCTGGTTGCCTGCAGTCTGATGACGGTCATTATCAGTACATTTTCCGCCAAAGTTTTTGCTCACAACACCGTTACTTTTTTGTTTATAAAATTCCTTTTTTCCTCTTTGCTGTCGCATTTGACCTTCCAACAAGCGGACAAATAAAGCAAAAAATAAAAAAATCGCAAAAGACTTGCTCAGGCTTTACTACTAAGTAGTAATTGATGCTGGTGATAATTCCACGTGAATTTACTTACAAATTCTTTTTGACACTTTTTGCTTCTCTGAACCGTTTTTTAAATTTCGTTGCTTTCGGTTTGAAAAGAAAGTTTGCGCTTTTTTCTCTTTATTTAAATACAGGGAGGAGATAGCTGATTGAATTTCTTTTCACTTAGGCATAAAGACCCCAAGGCCGTGATTTAGTGAATAGATCTAAAATATAGCATTTTCAGTTTAAATGAAACCATTTTCAAATTAAGTGAAACCTTTTTCAAATTAAACGAAACCCCTTTCAGGCTAAGCGAAATCATTTTCAAATTAAATAAAACTTCCTTTTAAGGATACAGTTTCATTGAAACTAAAAAAGGTTTAATTTAATTTGAAAATGGTTTCGCTTTGTTTGAAAATGGTTTCATTTAATTTGAAAAAAAAGTTTTATTTAAACTGAAAATGCTATATATGACTTTGAGAACCTCTACTCTTATTTCATCCTTCGTGCACTCAAGGCAATGTGAGCAATCCATGGGTGAGATGGATCATATGGAGCCTTGGGTTACGCCAGCAGCAGCCAGATGATCTCAAATCCGCTGCTGATGGCAGCAGAGATGATGAAGGAAATCTGATAGCAGACGCGCAAAGCATTCTGAGGATATGAAGGGAACGCTTATCATCGCTGTTGAATGGCTGCACAGGTGGCGCGTTTAACGAAAAAGGATTCATATCAATGTATCAGGATGAAGCTCACACTCCTCCCCTCGATCCAGATTTGGTGCGAATAGCAGTAATGCGGCCTGGAAACAAGAAGCTTGCCAGGGCCGACGTAGTCCCGTCGGAGCTTTTCAAGGCCAATGGTGAAGGGCTGGTAAGACGCATGTACGAGCTGCTCAGCGCAAGTTAATCTTATGAATAACTTTCCATAAGTTGCGAAAAGTCTTCTAAACGATACATATCAGGTTTTATTGTTACGTTCTAAATAGATACTAAAGACCTTCATAAACCAAGTGATTCTTTTATCATGGAAACGACCTTATGTAGATAAGCAAATCGGCTCTTGGCCATTTTTTGTCAATTTAAAGCCTATTTCGGCAGTACGACGAGCACAAGATCTTACACAAGGCGATTTATTTAGGTATGGTCTCTTCAGTATAGCGATACAGTAATGCATGCTGTTAGTCTGAATCGCAGCTACACCATACGCAACAATAGCAATGCAGAGGATATTTGGTTAGTTCTACCTAGGAACCGGCATTAATGCCAGCACGTCAGCTTGGAGATGAAACGAAGGCAATTGAAAACCAAAGCCATCTTTTGATGGGACCAAAATCACGTTCTACAAATCTCTCATCAGGTCTAGACTAGTCTGAGTAAATCTTTGCTGTATGAATGAGTTGAATACTTTTTTAAAACTTGAAAAATTTTGAATTAAGGCACTTAAAAAAAAAATTATATTTCCCGATCGCTTAACAAAATCTACAACGTGCATGTATTAAGGTTTTATAAACTCGACTTGAAATTGCTAAAGAGCAACCACGAATTGTTACTCGTAAACTCCAAACATCATAAACTACTACTATATTTGTATACGTATACTTATTATGATAGTCTGAATCTTACGACTTAATACATTTTCGTTTGAGTAATGAACTAAAGTTAAAAGAAGATTATAGACGCCATAAAAATATCTTACGTTTATTTATTAAAACACTAAAACAATAAAGCTCGATAGTAATGTTGCGATAACTGGGCAGAGAGAAATAAGCGCACAATAAGAGGAGCAGGAAAAAACTCGAGGGTAGCAAGGTTAAGGGGTATGGGGTAGGGGTAGGGGTAGGGGAGTGGCAATTAAGACAGTGGCAACACATAACACAGCCAGTTAAAGCAACAAAGGTTGGGTGGATGGTTGTCGAGTCGCAATTTGGGCTATAATTCGCTTGTAGCCACCAATATAACCAATAAAACCGGTGACTCCAAAAACCTATGTAGATACACAAACGTGCAGCATACAATGTAGACACTGTAGGATTTTATTCACCAGCAAGCCATCGCGCGACTGAAGGTAATTTATTTGCTCATGATATCAAAAATACCATAAAAAATGCAAATGAAGCGAAAATTCACGCAAAAGCATAAAAATGAAAAAAAAAAAATATAAGGACAAAGTAAAAATTGTATGCCGCACATTCGCCATACAAATGTATGTATAGTTGAATGGAGAGCACTGCCATGCAAACACCACGCACAATTCCTTCCCCCCCAAAAAAAAACTCCCACTCCGCTTAAATATATAATGGCGGAAAATGAAATTGGTGTGGCCTTGTGTAAGGATAATGAAATCAAGGAAGGAAAACAGACCAAATTGGTCAAACAGACGACCGGCAATGTTGGCGACAATGAGTGCCAAAATAGTGACAAATGACTGAATGGCGAAATGTATGAATGAATAGTCGTAAATGAAAATGGCCATGTGGCAGCTTGAAGCGGGGTTTCGTCTTATCAGAGACTGGGTGTGGCAGAGTTGCAAGCTACATACATACATACATGCATAAGTACCGAGGGTCAAAGTGGGTGTCGTGATGTTTTATTGTCTGATGACTGTTAATGATATGAATGTGCTGTGAAACGCAGACATAAGGCATAAGGCATAAATGCCAGCAAATAAATTTCCTGCACTTGAAAAAAGAAAGAAGTCAGGCAGAAATTATTGGGTCTGAAAAAAAATTATAATTAAAGATTTTACCAGCAAAGGATTGTTTTTGAAGCTTCTATATTCAGTGTTATAATTGTTCGCCATTTGGCATTCGACTGTCATTTATAGCTCAATTTCGCAGCGAATAATGTAAACACATTTTATACATTGGAACTAAGCTGGCTAAGCAATTACATATAATTGTGTGGGTTGTGGGACGGGTTTGGGATCCGCCACGTAAAAAAGCCAACAATTAAAAGTCTAATTCGGCCTCGGGTGAGACAACCTTCTTTTGAGGCATCGTGGGGCCCTGCGACGTCTGCTTAACTACCATTTAAAATGGTGGCAAATTCGGAGTTGGATTTGTGGTGGAAGAGAGACTCCATCACCGAGTACTGTCATTCAACCTAGTAGACGAGCATCTGGCCATATGCTAGCTCAAAGAGAGATGGTTCAACATCTCACTCATCTGCGCCCACTCCCCTCCATGGCAGAGAAATAAGATGTACCCAAGGATTTCTGCTATGAGCGCTTGGAAAGAAATAAAAATTATGCTTGTCTATGGTGGCTGGCAAGCAAGGGATCTTCGGTTTGTCGGTTGAGATACGTAAATTCCTGCCTCTCCATCTATTTTCCACAAACATAGTCCATGGCCTGGAGGATTGCAATAAATTTTGGCTTTATATACCGAGGCAGGTGCGCCAAGAGAGGGAAGTGGAGACTGTTCCTGTTACTTTCGATACAAACTCCAAATCCTGTTTTGGGAGCCTTCAGCAAAGATTCTACAATGTGTAAAGCCGAACACAGTATTGGTTACGGCAGCACTCAGTCTCAGAGATCGTACCATTGTAGCAACTTGGGTATCAATTCAGTTTTTTATTTCCCCCTTTTTTGATCTCTTTGATCTGCTTTGCCAAATCAATTTTCAAAAAAAACAAAAAAAAAACAGAACAAGGAATAAAATCCAAATCAAACATTAACATCAAAGCTCTACACGCTGTAGCCGCTTATTAATCAATATCCTTCTCTTACTTTTTTATTTTTATTTTCCCCCCCCCCCCCAATTAGCATTTGCACTCACCAGCACCGGATGCAGATCCACGCCATACATATCGTGCCATTTGACTTTGTCTAAATAATTTAGCTCCGCCGTCGCCGGTGACATGCCCTTTAATTGCTGATGAAGTTCAGCGACACGTGTTTCCAGTTCGCTACTCTGATTCGGCAGCAAACGAAACTCGGACACATAGCCTTTGGAGTGGCGTCGTTGGTCGTAATCACCCAATTCAGCTGAAAATGAGAGGAAAATTTGCACACAATAAGTATGAGTGTTGGCAATGGAAGATAAATAAATATGATAATAATATGCTTTATACATACACTTGTTATAGGTATGTACATGTACATGCACATTTTTGATTTTCAGCTTAAAACAAAAACAACCGATTCATATTTATAGTGAACTTGCGTCAGTTTAAAATTTCTTTATACAAATTTGTATCTTAACATATTTTGTTATAACATCACCGCTGAAAAATATTTAAATATCCATATATGTCCTTATATAAAAAAGTGTTTAATATAATAATAATTTAATTCGCATAATTTCACATAAACATAATATTTGTTTATCTCTATCAAGTAGTATTTCCATGCTTTTTCGCTCTAAAAATACTCATTAGGTGTTTAATGAACTTGAAAATGCTGCCAGCTTATACGCTTCGGTGGCAAAAGCGAGCTGAAAATGACTAACTACCAATACGATTCGGCTGTTCATGGTACTACATGGAATACATTCTCGCGCCTCATTAAGCGATTTTAATAAAATACAATAAATTTGTTAAGTCAATTGGTGCTTATTCGTATATTGTATAATGAGCCTGAACGGAATTTAATGGTACAAAGGAAATAAGTATGGGTTTTGCCCGCTGCCATTTTTAGATAATTAAAGTGCGAATGCTAGAAAAGTGTTTTATTGAAGATTGTCGTTTGTGGACTTTTTTTCTATTAAAGTTAAAACGATTTTTTCTTTGGTTTAGTTTTGTTAAATAGGTTTTCGGTGAGAAAAGTGAAGAAGGATATAATAAGTAAGCCCCTAAAAAAAAAAAACAAATAACAGCGAGCTTCTTTGGCCTCATCTAGAATATTTTATAATTTCATTAATTTATTTAGCGTATGCTTTAACTAAGTCACATCCCAAGGGTTTTACAAATATGAGCTTTGAAGGCTTCAAAATTAAAATCAACAAGCCGGTGGTCTTTAGAGCTCTAAGGCATCCAAGGCATCTAAGGCAGTAGAATTTAGGTAGAAATAAAGCAGGGACTTAAAATTTAACTTGACATGCTTGATAAAGCAGGTTCATGTCATGTAAAGGTGGCTTCAACATTCTTAAAAGTGCATGTAAAACTACTACTGACAAGTGTTCATTTTTCAACCGCAAACTGTGTTAATATACGCAGAAGATGTTCAAGATTTGATTTTGAACATAAGATCTTTAAAAAATACACTCAAATATACATATGAAATGTTTAAAATTGTAAAAAAAATTAGAGCAAAAATATATTTTTTAATATTAATAAACATTAAGTGCTCATATTTACTAAATTTTAAACACTTTTTGTGTAATTTTCTACATTGTCTCTACGTGACAAATTTGGTATGTACAGATTAATTTTGCACAAATTGGGAGACGAGACTGTTAACCTCTCTTTATATGCGTAAATTTAAACAAATATTTTTTAGAGCAGATTTTAAACATTTTATGTGTAAACTGTGAAATTGTGAACAATAAATGTTTAGAAATTAACAAAGAAATTTTTGAAATTTGTTCTACGCCACACATATGATAAGTAAAAGTAAACAAGCTGCTTTTGATTTAATTATAACGGTGTGTAAATTTACATTCATGAAGGGAGAAAACTGGTTACCTATCTTAATATGCGCAAATTTAAACAAATGTTTTTTAGAGTGTAAGATACAAGTTTTAAAAACAATCGAGTATTAAATATATGCGAACACATGCAGAAAAATTATGAAAATGCTAGAATACTCACATTGCACTACGAATGCGCCCAGCTCTGCAGCCAATTCGAAAGCGACTGGTAGTCTGCCTTGTAATACATCCTGTTTCACTTGTAAGAAGAGTTGATACCTGTAAAGAAGAAATTTGTGACAGTGGTTAACAGATTATAAAAAATATGTAAAAATTAATATTTTTCTGAGGCTATGCTTTGAAGTATTGAAGTGAAAACAAACATCTTGACCAAACCTGCAAATATACTGTCGATAGAATTACAATGAATCAACCAGAAGTTCAAGAACGGCAATGACGATAAACGCGGGTAAGGTCTCAACCGACGCATTCGAGCAGACGCCGAAAACAGACATTGCGATTTCTGAAAGTAACTTGAAAAAAGCGGCTAGAACAGCTTAAGATGGGCTCTCAAATTGGGTAATCGAAAAAACATTTCTAAAAAAAATTTAGCTCAGGTGGAAAAGCGATTGGTCTAATCATTGCAGAGTGCCGACAACGATTGCACCATGATCATATCGCACGCGATCTTAAAAAGTGACACAATTCAAAATTTGTCATTTTTGAAACTATGCGCAGAGCTTTTATTTACCTTTCCGCAAAAGCTGAATCAAATTTTTGTTATAATATGATTACCTTTAAATTTTGAGTTGGGCCACCTTTAAAGATCGTGTGCGATATGCATTACTTTGTCTAAAAAAATATCAAACAAGAGCATGTTCGACTAATTAAATGGCAATGGACGTTGCCGTTGGACTATTTTGTAATTTTTGAAATTTTACAATTTTTTTTTTTAATTTTAATAATTGAAGATACTTCCAAATGTTTAATTTAAATGGTGCAAATGATCTTCTTGCCAAAATATAACTAGTGTGCTACAAATGAAAAAATATACATTGACTATGTACGATTTGAGAAACTAAAATTCCATTTTCACAATTTTTATAGGCACACTCGAAATTATAATATTTAATTACTTTTAAATACTTAATATGACTTTTAAGTTAAGGCTTGTTGGTAAACGTACTAGACGACTGATAATTGTGCTACGGGGCGTATACGTTACATACGCATTTAAATACAATTTCGCATTGGAATCTCATTCTTTATACAACACTGAAGATAATGCATTTTCTAAGATAAGCGTGCCTCCTTTTTCGACCAAAAATACGTTTCTGTCGATAAATAGTATAACAACTCGTGAGATTTGCTCATATACCGACTCCGAAAAACTAATCTTGTTTCATTTTATTTGAATTGGAAATTAGAAAACCCAATTAATTATAATTGTTCATCATAAAAATATGGTAAATTTTTAACAAAAACCAACTATTCTATCGTTTTCAGCGTTAAATTGTGGTATACTTATAGAAAAATCCTTTTGCACGAATTTCCAACAAGCATTTTGTTGGCGTGTGTGTATGTATAATCCCCGCAAGTGTAGCTTATTAGACTAATTTTTTGTTGAACTGTCTATCTAACTAATTGACTATGAAATTTATGTTATTTCAATGTGAACCTCCTCCAAAGCGACACCTATTCTGATCAACTACTACATGAGCGGATCTTGCCATAGTAAATAAATCTGAACAGACGAGATTTGCTAATAATTGTAACTTCAGCATCTTAGATTATTTTATTACACCTAGACTCAACCATGTTATGTGTTATCATACCTCTGTTAGAAACATATTTATGCATCGTTACTTTAAGTCTGTAAATATAAATCAGCTATGTCAAAGCCTCTCAAGTGTGAATTGGAATGGCTGTTGGTTTCGTGATTCAGTAGACGAAAAATTTTTATTTTTTAATAAGAACTCGACAAATATTTTCGAAAATCACATTCCTCTTCGTATGACTCAAGCAATGAATCCATCTTGCCCTTGGTTCAGCAAAAGAGTACATTCGGCAATAAGAGTTCGCAACAGGCTATATGCAAAATGGAGAAGTCAAATGACTGACTTCGCCTGGTTTCAGTATAAAGTATAAAGCTGCTCGATATAAAGCTACTTTACTTATCAAGCAAGCAAAAAATAAATACTGTGGTACTAAATTGGACCCGTCACTTCCTTCTAAAGATTATGGCATGGGAATTTGAAGTCTGAAAGTGATTTAGACCCTTTATAAATATTAAATTATTTACAGGTACGAGTAGTAACCTAGGTGCACCTCTCACTTCGAAAGCTCTCTGGGCTGATACCTCCTTGGAAGAGAAACTTCTGTTTGTGGGAGTAAGTAAACGTGATGATAGAGGTAAAGAGAAATTTGTGAAATTAGTTCTGCCATTCATATCCGGCGTCGTTATGCACATCATTAGTCATTGCTTCACGACATCATGCTTTCTTTTGCATTGGAAAAAAGCCGTCATGCTACCAGTAGCAAAAAAGACTACGCGATTACAGGCCGATCAGCACATATTACCAGCTTTAGCAAAAGTATGTGAGTCTTTGATGGCATAGAAAATTTCATCATTCATACAAAAATAAATTGCTATCCCCACTGAAGTCTGGGTTTAGACTGAAGCACAGCTGCTTTACTGCAATGATGGAAATACTTGGCGACATTAGAATACAATTTGACTACAGTGACTTCTTATTTCCTATGCCTATTGGACTTCTCAAAGGCATTTGACTTGGTCTCTTATGTAAGAAACTAAATCACTTCTTTGGATTTTTGGACTGCGCATTAAAACTTATAATGAGTTACCTTGAAGTTCGGGTTCAAAAAGTGAAGGGAAAAATGCTTTTTATACTTTTAAAGTTACCTCAGCTGGTATCCCGCAGGGGTCAGTTTTAGTTCCTCTTTTGTTCAGTCTATTCGTCGGTGATGTGTTCCGAGTCAGCAGTGTGTATTCTGCTTCAACTTCCTCCCACAAAATTAACATTCTCTTTAATAATGTTACTCGTTATGTGTATAGTCTAAAAAAGTTCGACCATATATCTCTGCGGAAGAATAAATTTCTCGGGTGTAGCATTAATGATTACCCTTCTGCCCTTCTGCTAGCAACTGCATATTTATTTATAAGTTATTAGAATGGAAATCCCCAATGTATTTGTATGGGGAGCTAAGTCTAATGCAATCAAAAAGATGTCGCAATCTGATAATCTCGAAGTACACCTACTTGATATCGTCGATGTTTTTTTTTTTATAAACGCTGTACGACTTTGAAACAACATTCCTGAATCCGTTGAATCTGGCCTAAGTAGGAGCAACTATAAGTTGATCATATATAGTTACTTTAAGTCTATATAGTTGGTGTGATTTTGGTAAATGGTTTTCAGTTCTCTCATCTGTCCCTTTTTTATTATCTTCGCTGCTAATGTCTAACCGGATCCTTTAAAATTAGGCTAAAGTGTTGCGAAACAAAAAACGTTTTTTTTGCTTTTGCCGGTTTAAGGGGGCATGTGGGTACACCCAACATTTATTTAGTGTTATTCTATAGGCCAATACCTTTCAAACGATATCTTATATATTAAGTTCCGGCCACTAGTTGGAAAGATATAGAGGTAAATGTGTTTTGGTTCGTGTCTCCACTACGAGATGCTTTGGTATGTATGTGGCGTCTGTACGTACCATCATTTAATTTTTTTCAAACTTTCAGGAATTAAAGTACAAAAAAAACTAAGAAGGTTTTGTTCAAGGATGTTTTGATTCGTATGCCTGTGTGGGCGTGGCTGCTACCTGAAATTCGAAAAAAGGCAATTTTATAAACTACCACTGAGGCCGCACTACTCAATCCATGTCATGGATGTGGAAATCAGTAGAAGGGTCTTCAAACTAGCTATCTAACGCTACCTTTTGTGTTTATAAAATATAATTATGTCATAACGGTATCGCCTGAAAACTAAAAATCGGGCTGCTGAAAATATACATTTCGGGCATTTTCTCAAAAACTGGTCAGTCGATTTGCTAGAAACACAAAACAAAAAACAGAACTTTTGCAACGATTCGTATGAATAAAAAAGATTTTCCCTACGTTTCCAAGGCAGTTAAAAAATTCGTATAATTTTCGTCACGAAATTGATATCATAAACTTTGTGTTTCTAGTTCAGCTTTCGTCACTCGAAAATTATACCTCAAAGAGGTGTTTTATTTGATATTTTATTTACTCTAAAAGTTTACGCTTATTTTAAATTTGTATTCAAAATATTATGTCACTTATCTAAGTTGATGTACTCTTAAAGGATTATTGTCTTACTTGTACAAACATTGTTTTCTTCGATAAATAAATAAATAACTAAAATAAAAATTTAAGTTCCTTTATTATCCTACCACTTTTAAATAAATACATGTATGCAAATACCATTGGCAAAGATTTTATCGGAAGAAGAAAAGTTTTAAAATAATTGTTTTTGTTTTTAATTTATTTAAATATTTCACATGTGTACATACTCATTTTTTTCCACCTTGTGATGTTTGATGAACACACAAGCGAAATGAAGTTTTTATTTATTTATTTTTTTTAATATACAAGTGAAACCGAAGTTGCACATTTTTCATTTTAAACGTTTTGAATTTTCCAATATTAAAATCTCTTTTTTTCATTTTGAAACTTAAATTATTAACGCTTTTATTAAACCTCTAACCACAAGCAAATTAATTGCGTAGAGTTGATTGCGTAATAGTCGTTGTGAGACTGTGTTGCTATTTTAGACATATTTTTGTTGCTATTGTTGTGCAATTTAAGTGCAGTGCCAACACTCGAAGGACGCATAACAGTATAATCTCAAAGCATAATCAATTCGCAATCCAGCCAAATCGCAATCAACGCTAATAGGCCTAAAACAAAATAGGTACTTATACGTATGTGAATGTATGTATGTACGAGCATATTCGCACAATGCAACACGGACTGGCGCTTTCTGACGCGCTAGGGAAAATTAGAGCTAACAAGTAATTTTCAGCAAAAAAAAAAAAACGACTTCAACTCTCATATAAAAAAAAAAAAAAATATATATATATATATATATCTCATGATCCACTGATCGGATCTTAACCAGATTAGTATGGGACCACCTCTGATACACTACCTTTCCGATGCAAGACGAATTATCGATTGACGTGGTCCAAAGTTATGCGGTAACATACATAAAAAAAAATAAAAATTAAATTAAATATTCCAACGAACTGATAACCTCCTCCTTTTTTGGAAGTCGGGTAAAAAAATTTGTCTTCGATTTAACAATGAAATTTGATAAGTCGGCATCAAGTATATATATATGTTTTATCAAGCATGTGTACTAAGAAGCCGTTTTCTTTATAATGCTTTGTTCACACAGAGAAAAACAAAAAATAGATTCGCACAAATGGAAGCCAGACGAGATGATTCAATTAGCACGGCCCTTTTTTATGGTATGGGCATCTATTTATTAATTGTGTTTGGTCTGTTACTGTACTCAACTCTAAAAAAAGCTTAAACAGACGACAGCGTTGATCCGGATTAAGTCGGAGTCGGAGACTACAGTTAATTCCAGAGTTGATCCGGATCAACGCTGCCGTCCGTTTATGCCATAACTCAACTAAAATTAAAGAAGTATGTTTGTTTAACGGTTTGTACCTGGGTGAGTTTTTTAACGAAAGGAATTAGTGAACCCATACGGTTGTTACGGACCTCAGTCCCTATCTTTTGCTTGCTATCTTATGTAGTCTTGTACTTTGACTCAATTTTCTATTTACCTTAAAACGAATAACTCGCAGTGGCTCTACTAAAGCTCCTCTCTTTCGAAATAGTTGTAGTCTAGGAAAATGCTCTAATAGCCTATGGGCCATCATATGGGACTGTCACTCGAAAAATTGTATTAAATAATTTTTGTTTCAGAATATTTGGATTTTCCTACAAGGTAGCTGATTGCATTAAGCTTTAAACTTGCATCCACATAGGCGCATATGTATTTGCATCGCATCGCATCTGCATTATAATGTTGCAACATCCCACACCTTGCGCCACAGTACCTTAGTTAGTCGCCAATTATTTGTTGTGCTTGCGATAAACTTCAACTGACAGGATATATAACAATATTCTGCGTAAATAAATGCATTTATTGTCCACTGCATGAACATATGTATGTATGTACATATGTGTGTTGTAATGCAGCCGACGACACCGTCGACACTTGATTGGATTGTATTTGATGTCGTGCCAACATAATATACATACATATATGTATGTATGTCGAGTATTTATATACACACTCGGTAGTAACTCGCTCGTACGATAATGCGGCTAAATTCGCAGCAGACAGTAAATATTCTGAATTTGCAAATGGCTAGTCGATGAATGGGATTTATAAGTGCTTTTTAAACAACACACGCGCACACGAACATACATATGTATGTGTATTTAAAGAACTTTTATTACATATTATTTATGTATATGCGTTCAAACGTTAATGCTTAATCAGTTAGTTGTCGTTTGAAAATAATATACATATGTATGTATGTATATTCACGTATTTTGATATATTCGTAAATATAGCTGCAGGTATGTATGTGTGGATATTTGTATTGCTATTCGTAAAACTTCGATTGAGCTATTGTTTGCGCAGTTGTTGCTGTCATTCGCTTTTAATGCCAATCAAATGCGTCTCGAAAATATTTGCCTACACACTTGAGTGTGCTTCAATCGAAAATATTTGTTTAATTGCTATTCCTTGAAGCTTATTATGTCCATTAAAATGTGCTTATTTTGTTTTGCAAATTTTCTACTTTAAATAATTGCCATAAAAGATGTGCACGTAATTATAAATGAATAAATGTCTTCTTAGGCTTAAATTATTAAATGCACACACATTTGTTGGTTCGCATGCCAATTTAATTTATTTCAAGCCAACATTTATTTAAGCAACTTACACTTTGTTAATCACATATTTTACGTACATAAGTAAGTAGTTAAAAATTAATTTTCTTAAAAGTGATTAATTTACCTACAAAGTAATATTATTGTAAATTTTTTTCAAGCGGCAATTTGCCAGCAAGAAATCAGCTGATGAAAAAAACCAGCTGATTGTAACTAACGCAATTCATAAAATTGAATTTTAGTGTTGGGGTCAAAAATAAAATATGGTGTTTTTACTAACCCATCCGAGCCAAAACAAAGTGTATTCGTGGAAGAAATGCGGATGAACTACCAATTAAATTAGGCTGGCTACTTTTAATTGAACTATATACAAACTGTCAACTGTTGACAGTTTTCTGCTGCTAGAATACGCGAATACATCTGGCAACTGACTGGCAATGTTACTTTCGTACGCATTTTTTTAAAAGCTTTTATTAACTTTCACCTGTATGCAATTAAATCTTCGAATCAACCTTTAACCAATTTCCCGATGAGCTTAGATCAGAATCCGAGACCATGCAATATGAAATTAATCTGCTAGGTGGCGCAGTAGTCGAAATATTTGGAAAATCAATATTTATGGTCCGTTTTCGGTTATGCATAGATCATGCGGAGATCGATTTTTATTGTCTTTAATATTTTTTTTTTGATAACAGAAAAACCCCACAAATGCTCAAGTCTACATTTCTGTAAAGAAAGTGTTTAATAACTCCTTTGGTATTAACGTTATTGGCATGGTAATGTGCACGTACCGCATTACACTATTTGGAAGTTCAATGATGAATCATGTCAGAAAGTTTGAAATTTCTTCGAACTAGGCGAATGAATATTACTAGTTTTTCAGTATCAGTCATCTACAAGGATGCATACCCAATTGTTGTTAATTTTGGGGTTTAGACAATTTTTGCTCATATAATTTTGGCACTGCTAACGTTACACAAAACACTGGCTACGTTACACGTACGGTTCGCTTGGACAAGGTTTAACCCAAAGGCTTGGCTCATCCATTTTGTTCCGCATTCTTATTCTGTCATCATAAACAAATGTTTGAGCTAGTATTGCGAATCTTCTATTGAAGGAATAATAAAAACTATACATACATATATAACGCGAGTATCCTTAAAAAATTCTAACTAGGTCAAAACTGATCCTACAGTGAAATTGTTTACTGGAAAATCTTCGTATTGTGTTCGCAAATAATATGTATTTAACTTTACTGTAAACATTTCATTAATTTGATGAAGAATAGCATGCATTTAGGAGCCTGTTGTTGGCAGTAGCGTCTAAACAAAGGCAACAGTGAAATTCTGACAATCGCCACGCTAAATTTCTATCGCCAAAATTCTGTAAATGAAGATCAGTGGGGACTAAAAGCACGCAACATAAAAGTAACAGATGTACAATGTGTAATCAACCAAAGATGATAGTATGAGAGGCACTAGGAGGTTACTAGGTGTTGCATGTTGTTAGGCGCGATTGCTATTCTTCTGAAGACTTTTAGTGATCAAAATTAGCGATAGTGAATGCTGGAATCCAGCTGCAGCAACGATCTCTTTTTTCCATCAGTATATTCCCTTGATTCTCTCTATTTCGTTGGGATTCTTTTCCAAATGGGCATTTCAATTCTATTACATGTGCCTCACATTTTTTATGAAGTTCAACCTCCAAATTGTTTGTAATTGCTATTGTTAAAATTTTAATCTCAAAACATATCAAGACAAATTGTACGAGTTTAGAAAAAAGTATTTTCTACTATTAAGTCCATTTACTGGAATATGGTATATTGGAAATACTTTTGTTCCATTTATTTTTAATAGTAGTAGACGTAGTGTTGGAAGGAGGCATTAGGAACGTCAGAGCAAAATAACTTTAGCCAGGGTTGCCACCTATTTTTTAAATATACATATCTTTATTTTGAATAAAATATAGGGAGGCGGCTGCTGTAGTCGAGTGATAAGGGATGTGTACTACAACTCCGTAGCATCAAGGTTCGATCTCAGGTCAAAGCAATGTCCAATAAAAAAACTTAGAGGCAATGGAAAATTTCCAACTATATTGCCTTCAAAAAGCTTCTCTTAAATTGTCGTTCGTAGGCGTCGAAAAACTGTAGCTTACTCCATTTGTGCAACAACATTAAGACGCACAAAATATTATTATTGACGCAGCACAGAACTTGATAAACATTAGTATCAGATCTAAGTATTCGGCCTCTTCAGTGTCTGCTGATCATGAGAGTTAGGAACCAAATTGATCACGTTGTGATAAACAGCGCTTTTGGTGTGCCTTCAATACGAAGGGCAGACAACAATGCAGAAAAATGTGATAACGAAAAGCCAGATTAGAAAATAAGACTCCAAACAAATGGTTTCAAGAAGAAGAATCCACACTAGTGTATAAAGAAAACAGAAGAGAAGTAATGTAGCTTAATAACAACAAATTATGTTCTGGCTATTAAATGGAATTTGGTTTGATGAAAATCTTCCCGAAGAAAAAAAAGTTCGGCAGGCAATTCTCTCTCTTGACAAAAAAGAAAAACTCTTTCATCATTACAGTCTATTTGCTGAAACGATACCTTAAGTAGGCAGAAATTCGTGGAAAAGGAATGAAACTGTCTGCTCTCGGGTTGCACAGCTAGCGAAACTTCACAAACGCAGCAGGCAATTGGTGAAGTGTTGTGTTCCAAAAAAAAAAACCCTCATCACTACAAATAGGTTTAAGCGAGTTAGACGCTTATATGCACAGATGCTAATCTATTCTTTCTTTAATATTTTTTGCTAACTATATTGTTATTTTATATTTTATTTTATATCAGTTACTTGGACTTACCTCGTAATTTCTTCGAGTAGCTTGCACGGATCAGCTGCATAGAATTTAACACCGAAATATAAATCATACGGATCCACTTTAGGCTTAAGTTGGCGTGATATCCGGGACGCTGGATCGAGCCAATGCTGGAAAGGAAAAAGAGAACACACACAATCTAAGGAAATACTTGTGGTAAATAATTATATTAAAATATACAGCACGAAAATATGTGTGAATATGATCACTTGTCATGCGAAAAACAAACTGTAGTGGAGTTACGTAAATAATAGTAGTAGTTTCGCTTGCAAATGCAGAAAGTCAAAGTAAAAATAGAAAATTGTACTAGAAGTACGCACTATGTGTGTAAACAAATATCACGTATACGCCCCGTACGACATATGAAATACTATTACCATAAACTAAGTATTTTATTAGACAGCATTTCACACACGGCCTACCCTTTCTGCCCCGCTTTGGCGCATAATAAAATTATGGCTGCATAATAAAAGCATAAAAACAAGAGAATGCAAAAAGGTTGCCAAGATATATGAATTTCAGCGAAAAAGACTGAAAAGCACGCAAACCACGGCAAAGCTATACTATACAACTTTGCATATGTCGTGCATATATATTTAGTAGATACAATAATCCACATATTTTCGCATGTTTGTATGTCTTAAAGTATGTTTATGGAAGAACTATGTAAATAAATGCCAGCAAATAATAAAGGCTAAGCGAGCATAGTAAATTGTATTCCAAGAAACTTTTCAAGGACAATGCAAACATCCTCGCCGCCAGTTGAGTTAGGAAGAACGAACTTCGCTGTCGTCTGGCAGTCTGATGAACTTTTCTTACACTAACTGCACCCCGTTGTGTGACAATCCACCATCGGCAGCTTTTGCGAAACTTTTCGCCTAGCACGCGAATGTTTGTGTACGACCCTGGCATAAGGGCGAATATTCGCAAAATACTTAGCTGTTGCCTGCGTGTGGCATATTTTCAAGGTTCGCAACAAAAGTATCTGCGAAAAAATGTGCGCGTTTCGTTTTATTTTCGCTCGTTGAAATAAGGGAAATGAAAAGTGAAATTCATTTTATATTTTCACGGTGCGCCGTGGGCAGACAGGTAGGTAAGTGTTCTTATTTTACCACATCGCGCGCCACAAACAATTGGAAAACTCTCCGCCTTGAAGGGAGCAGCAGCTTTTCACTTTTTATTTCATCATTACGGCTCAATGAACGTCCATGAAAATGCAAGAGAAAATGAATTACGACCTAAGACTGAATTCCTGGTGTTTTTTACCCAAAAAAAAAAAAAAAAAAAAAAATTTAAAAATAGGAGGGGGGCTGAACTTGACAACGCAAGCATCTTCGTATTTGTATGTGTAAATGTATGTTTGCATGCTGTTATCTTTTTCATTATTCTCTTACTTACCGTCTGATTCTCCTCGTCAATATAGCGTATGCCAAAATATGAAGTTTCGATTAAATTAAGTCTGGCAAAAACAACATCCAGCAATGCTTGGCCCGGTAAATCATCCTGTAAATAAATAAGCAGAGAATGTCGTAAGTAAGGCAGATATTAGTTTACTTATAGATAGATATGTACATACATATGTATGTATTTACTCAATGTGGTGGTAAATCATTGGCAGAAAAGAAAAAAAGATTAAGTGAATTTCTCTTCCGCGGCAGCCCCAATAGAAAGTATTTGTTCAAACAAAATTCGTAGCTAATCAAATGGAAAATTATACGCACCTGCGTAAATGTGAGGATGTGAGGGCCTGTCTGTTATGGATGAATTATTTTGGGCTCGCATAATGCCATATATGTATCTGTGTATGTATGTATGTATATATGTATAAGCGGCGTACATACTTAGCGAAAATTTTGTTGTTATGATGAGGTTTTTAAATTAAAAAAAAGAGGCAAAGTATAAATATATTACTAGCTATGTGTGTCATACATATCTACAGTCAGTCAATAAAGGTTAGGTACAGCGAATTTTTTACAATACGGGCAACTATTTTTTAAGTATTTTATTTTTCGCAAACTTTTTATAAAAATATGGTTAATTCTACAACAAAAATCCCAAAAAAAAATGTTAAAGAAATTCTTCAAAATTTCATTCAAATATTGCACTTTTTATTTACGCTCTCTAGAAAAAATTTGAGTATGCAGTTTTTTAGCCCATTCAATTTTAGTATGATAAAGCGCAAGTATGAGGAAGCTAGGACTTACCATTGATTTTTGGGATATTTTTTTCTTGAAGGTGTCGCACATTTTTTCCATATAAAAAAATTATCAAACATTATTTTATATGGAGAAAATGAGCGACACCTTCAACAAAAAAAAATCCTAAAAATCAATGGTAAGTCCTAGCCACCACAAACTTGCACTTTGTGATACTAAAATTGAATGTGCTAAAAAAACTGCATACCCAACTTCTTTCTAGAGAGCGTAAATAAAAAGTGCAATATTTGAATGAAATTTTGCGGAATTTTCTTTAATTTTGCACAAGGTTCGGAACTCTGATTATTGGGTTTTTTGTTGTAGAATTGACCATCATATTTTTATAAAAAATTATCGAAAAATAAAATGTTTAAAAAATAGTTGCCCGTATTGGCAAAAATTCGCTGTACCTAAACTTTATTGACTGACTGTATGTATGTATAGTTATGGTCACAAGTCAAAATAATATTGTTTGTTTATAATTACTTAATTAAAATATAATTTAATCTATAACAGAACCCACATAGATACAAGTCTTAAAGCTTGCACAAATTTGAGAAAAATTTATCAAACTTCAAAAATTTTCATCAAAATTTCAAATTGTTATATTTAGAATTGCCTCAAAGCCCCTGAATTTATCCATGTGTTTTAAATAGAGAAAAATAGAATTATTGAACTTCAATAATTTTACGATCGAAAAACTCTGTTTCTATCCCACAACAGTACCCAATTGTTTATTAAAAGAATTTTTAAAATTAACAATTTTTTAAAGGTCTCCCAAAAACTCCAAAAAATTAATGGGGAGACACATACAAAATTGTTAGTATTAAAAATTGCAAAATAAACCATTTAGTTTTATTAATTTCCTGAAGAGAAACCGGGTTCTCCGATCGAAAAATATTGCTTTTCAGGAATTCTATACCATTTCTACGAAAAAGTGTTTTTCTCCTTATAAAATATATGAAAAACTTCATGGGCTTTGAGGTATGTAGTTACAAATATAAATTTTTTTTAACAAAAAAAAAAAGTGCGAGTATTATTTTTATATAGAAAAATCCGGGGGAGGGTGAGAGTTTAAGATTGTAAATTTTTTTTTGAACCACCCCAATGTACATACATATGTATGTATGTTTATTAAACTGATTAAGTTTTTTTTGAATTTTTTTCAAAATCCCTTCTGAAATGTTTTTGCTACGGTGCCCTTAAGGTTTGTGGATCACTCTTAACGGACTTCTATTTTATATTTAGAAATTTTAAAACTCGTTTTTAAATCAGCGTTATTTTTTTTTTTTAATTAACGAACATATAATACATTTAATGAACTTTTTGAACTTCCAAATTTCCAAGAAAAATGTTATGATATTTAGACATTTTTTACAGCCTCAGTTTTCTTCAATAATTCCCATAATGCTATTTATGTATATTACGTAGTGGCATCTTGTTTCTCAGAGAGCAGTCGTCCGATCGATTTTGACCTATGAAGGGCTGATCTGGTGGAAAGCACTATATCAGGCGCCATGAGCAGCGCCCCACAAGGAGGGCTGAACGAGATCTTGAAGCCACCACAAGTATTCGTAACAGGTGCAGCCACAAAAGGGGTACTTAGAAACATTGTGTAAGCAGACCCATTACTTGATCGCAGCGGTCTTGGAGGTAATTAATAGTGGACTGCATAACAAACTCAACGCCTAAGCTGATTACCTCACCTTAACCTGAGATTTATAGTTAAGGCAAGATCGAGAAGGTGGTTTAATGTCGGTAAATGATGGTATTTCCATTTATCCCGTTGGCTGAAGGATAGAAAAAGTAGTCGGCTGGGTAATATGTATCCGAAGTCGTGCATCGCTAACTTCACTGAGTCATGTCACGTTAAACTTTAACTGCTGGACTGGGCAATACCAAAGGGAACGAAATAGGCGACGAGATGGCTAGACACGCCATGATAATGTAAATTAGCGAAGCGGCGTTGCCACTTCAATAGTGTTTCATATGCTTTAATTTTAAGCCGCTCATTGCGTAGCCTCGGCCTCAGCATTTGTGTCATTTTGTGTCCTGGCATCCATCGCGATAATAGCCGTCATCGATTCGCCACAACTCGCTCGCTGTGTTTGAGTTCCGGTCGCTTAAAGAAGAATTTTGCATGTGAAAACAACAACAAAGTTAGCTAGCATGGATAGACGATAGCGAGTTTGGTTGTACCTCATTGAGTTCGTTCGTTTCGCCACTCGCTAACTGTTGGCGAATCGATGACGGCTAATGACAACAAAAAGGGGCAGTCATTGAATATTTCTGACGAACATATCGCAATTCTCCTCATGAATAGACCATTCATGAGTGAAAATTAAATATTAAAGAACTGTCCGTGAAAAACTGTATGTGTCCCTTTATAAAATGAAGCTCTTTAATAAGATGAGAATAGTTTAATGTTTTTCTACATATACTATACTATGTATATCCTCGAAGGCAATCACAATAAAAACGAAAACCAAAATAAACAAGAATTATCACCGTTATAATTTTATTTCCACATTACTTGCACCGCTACTCCGACAACTGTACAAACAACACATTGTAGGCACAACCAAACTAGGACCAAACTAGACCGTCGAAGGACATCAAAAGTGCCGCTGGAGTAAATGGCATGGTATGTGGCTTTTAGTGACAACTGGAAAAATGCTATGCCATACAAGGAAAGAAACGGCAAAAATAACAGTAAATAACCGGAAGTGAAAAAACAACAACAATAAAGACCAGCGTTGTTGGCAATTCGTATGTACATATGTAGCGGCGTATGGAGGAGTTTGTACTAAATTCAAAGAGAGGGGGGGAAGTAGAGAAATTACATACTTTTGGCGACTTGACGGAAGAGGTCTAATGAAAATGCTAACGTACATACATATGTACGTAGTGAGCAAAAAGCTTAAAAAAGGCGTTCTTGCATGTTTGTTATCAACAAAGGGGTAACCAGAGTCATTACTCATGGCAGTGGTATTTTGCTGGGGAGTGTCCACATGCTACTAAGTTCAAAAAACTAAATTGCCTCAGACTGTGCACAAAAAATGGGCATGCAAGTACACTTACGTACATATTGTTTTTATTCTTTATACACACGCATTCCATGTACATATATATATGTACATGTATGTGGCCAGGATTGCATAGCCAGCAATAGACAGCATTTAGAAAGCCTGAGGGTGCCTGTCCTTTTAAGTTTTTTCGTGGGTTGGTTTCCAGAGAAATTTCTTATTTTATATATTTTTTTCATTTCCGCTAAAGAGACACTAACAAATGTAATAGCTTACCACTTAACATTCATTCATTTATCAGCTGCTAAATTTCATGTATATACACAGGTATGTAAGTATGAATGTAAATATGTATGCGCATAGCTTGAGTTAATTTCAAAAAAGACTTGATTAAAAATTTAAAAAGTTTTTAAAGGAATTTTGAAATTAAAAAAAGCTTAAAATTTGATTCCATCAAAATGAGCATTATCATGACAAAATAAAAAATCAAAAAAAGGCTATGACAGCATTAGTATTTCAAGGGTGTATTAATGTCGCAAGCTCCAATTATATATACAGTGAGAATATGTGTGTATATCGATGGCTGAGTGTAGTAAGATCGACCTAAATGTCTGTGCAGTCGGTTCGAAAACGTCCAATATCAGAAAAATTTTCAACAACGCTCTACTCCAGAATTCGGTTCAAAAATGGCCTATCTCAGACGAAAATACATTGTGAAAATCAGCTGACATGGGGCTTTCTTCAATCAAATTCTGATTCAATTAAATTTTTTAACTTTATTTATGTTTTCTCAAGCCAGTGCAAGCTAGCCTTCAGCTCAAACGATTTCGAATAACTTTTCCCAATTTTCGAGTAACTTTGACAATCGAATTCGGATTATGTTATTGCTCGTAACCCTTAATCGAATATGGGTATGTAGTAAGGAAAATCCATTTCTGGACGAAAACACTTTCGAATCGATTACACAACAGCCACCTAGATTAACATACGTTTTTATTTACATACATATTTACTACTGAGCGAGAAAAAATATTGCGTGTATTTTCATATATTGTGAGTCCATACATAAAAGCACAACACGAAAATAAACACAGGATGTATGTACAACGCTAGTTGCTAAATATTTTATGCCTATAAAAAAATTCAATTTTTATTTTTTAGTTTACAGAAAAACAATTAAAATTTTGCTTGTACTATACATGGAGCCTACAGGCACTTTATATCTTTCAATATTTCTTTTTTATTTTGTTAACTGGTTTTCGGTTCCACTTTGCGCTTTTTTTTCTTCGTTATCAAATTTGCACATTTTTCAAAAGCATAAAGCGATTAATGGTAAAAGTTTAGAATTTTACTGATTTGTTGTGTAGAAAATAGCTTTTGTCTCCTGCAGCGATAAACGGCATTCAATTTGGCTTTGTAGTGCAAGCCACTGGTGGACGTTGGATGACGCAAAACTTAGAGGAAACCATTTTGTGTGTGAAAATAATGGCTCGATTTTTATTGTCGATTTTATTATGAGTTATTTCAGTTTTACAGAATGCACAAGAATACTTGCGGAATAGAGGTGTAGTATACCCGAGAGCTGCATCTACATCATTGTTAATTTTCGCTAGTTCCACTGAATAAAAATTTCATAAATATAGTTAAATTCCCACTCATATTTTTCAAGCATTTTTAATTGATATATTTTGTTTATATTAGCAAAACGAGCTTTAAAGTGCAACATAAATATATTAGTAGCACAGCTGAAATATTTTACTAATTAATCAGTACTAATTTTGGCCTCTTGTTTCATTTTTCCTAGCTAAGCTCTTTCATCATTAATATTTAAATTTTAATTTCTCTTTAACATACTTTAAATATACTCGTTTTAGAAATATTTTTTAAATTTCCAAATATTTCGTTATCTTTATGTATGTATGTATATTCAATGCCGAAATATAGCCAATAGTTGCTGTGTTGAAAGTGCTGAACACAAAATAAAAAATAAAAAAACAAAACGTAACTCAAATTCTTTCTATTTTCAACACTTCGGTGGCATACTTTCCTTGGTATGCAGAAAAAAATTTTACTTAGCACTTGCATTCGTCTGCTCCAATTTAAGCAGCTCTTCTTTTATGCTTTCTTCAAGTTAGCTTTACATTTTTACTATTCAACTACTTTGATTCTTTCTTTTACTTTTATAGCGAAAGCCGCCACCTACTATTGCGCCAGCAGCACAATTAGTGCGACTTTGGGCCAACCACATTCAAGAACTCATTTAGCTCTGCTTTGTGCTTAATTATACAGATTTGTACATAGAAGAGATAAGTGTGAATTGTACAGATGTGTATGCAAAAACCCGGCAGGAACAAGAAGGATTAGGGATGAAAGGTTGGCTGGCTCAGCATTGGTGATATGTATGTATATCGAGCAATTACGTACTTTTCCAGGAAGGCTTAAGGAGATTCTCAAGACGTAAAATGCTGCATAAATTAAACCGTATGCGCGCGTGATCCTTTTAATCGTTATTTTTCATTAAGAAATTTTACGCTGAAGACGTCCTGTAAAACCCATAATTTGATCATATTACGGCCGGCGAATCGGAACTTTGAACAACGCTGGGCCAGCAGTGCTTTCACTTTACAATACTCACATATTGACAAGTTTTAACCATTTATTTTTTATTATTAAATATTTAAAAATATATGTATAGTTTATTATTTAACAAAAACCATATAAATCCTACTTTTAATATATTTCCAAAAACCATTTGTATTAATTTCGAGCTTTTTCATTAAATTTCTTACAAATTTTTTGAGTAAGCAATTTTTTAGTCTATTGAATTTTACTATAACGAGAAGCCAATTTTGAGTAGGCAATTTGTAGCTGGGACTTAAAGTTGATTTTTGGCATTTTTTTGCTGAAGATATTGCTCATTTTTTTCTATATAAAAAAATCGTCGAACATACACTTTGTCAGACCAACTAGAATAACACAGACGAGCCTAATTACTTTGCCCTAACTTCATAACTTAACAGCTTCACATAAAACTAAATAAATATGCAGTATTCATATTCTAAGTTAGGATAATTTGTCTGGCAGCTATGAGGATAAAGCCAAGATAGTTCATCGAGTGACGATGTCATCGAAATGTAGGGAACTATGGATTCTTACGTTGGTTTTTCGAGAGAAGCTTCTTTATCTCTTTCCTTTATTCTTTGCCTGTCGATGGTGGCCTATTTTAGAAGAAAAAAACTTTGATGTTGGTTGCCTAGGAATCCAACCCAAGTCCTGGCGAGTGATAGTACGAATCTGTAGCAACTAGCTAACGGTGACCGCCAGCAGTCCTAGATTGTTGAAGCATACGATTTTCAAAGCTATCACTTATAAGGATGTCGGTACGCAATATTTCAGAAGATGTTAGGTATTCAACACTTTACTTCGATTCTCAATACAGATTAGATACATCAGCCTTCGAGATAATATAGCTGCTGATATATGTACTTATGTACATCCGCATATACTGAGAGTAAGGAAAATTAGGCTTGGGGGAACTAATTTGCATTTTAAAGAAATGACAAAAGTAGAATCTTGATTATAGTTATTATTATTTCGAAGGATACGAGCATTTGTCTTGGGTATGCTTTTCACAGAATCCGTTTGACCAAGATTTATATGTTGGAAAAATTTTTAAATCACCTTAAGCTTAAGCTGTATTAAAAGCTATGATATATTTATTTATTCACATTACTTCGATAATTCTTTAGTATTTATCGATATTATTATGTTTTGCAAGAGACTCCATTATGAGGCTAAAAATGGAGTACCTCGTAATACCTCGGTTGTAAATTGCAGATAAGTTAAAACAATAGACATGAAGCGCTCAGCATGCCAAAGAGACTTCAATTGGAATTTCCTGCTGGGATGTAGTATCCCACTACTGCGGCATAGGTTGTTGTTTTGCGGTGTGATGGGATGACGGCTAATGATATATTTTTCTTAGCATAATTAAATTAAGACATCTAAAGCAAAGTAGCGCCTAAATAACTTGACCGACGAACGAATTGAAGAAGAGCGAAGAAAGGCGGTCAACAGCCAAAGCAGCAGAGCCGACAACAAAACAGGGTAACAAACCAACATTGGGTCAACAGCTTTAGCCGCTGTGTTTCTACTACTATGTATTTCCACTACTTCTTCTATTATGTGTATATATGTATGTACATAAATATGTATACAGACCAACACTTGTTTCAACATCATTTGAATTTTCATCTTAATCTTCAAGCTCATCACCATCTTCATTTCCATTTCTATCATCGTCATTATAATCTTAATTTCCTAGAATTGTGCTGAGTGTTTGGTTTTGCTTGCAAAGAGTTAAGGCGCAGCATTACATTAATGTGTCCGTACGTTTATCAGAAAAATTCTAATAAAGGCCTACTGTGCTGTGAACTAATATAGAGCCCGCACCCGTCTAATTGCGGACAGCCAATTTCTATTTTGTCGGCAGCGAACTTAATTTATTTTGATGTATGTATGTATAACTAAGTCGGTTAAAGGGTAGCAGTAGTAAGGATGCACACCGTTTAAGCAGCTTTGGCAATATTGATTAATTATTTGGCATTCGAATTTTGGAAGTGGCCCAAATACGTAGCGGATGAAAAGCTGACAGGCGGCACGGGCTCTCACAATCTACTTACTACCAAGTCACTAATTAAAGCACGAAGTTGTAGGTATTTGGGGGATTAATTGAATAAAATCATTGAAGCTTAAGGTTGATCTTTTGTTTATGCTTATTTGATTACTGATTGCTTAAATGTACGTTACTGTGCGGATAAAGTTTGACGTAAAATAAAAAAAATTAGCAAAAATTCCCCATTGGCCAGCAATTTTTGGCCAGAAATGATTTTGATTTATTGCAGATTATAGGCACGGTGAGCATATTTATGCCAGCAAAATACGGGATAAAACAAGGTTGTTTGAATTAATTTCTACATAGGCTGCACATTTCCAAATCTTTTGGCAAGTGTTTCCAAAATTGTTCAAAACCAGGCTCATTTGAAGGAGCGACTCTGGGGCTATAAATAAGGTATTTTTATTTATTTTGTCTACCGCTCTGTTACGAGATATAAATATTTATATGGAAGGATCGCGAGGAAATGTCTGAAATTATAGATATTATACTAAAATATAATGGACTACGAAACTCTTTGCTAAAAATGTTATTAATAGGCGGCATACACGGTGCGTCTGACTCGCGAGTCATTTGTGTACGCCTTCGACTACACACACAGTTGAATCATTCAGAGTCATGACGAGAGTCATGTTGGTGTAACTTACACATATTTATTTTCACAAACACATCCAAATCGACTCACGAGTCAGACGCACTGTGTAAAAAAAAAGTTGAAAATTTCGATGAAGGTTCGTCATAGTACGTTTCCAAAAGCCCAATAATATATTATTTTTCTGAGTACGGTTGCCACCTATTAAACAGTTAACAAGATTTTCGCCGTTCGCTGGATTACAAAATGAGATACCAAATAAAAGGGCATGCCCTTCGCATGTACAAAAGCTTTCTTTTTTTGGATAGGGTTGAGACCTATTTAAAAATTACTATCTTCTATAAATTAGGGACCAAAACTAACTGTTATCTCGAACTTACAAATTGAAGACGTTGCGGGAATTCTGAAATTTAATGAAAACGTTGTTTCATAACAGTTATTAGATGAGAAATATTTTTTAATTCGCCAATAAGCGTAATAACGCGGGGTTTATTTTTTACGTTGTTTGATAACAGTTATTGCCAAACGTTTATTTTTTACGTTGTCTGATAAACGTTGTAAGATAAGAATAATGATCAAAATGGAGATGGAGAAGAAGAAGAACACGAATATGATGAAAATAAAAGTAAAGGAGTAAAGTAACTGTTATCAGACAACGTAAAAATAACAGTTATCAGGCAATGTAAAAAGTAAACGTTGCGTTATAACTCTTATCGGCGAAATAAAAAATATTTCTCATCTAATAACTGTTATGGGACAACATTTTTCCGATAAAACTTATAACTGTCATGTCCCTGCTATAAATAGTATAAAGGAAAGTTGAGATATTTTGACCACGCTAATCTGAAAAACTACTGAACGGATTCAGACGAGGGTTTTTAAGTATAACTTGTATCGATAGGAATATTATCCTTAGTACTCTAAGTTCCTATAGGGTTGCCACCTGTATAAAAAGATTACAAGATGCGCACTGTTCGTTCAATTACAAGAAATCAGGTGTCAAATACAAGGGCTCGGCTTTAAGAGGGCAGAGCTGCTCCCTAATGAGATGAAATACTTGCACAGAAAACTGGCCTGGTAGCACAACGTTGAGGAGCTATAGGCGTGAAATGGGGTATCTAATTTCACATTGTGCACTGGAGTCCCATCCATGTTTTTTTTTTTTTAATTCACCGCGGTTAATAGAATCTTTGTTCGAGGCTGTCAATCTATTGCAGCGTTTTCCCCAGCAGAGCTCGCAGTTATAAAAAAAACATCAGCATCGAAAGGAAACCATTCGGCTAACATAAGAACTTTCTCTTCTTAGGCAAGTGACAGGAGTTATATGCTAGTGATGAGGAAGAAACTGACAGCATAGATCACTAAATATCTATGTCACTTTCCTGCCCCAGCGGGTCTAGAAAACCTTAATTACTGTTTTGACTGTTTGGCGGACCTAAGCGCAGCAGACAATCCCGAATTTTTACGACCCTGTGCCTAGCTCCGATATTGAGTACAGGCAGCCACTTCAACTAAATTTTACCTAAACTAACCTAGTTCCGCGGCAAGTGTGCATTTAGTACTACTTGGAAACTTAATATATAATCCATTACGCTGCGAACTTGTTTCCCCCGAACTCAAAGCTCTTTTGCTGTTCTAAATGTTTTCCGTTCACATGCAAACTTCCCAACAAATCAATATGTCCTGCTCAAATTTCGTTTGTATTCAAAATTTTTATTACACTATTATTAAAAGAGAAAAACAAAAACATTTACCAAATATGCACTTTCAAGTGCTTTTCCTCCTTTTACTCTTAAATAAGCTACACAAAATCTGATTAGCTTGAGTGCACTCACTCACAACTCACACACAAAGTGATCTCCAGTTTGCATTGTCAGCTTAAAGAGCCATTGCCGCTCAACCATAAACCACCGGCAGACGCCAATCGCCAATCGCCAGCAAGTCAGTCAAGCCGCAATGTTCTGCAACCCAAATAGGCGACCGTGCGATCTCAGACATTTTGCTACGCCTCGCTGCTGTCTATCGCAAATCTATATATTCATTTAATATTGACATAGGAAGATTGAATAGGAATAGTGCATCCACGCGAGCGTAAATAAATATGCCCAGCATAGTGGCAGAGAGTCAGCGGGTAGCAAACAACAAAAAGGGGGTTAAACTGAACTGCCAACATTTGGCGCGCACACCGACTGTTGGCGAGCGCATTTGAAGCGTGTTGAATGGCGTTAGACAGCATTTGATGTTATCTGGCTGCCCGTCTCCAGCTAGTCGGACCATTCAGTTTGCAATCGACTGGCAGTCTGGATGTCTGGGCGCATCGCCTACGTCCATACCTGCGCTACGATGCGGTGAGTGAGTGGATGCTTGGCGCTTGGCGCTTCAGCTGCCAGAGCTAGCTGTACGGTTTCATACAATTCGCTATTTATGTATCTGACTGTTCCGCTTTATTTGTTTATTTGTCTGCTTCCATATACATATATTTATCTATCTGTTGCTTTCCACGTTCGCATGTGTGTATCGCACTGTGTTTCACTTGCATTTTCAAAACCACACACACAGCAGATGGCCAGCCAAAAGATTCATGTCTTAAGACACGATTTACGGTAAGCGCGATTCGTTTGGGTGGGCAGCGGGTTGGTTGGGCGAGTAGTCGGTTAGCTGGCAGACAGGCATGTCTCAATGCGCTTTGTTAGTTGGCATTATTGTTCCCTTTTATTGCAGCAGTCACTGTGGCTGTGGCTTTGGCTGCTTCTGCTGCTAATGCTTTTTCTGCTAACAATATTGTGTGGTATTGTTCTCGTTGTTTGCTTGGTCGCTTGCAGCTGCGAATATTTTTCCGCTTATCCCAAACATAAATAAAGAGCTCACCTTGAATCTTTCAGAATTCCAACAAACATTTGACAGCAGCGCGGTGGAAGTGAAATAGGAAACGATAGAAAGTAGGAAAAATATCGCCTGCTTGTACAGTGAAAGCTCCCATAAGCGGGCATCGATGGCCACCTACTTTTTGTCCGCCTATGAGAGATGACCGCTTATGGGAATTACGTAAAAAATAAAATTTAAATTCAAATTTAAAAAATGGAAAGTGCGGGTTTCTAAATTAAAAGAATATTCATTCTTTATTAGACAGAAACAGGATGAATTAAATATGAATTCAAATTTATGGCGTTTTCTTTCCTACCGACAAATCTCATTGATCGCTTCGCTCAAGCAGCAAGAAGAGGGCAACGAAAGGGCAAGACTTTTTCTATAAAAGAAAATATCTTTGAATATGGTCTATGTTCTTGTGTTTATATACATAGGTTGAAGGGCAAAAGTCAACATCGGACTGAAAAAAAAAAACAAAACTGACCGCTTGTTAGAGCTTCGCGTCCGTTTATGGGAGATTTTTTTATCTTAACTCGATATTTTTGACTGTCCACGTGTCCACGTCCGTTTATCGGAAAGTCCGTGTATGGGAAAGCATTTTGTATTGAAAACAAAAAATTCTTCATTCCCAAGAATGTGTTCGCTTATAGGAGATGCCCGCTTATTACATAGAGCGTCCGTCTGTGAGAGCTTTCACTGTACACACATGCATACATATATGTATATAAGTGAGTAAAAACAGTAAAGCACTGCGGATTAGGGCGCGCCCAGGTATGTGGCAGCTTAGTTGTCGAAGTGGCTTTAATTTCTAAGTCTGCGCTACAATTGAAATACTTCCACATCTTCGCATTACTTATGTTGGATTTAGTCTAAGTACTCAGTGCGCGCACACAAATCCTTTACTACCACACATTTATTCAGCTGTAAACACAAATTTCATCCGCATCCTGTACGGGGTCTTTAAGTATATATAGTAGGGTGCATCACAAAAACAAAAGTTGCGGTTTGTCTATCGGTATTTTAAAACTAATTATATTTTAAGAAATCCGTCAAAATATTTCGAAAAAATATTAATATTTACGTGAGCTAGACCGATGTGAATATACCTCCAAAAATTTCATTATTTTAATTCTTTCGATAAAATTTTTAAGCACTTTTAATGCGACCTTTTAAGATTGAACTCATGTGTCATCTGAGGTAAGTCTAAGAAAAAATATTTTTGTAAACTAATTTTATTTACAAAAAATTTTTGCCATTATTATTATTTTTTTTTTTTAATTAGGTCCAGCTCAAGCAATTATTAATATTTTTCCAAAATATTTTGGCGGAAGTCTTAAAATATAACAAATTGTTGAATTCCGATGGAAAAACCAGTACTAATTTTTTGTATGGAAATTGTTGCACCCTAATTCGCATACGTATACCCCATTTGTATGTACATAGACAAACGCTGTGTCAGCATTATTACCTTTGCATATTGTTCAACCCAAAATCGGCTTGACTATAATCACAATGAGCCTTTGCGGTTTACCCACATTGTATTGCATTGCGGCGAGCAAAAGCTCTTCATCTTCAATAGAAATGCAGTGGTCTTTCAGTCGTCCATTTGTTGAATAGTTGAATAGCGCCGCATGAGCTCTCCATCACAGCTGCCAGCTGTTCCTACAAGTGAGTGAATTATCTGACATTGACGCTGATCAGATGCCACTGCGAAGGCATTCAATATTTGACTGAATTGCTGCAAATTGTTTCAAAATCATAATTTTTTTTTTTTACTCACTTTACGAAGAGGGTATGCAAATTTATGTACACATAGACTATTTTCGAATTGTCAAACCCTTGGCTGTATTTGCAAGTTTTGGATGGTCCAATAGATGTGCTGCAAGTACTAGAGATTGACGATTCGAAAAGCCACATTTTGTTTTTCATTATCTTGATTTCCGAAAATGTTTTGGCATACATCAAGCCAAGGTAGAGCTTTCCGCAAAGAGTGAAGAGCCTAACGAGGTCTATGACGCAAACAAGCTTTCCAAGCTTTCGAAAGTTCTGATTAGCGGGGACTGAACTTCAGAGCCCACCTAATTAGCATGTGTCTGAATGTTGTGCTTGATTCTGAAAGCTCTCCTGGTTTGACCGTGAACAGGCGGCTGATGGCGTCAGCGTGTTCACTATCTCATGCTAGATGCTATACCAGCAGTTCGAAAATTACCGTTCGCAGATCGTCAAAATTATGAACCATGGTATTGAAGGTGGTACACGGAGAGATTTCCGAGATAAGTAAGGAATCTCAAAATCCTTCTTAACTGGATTTATGTTTTTCGTCGGCAATCGTTTGAGGACCTACATACAAATAAGCCAGGTAAAGCAAGAATCTTGGAGTCAATGTGGCTCTTACGTGGACCCTGAAAAAAAAAACATCCATAACTGGGAATATTATTCCAAAGTAGTACTTCGTTTCATCATCTTAAGTCCAACCGAGACCCTACACTTACATATGTCCTTATTCGTATTTATTTCCTTATACAAATGTGACTGTCGTCAGTGGGCGAACCGTTTACTTGTCACAAAATTTATGGCGCTTACTTTTCAACAAAAAACATTGCCTTTCCCTCGTGTCCCTTTCTTTTATATGGCACAGAAACGCCAAGGTTAGGTAAAACGGGCAGCTCTGAAAAGAGTTCTGTCGGAGGCCACAAAGGCCCGTTGCGATGCCCAGGGAGTTACCCCATTCCTATCCTTGCCGTGTCTCCGAACCATTTTGATTCTCTGGCGAATCCTTGCAGTCCGTCCAGCGGAGCTTTCTCCAAGGTATCCAGGCTTTCGAAGAAATGGTCCCCAAGAGTCGAAGTGCTGGCGGTCATGTGGCCAATAGTCTAGTGTTCCGAACAAAGATTAGAACTTTTGGTGCTTTCGAGATAACCATTTTAGGCTCTATTCGCGTGGGCGACGGGTACAGAAGAAGATGGAATGATGAGCTGTATGAGATTTCGAAGGACATGCATATGCAGGGGGATCTGTGTGCACCCGACACAAACTGACAAACGGCTGAAGTGCCACACATCGTTTATCGCTGACCTATGGGCTTGGTACTATATTCAAGTTGAAAAAGGCAGAACAAAGTTGCAATTATTGCAGTCATTTAGGAGTATCTCATTTCTGTAACGATTTTTGTACGTATCTTCAAAGAAAATTGTATGAAGTGGTTGCCACGAACTCGCAAAGAAATTTCTGGGCGAAAAATAAAGAAAATTCTGAAAAAATTATGCAAGAAATTCTTCACATAGCAGCATTATTTTCATTGCTTACAATTACAATTTTTTTCCAAAATTAATTTCGTAAAAGAATCGAAGTGTGCACAGTTTATTTCATTTTAGAAAATTCGGCGAAAAATCGGAGGAGATCTTTACGAATTCTTTAAATTTTCTCTACAATTCAGAATACTCTGAAGAAATGGTTTGCAGGGACAATAGCTTCCAAATCTTGTATGTATGTATGTGTTATCTAAAATGCAATTCCGTTATTTTTCGTAAAATGAAGACATTTAATTTAATACCTTTAAAGTATAACACTCGTACCTTAAAAGCTCGGAAATGGGGCAGCGCCCGGACAACATTTTCCTTTTTTTTTTTGGGCGCAATTCGCTGTGCATTTCTCGAACTCGCAAAAGCAATTTCTGCACGCAGAAACAATGATAACATAAAAAGTAAAGTCGAAAAAAAAAATAAAATTACAAAAGGAAATGTCTAGTGAAAAAAAGGAGAAAGAACATAATTTGAAATGTGTAAGTTGCAACGCTCTCCAACAACGTATGTAACTCGAAATGCAGCTGTGTTGCAGGCAGCACATGTGCTAGCGATGTCACTAAAATGTAAACAAACAAATAAGCACATAAAGAATAAAAATAAATAAAATAAAAATAAAAATAACAAGTAAGAAAGTCTAAGTTCGGGCGGAGCCGAACATTAAATACCCGGCGCAAGTATTAAATATATGTTTTCCACCTTTCCGAAAGCTACCGCTACATGATAAGCCGGGGTGTATACATTTTAAGTAAATTAGCGTCCTTAAATTTCGAAATATTGAAATTTCAAGCATATCTGAAATTTACCGTTATATGAAAAGCGGCCTCAATTTTAGTCCGATTTCAACAATTTTCAACGGTTTGCTTTTATGTGGCAAGCACAATAACCATACCGAGCTTGGTACAAATTGCTAGAACGGTTAGCGAGATACATATATGTGATCACAAGTGGGCGGTGCTACGCCCATTTTCCAAAATTTTGTCATAAACGTATTTCTTGGTAAAGAATTGTTGCAATCATCAATTTTGAATAAATTAGCTTCAATATTTACTGATTTATCGAAGATTTTGTATTTCTCGAAAATACCGTTATATGGGATGTGGGCGTGGTTATTGTCCGATTATAGAAATTTTCGGCCAGTTGGTATGCTGTACCAGGACCCACAACTGTGCCAAGTTTGGAAGAAATTGGTGTAGCGGTTACCAAGATATACACATGTAACCATAAGTGGGCGTGGCTACGCCCATTTGCCAAAATTTTGTAATATTCTTATTTTTCGTCTAAAACTCATTGCAAATATCAATTTTGAGTGAATTATCTTCAGTAGTTACTAAAATATCGCAGTTTTCGTTTTTCTGAAAATTACCGTTATATGGGAGGTAGGCGTGGTTATTGTCCGATTTTTAAAATTTTCAGCCATTTAGTATGCTGTACTAAGGCCAACAACTGTGCCAAGTTTGGAAGAAATTGGCGTAGCGGTTACCAAGATATACACATGTAACCATAAGTGGGCGTGGCTACGCCCATTTTCCAAAAATTTATAATATTCATGTTTTCCGTCTGAAACTTATTGTAAGTATCCATTTTGAGTGAATTATCTTCAGTAGTTACTAAAATATAGCAGTTTTCGTATTTCTGAAAATTACCGTTATATGGGAGGTAGGCGTGGTTATTATCCGATTTCGCCCATTTTCAATACCATCCGTCCCACGCCCAAAAGAAGTTCACGTACCAAGTTTCGTTAAGATATCTCAATTTTTACTCGAGTTATCGTGTGCACAGACGGACGGACGGACGGACGGACAGACAGTCACCGCTTAATCGATTTCTCTTTTCATTCTGATCATTTATGTATACATTTGTCTATATCTATCTCGATTCGTTTTGCCTGTTACAAACAACCGTTATGTGAACAAAGTTATAATACCCTTGTGCACAAGTGCGCTCGGGTATAAAAATAAAGAATACAAAAGCAAAATGCAAAGAGGCGAAAATATGAGTGCAACGGAAGAGCCATTAAATGTTATTAAAGCAAACGTTTGCAATTGTCGTCATAGTCATCGTTGTCGACGTCTAGGACAATGCTTAGCAGAGCAGAGCTGACATGCTGCACGAAGTGCACATGTGTGGCAAGCGCAAATGTCGAGATGGGCACCATAAAAAAAAAATCACAATAATTATATATATGTATGTATGTATCTAAATAAAAGCAACAAGAAGTGGCTGCTACATTAACATTGCCCTGCGAGAAATGTATCTAACTATCAGTTAACTTGAAGGTTGGGAAGAAACCAAAGTTCACTAGATATTATCTGTATATTTTCTTTGAGGAAAGCTAACTATATTTCTTTGGAGATGGCCGCGAAATAGTCAAGGACGATTAACTCTGCATTAAATGGCAACTAAATTGTCACTAATTACTTTTGGACATAAAATAACAATACGAAAAACAATATTTTTTTTCTTACATATTTATTTATTTACTTTATTAAACATTACATATTCTGCTATAGGTATTGCTCATATTCGAATTCCGTTTAAAATTTCGATCTTCATTTTATTTGTCCTGAATTCGAAAAAGTATTCGTGAAGTGCAGAAAAAACGTGTATTCAAAGCAAATGTATGCGAATATTTTAATAGAGGCTTTAAATAGAAAACCACCTCCCGAACACATCTGCATTACCCCAGCATTATTTCTCAACTAGTTTCAAGCTAACTTTTTGTAGTTAACTACAAGTTATATATTTTATAGAAATCCGGCAAAAAACCTAACTTCAAGTGGGTTATTTTTTATTAATTGTAAATTTTTTTCTACACGGTATGTAGGTACTAGTACATTTGTATGTATGTTCGCTATGTGGCTCTTTCCCAGTGGGAAATGTAATGTGTAGTAGTCGAAAAAATAATAAGTAAAACAGCCATGCATTTTTTTCCGCACGGCGATGTCCTAAGAAAAGTGGGGCATTTACTTTGCATTACCTAGTATCGGGAAATGAATGTACATATTTGAATATGAAATTTTCGGAACTTTTTGAATACATTCAAATGCTGATTACATACTTAGCAATAATATAATCGAGAACTCATAAGAAATTCATTATATTATTTATTACGCATGCAATGCATTGCTACTTTTCCGACTGGGTTGTATGCCATCGTCATATGCGGAGACTACAACCACAGCTGTGTAGAGGCCATTGGAGTTGCAAGTGTTGGCTGCAACCGCAGTTTGTAGCCGCTACTTATGTACGTGCATATATGTGGATGTCACGCGTTGGTGAAAAACTGTTGTTGCTGAAGTTGTACTTCTATTTCTCGTATTTTTTTGCTACTCCACAGCTACCTACTCTTACATATGTTGCAGTTGTTGATTTTTTGTGCCTATTTGCTTTTTTTTTAAATTTGTGTAGCTTTCTTTTGTGTTTTGTTTACATTTAATTTTTTTGCTGCTGCATTTGTCACAGGCATTTTTTTCAGACCGTTAGCTGCTGTCAGAGGTCAGTGAACGATTTGGCACATATGTACACACTAATGTAAGTATGCACATGCACTAGGGTGATCCGAAAATGCATGTGAAAAGGAGTAAGGTTCGAATTTAGTTGCTCTCACAACCTAGGATTATTCTTTATCGAAAAATATAACTCTGTTTTTTTTTTAAATCAAAAAATATTTAGGGGTCGATCAAAGCGCTCAAACTTTTCCATGTAATTTATATGGAAAAAAAATCGTAGACTTTCAATAATAATACATGATTATTTATTTTACCATAATTTAATACTAATGACTTTTAATGGGTCCCCATTGCACCTTTTGAAATTTTCGGGGAATCTATAAAAAATAGTTAGTTAGTAATAGTTAGTATTATTATTATTACCATTTAAATATCGAGACCTATATTCAATACCCTCTAAACTGAACTTTTCACAAAAATGAGATTCTGATATAAAAATCGCCCTAAGACTTAACTGTCATCGGTGATATAAATGCTGACCTTTTACAACGCTTGGTGGGTGGTTCACAAGGTGTCGTACGTGTGGTATTGTCGTATGTTGTTAAGTTTTTAACGGCTAAATAAATGTTTAGAGGACTTGAAATCACCACCAACTATTTTTTAACGGTATGAAATTTCATAGTAAAACTTGAATGTTAGCTTGCGAAATATAGTTTTAGCCGTTTAAAGTTTATGACATACAACAGTACGACAGTATACAAAACCTTGTGAACACCCTAAACGATTTTCAAAAAATCTATATAATTTTTAAGGGAATTTATTAATTTCTCCTTACAAAATACATGGAAATCTTCAATATTTTTTGATTAAAAAAAAGGAAGGGGTATATTATTTTGGTATAGAACAATACTAGAGGGTGGGGGATCACTATTCCGACTTTTCTTTTTTTTGGACCACCATAATATGCATGCATGTACATATGTACATATGTACTTAGAAGCCTATATGCAACATCAAATTAAAGTTGATGCACATAGAAAAAGGAGATCAAGCACAGCGAACATGTGCAATTGTGATGCTTCTCTGTTAGAAAGTACGATAATTCTGGGCTCATGCGCTTTCGGTGCATATGAAAATGAGAACTCTTTTAAATGCCTCTATTTTGCACAGAAGAACTCAGATGTCGGACATGTTTTGGAAACCATAATATAAAAAAAAAATATAAAATATAAATGGCTAAGTAGCCGGTTTGCTTTTTATATATATATAGCTAAATACAAATGTAAGTATGCAAGCGGAGTAATCAAATATAAAAATCATTTTACTCATTCTTTCTCTTATTTTGCACTACAATTGACGGTTTGTTGGTTTTCAATTGTGTGACTGCAATTTCTTTTGTTGTTCACCCATTGGTGCCGAACGAAGAGAGATAAGACTATCATCATCTATGCCATAACCAAGCTAGCGCAATTCTTTTATTGCATTTACAACCTAGTTGCAAGTCTTTTGTTAGGCAATTATTGACAGTAGTAGTAATTCGAAAGGCTTTAAATAAAGCAATTAACACCTGAAAATAAAGGAAATCATGCCTTCGTTGTTCTTTGCTAAATGCTAACTGTGACCGAAGATCAACTTCAAAGATAAATTTTCCTTATAATAAGGATTTTTTCCTGCAAGGTGTTCCCTGAACAGTGACTTATGATCTTTGTGATGCTGTTTTTGACATATACGATGGTATACATGTGATTCACAATACGTTTATCGTATCTGCCGTGAAAAACATTTATAAAAGTGTGAAGAATAGTATGAAATGTTTAGCTAGAATTTCAAAAGCAAAGCGACAGAGAGACATGACTTTTAAGAATATTTATGTACATTTCACAGTAGACTGATTTCCTATAAGCTAATATTTACGCCATCAGAACTTCAACGTCTCTTTTACTTTTATTAAACTCTACACTGTTTACACAGTCGGGTAGTTTACTCTGGCACTATACTTAGATTCCAGTACTGCTGGAGTCAATCGCTACTTATGAACCGCAACTGCACCTACTCCTAGGTAAGTAGCTACCATATTTACCCATGGTAGTCCACATGGTAGTGCAGAGACGAACCATTCGAAAGCAGAATAGCGAAAAACTACGACAGAGGGCGCCCATAAATCACGCAAGTGAATACTTTAGTAACTCCCGGTCGTGCAGAGAGAGAGCCGATGGTGATTACCGCCTAGAACATTGCTTTGTAAAAGTAATCACTGAAATACACTGCAAGTAGTCGGTCGGTAATCGACGGAGTTTACCTGGTAGCTACCAGGTAGCAGGGTAACTAGACTGTTACACAAACCCATAACTGCTGATACATATACAGCACGTGCATAAATACGAGTATGTACATATATTACATACTATGTACTATAGTAGGTCCTGCAGTACACTGTTTGAGCACAGACATACATACATTTGAAGGTAAGCCTATCTAGTAAGCATGTGATAATAATATATTTCACTATTTACCAACAACGTCATTCATCTAAACGCCCTAAAAACTACCAACCCATACTTAGCGAAATGAAATAATGAAATTAAAGCGTTTCACCTTATTTTCACTGCCTAATGATGCCTTCCTCACTAGCTCCGCAAACCATATATGTTCATTAAGTTGCCAGCTGTAATCATAGTACTTGACACAACTTGTTTACTACATATGTATGTATATATGTATATGTATGTAAATATTGATATGACTAACTAAATAGAATGGCTCTTAAAGTTACGCTTGTCACAGGCTACAGGAAACCACTAATTAGTGTAAACTTAAATTGAAAAGCTGCATGAAAACAAAATGAGAAAAATAGGAAGGCACAAAAAATGATTGAGAATATGAAATACATATATATATGTATATGTAGTTGTATGAATGTACTAGTACATATACATATCTACATTTGTACGTAAAGTTTGGTGCGTGTTTCCTAAGCCTGCTTGCTGCCCTACCCACTTAAGTCAGTCACGCGGTCGTCATTGGCACTTCTTTGCATCCTATGTCCGCTCGTTCAAACCACTAAAGTAAAGTATTTACCTTCGCAAGCGTTAGCTTCACAAATGCCTAGCAGCGTTGCAAACTAGCAAAACGGTGTAGCTACAGTGAAGCAAAGGAGTATACTATGGCTGTCATCACATTTCATTGAGAGTCAGTGTTTGAGTTGAAGTTTTCCTTTTCATTGCAAGCCAAACGCTTCGGGTCAGCGTTGCTCTTGACAATCATATTCGGTTTATGACCCTAAAGGTTTTTTTTTAGAAATGGAATAGTGAAAAGGTTCATGTATATGGGCAAATCTAAAAAACAGGTAACCTTTTTGTGTTATTCAGCTTTATTTTCATTGTTGTAAACTATATCCAGCTGGTTGCTTTTGGATATAATTCATAGACGTATACCTGAAGCCTAAAATCAATTTGTTGTTTGTTGTTGTGTTTAATCAATTTGTTGCATAACTTTAGAGTTATAGATGTTTTAATAAAAAAAAAAAAGTAAGTGCGCCTGGGCCACACTGGAGAAGCGTAAGGGTCTCATTATGCATACTTCGCATAACTTCGCACAACCATTTGTACCAGTGCAATAAAAATTTAACTAACTTATGAAAATGTGAAGCAAAATCTAAACTCAACAGATCGCTAAGTTTTTAAAAGCTATGCTAATTTCTGGGTAATGGAGTACATACAAAACACATACAAAGTACATACGAAATTACGATTTGAAGTTTATGCAAAGTTGTGCGAAGTTATACGAAGTATGCATAATCAGACCATAACTTACGTTACATATCTATTTTGGCTAATAACCAATATACATACATACATCCGCTTTTGTTTAAGGTTATATTTGTGGTCTGTTTTCTATCTAGATCCCTACCTCTACCCCTGTTCGTTCGAATTACATTTATGTTACTCTGTTTTTCTTTATCTTCATTTTTATCTTTATACGCTTTCGATAACAAAATCGATAGTAACATCAAACAAAATATAGATAACAAAACCGTCAAAAATATCGATAACAAAATCGATGACAAATTCGACAAAAATGTCGATAGAAAAATCGTTCACAATATTGATAGCAAAATCGATAATAATATTGACAGCAAAATCGATTAGAAAATCGAAAAAATATCGATAACAAAATCTATAAAAATATCGATACCAAAATCGATGGGTAATCGACAACAACATCAGTATCGATAAAAATGTCGATAACAACATCTATAACAATACCGATAACAAAATCAATAACAGTATTAATAAAAAATATCGATAACAAAATCGGTAGTACCATCCAACAAAATATCGATAACAAAACCGATAAAAATATCGGTAACAAAATCGATGACAAATTCGATTAAAGTTTCGATAGCAAAATCGATAATAATATTGGTAGCAAAATCGATTAGAAAATCGATAACAAAATAGATAAATATATCGATAAGTAATTGCCAACAAAATCGCTTAGAAAATCGATACAAAAATCTAGATAAAAAATCGATAAAAATATTTATAACAAAATCGATAAATAATCTATAACAAAATCGATAAATAATTGATAACGAAATTGATAAATAATCGATAACAAAATCAACATCAGTAGCGAAAACAAAATCGATGAAAATATCAATAACAAATTCGATAAAAATATCTATAACTAAATCTATAACAATATCGATAATAAAACAAAAAAAAATATCGATAAAAAATAACGATAACAAAGTCGATTATTATATCGATAAGTTCCGAAGATATCAATAGCGAAATCGGCAACAATATCGATAAAAATTTCGACAATAAAACCGACAAAAAATCGATTTTTATATCGATAATTCCCGAGTATCCCAAAAATCTCCAAAATCCCAAAATAGTTCACAGATTGAGTCTCTGTGTCTACATCTATATTAGTTTCTTTATAATTACCTTTATTTCAATCTTTCTTTCTCTATCTTCATCTTTACTTATATCGGCATCCTCATCATCATCATTTTTTTTTTTATATTTATCTTTGTTTTTACTCTTATGTTTATCATTTTCTTCTTTTCTGTCCCAACCATTTCCGTTGCACCATTCCCGCGTGCAATTTTCGTTGAATTCCTGATAGTTGCTCTTACTTAATTGGAGCCTTCTAAATTCAATGGCGTCGCCAGTTTTCCCCGATTGGCTACACTTTTCGAGATAGCGATACTTGAAACTTTGCTTAAATTTTAACTGTTTTATTAAAAAACTTCCTCAGTTTTGAAGATATTTTACCAAAATTTTGCACACGACTGTATTTTTTTTATATTACCTTCACTATCTCTTAAAATCATCGAAATCGTTTCACTATATCATCTAGCTTCTATACTACTGATTGTTCAGAGACGTTATTTTGCGTTATAACTCCTTCAATTAAGCAGGTAAAAATTTAGTATAGTAGGTATACTTTAACATATAGCACGTATACAATTTATTATTCAGATATGAAGTTAAGAGTTATAGCGCAAAAACACATATGTATCTGAGTAATAAGTTGTATTGGAGCTGTATGTTAAAGTAAACCTATTTCGATACTTTTAAGGAATAATTAAGGTAATTATAAAAACCCGTTATATGCAAAATTTTAGTAAAATAACTTCAAAGATGAGAAAATTATTTTTAACAAAATTTTCAAGTACCGTTATCGAAAACCGCAGCCCATCTGATAAAACGGGGGATGCCGCTGAATTTAGAACATCCCAATTAAGTGAGTTCAACTTTCAAAATCTTTGTTCAAAATTTACAACTTACACAGCGTAATTTGAACCCAGCTAATTCTTTTGTTTTCTATTTCAGCGATCTAGGTGTTTATTCCTCGTCTAGCTTTTGAAGCAGTTGATGAAAATGAATTACACTTATAGTTATCGATTTAGTAAGAGATTATGAATAGAATGATATATAAAACACAAATTAAAAAATGCAACTTTTTGTTTTGAAAGTGTACCTGTTTTTTAGATTTGCCCATATATGTACATGCGTATGTTAGGTACTTTAATAAACGCCAAGAATAACAGTCAAGAATATACATAGGTTCACATTTCCAAACTTATCTCATAAATTTGTTTAAAAGTCAATGTCCTAGGCTCACAATCGTTTTGAATGACTTTTGTCATAATAAACCACTGACCCAGGAATTCGCTTGCTCTTTTAAAAAGGAAAATAGTTGCGTAGAGATATTATACGGGGGTGATACGGACCCAGTTTTATGTGTATGTTTTATTGACGTGAAATACTTTTTTTGCGGTTTGAAATAAAAACACAATTTTTCACAAGGCGAATTCATACAAAGTTATAGCAGGAGTAAATACTAAAATATAAATTACACTTACACATTTTACGCACAATGCCTGTAAGAATTAAAACAAGTTTACAATACAGAATTTTAACATTAAAAATCACCAGGGCGAAAATCCAGCTGCGCTGGTAACACTGCCGTTTATGAACTCGCCATGTTATATTCTTTATGAGTAAAAACTCTCTGATATCGTTTCTTTTTCTACCAACTTCTACCATTTTTTGTATCTAAAGTCGACCACTATTATTTTTGTTTCAAAGTCAGTGCACTGGTAGTCCTAACGGTAACATTTTTGAAGTGAAACTTTTTTAGCGGCGGTAGGTTGGCTGGGAGTAAATTGGCAAATGCACACGGATACGGATGTGACGGAAGTCAGTGATATCTCCACGAGTTGCGAGTATTAAGGATTAACAACGCCCTCAATACTCAAATGGAATGTAAAAACGAAACTGAATGACAAGTAAATTTTCTTCGGAGAGGCAATTGGAATGGAAACGGAACTGAGAAAGTGCTTTTAACTGAAAAGTCTCACAGGAACATCAATAAATACATATATATACATATATATATACAAATCCACATATGTACATACAATGTTTGTATTTATGCTAGCAGCTTATATGCAGAATATGGATCGTATTACTTGTGTTCACATTAATTTTGTGCTGGCAGATCATCGCTCGCGACTACCTTTGCGCTAAGCGGAATAAGTGCGCTGCATAGCGAATTTTCGGCTGGGTATTTTATAAAATGCTCCCCATGTTACAATTTGTTTTCAGACGCTTTTTTTTTTTTGGATTCAGGCGTGTGTTAAACGTATTAAAACTAGCTCACACGCTTGTCTTAACTGTCGCTTAACGTTTTTGACATTAACCTTTTGGGTCATTAATAATGTGTTTAAACTTGTGCACGGTATTAGTACTCAACAATAACAACAGTAATAATAACGTCACCCAATATGGCAATGCTTAAGGCGCAGCTCATACATGCGAGCATAAGTGGGGCCGCAAAGGTTCGTGCCGGAAAAAATTTCATATTCTTCTACATACAAGCATGCATATATATTTATGTGCACATGTAACTATGGTAAGTTTAGTTAGTTATTGTGTTGCATGCTACATATATATATATATATATACATAAACTAAAAAACAAAACCTTGAAAAGTAAAGGAACAATATTGAGACCTAAAATAAAACTACGAAAAATTATCCAAGATCGAATGATCAGTTAATAAACCGTAAAAGAGTATTTAAATCAAAACAATGACTAATTTAAGTAACCAGCGTGGAATAAAACCATGACTGAGTCAGAAGATTAGGATCAATTGAGAAAGAATGAAACAAAATATACTGAAATCAACCGAGACTAAGGGTCAGAAGAAAGATAAAGATCAACATTAGAAAGACGGGCAAAGAAGATAAGTATGTAAAAATCAAGACGAAACTCAGCAAAGATCGCGTCAACGAGTAAGACCCAGATTAGTTGATGGGCCAATATCAGATATGAGATATAAATAATGCTGTGCAACAAAGAATGTCGGCACGGGACATTTTAGCTAATAATGATTACATGCGACACAAAGATGACGCATTTGATGGAGGAGAAGGACGAAGCTCGCGACCCTATACTTGACCACGACTAAATGAATATGGCAATAATGCGGCCTAAAAACAGCAAAGTCCCTGGATCTGACGATATAACGGCTGAACTGTTCAAAGCTGGCAGCGAAGAGCTGTTTTGGCGCATTCACCAGCTGCTAAGCAGAATTTGGTCAGATGAACACAAAAGAAGGGAGATCCTGCTACCTGCAGCAATTAACGCATAATCCTCCTTGGTACTACCGAAGGGAGGGTAAATTACCGAGGGAACTTTTATTTCTACTCTACATACTTACATACTAGTGCAAGCATTAATAAGTGTGTTGTATGTATTTATGTAGCTTTTATAATTTGCAGGTTCTTGAACACTTTCCAACGTCACGTCTAGGCAAAACGAATTTTTAGTTACCTGATTTCGGCTATGCACATGTGTATGTAAGAATGAATACTTACTGAAGTCCATCTTAAAATACAAATGTACATAAGTAAATATGTATGTATGTATGTACATAAGTACAAGTACTTATATATTGTATAACATTTCGAACCCCACCGCTGTGCTTCTGACCTCAAACTTGTTTACTCTACTCATAAATAGCTTTTGCACAACTATACATACTATGCTTATACGAGTAAGTATTTAGTATGCAAAAATAACTGACTATTTGGGACCACAACAAGTCGCCGCTTCAAAGTGCAACTCATTGACTCAGTAGTGAGCTACATTCATATTTACTCATGTACATTAGTGTGCCTCACTAAAAAAGGTTACGATTTTCCAAGGGAGTTATAAAATCTATTATATCCTAATGCTGGATTTCCACTAGGTATTGAATGGCAAAAATTTAGTTTCAACTGTCAAACTTGTGAACAATTCTCTTTCGAAAAACTCACTGAATTTTATTCGGCGATAGTTTGGTTGTGAGTTTTGCACCCTGTGTACGCTATATTTTCTCACAGTTATAGAATTCAGCCCCTGGAGCGAATTGAAAACACATACCTCCAAACATAGAGTTTTTTATAATTAAAATAATTGTGTAAAATTAAAAAAAGAATCACGTCAATTGATAGAAAAGTTTAAGGTTAAGAGTTGCATACATTTTTTTTTATGTTTTATCAATAAAATCAAAACAAAGAGATTTTTGTCCAAATTGGTCCAGCTCACTTAAATCTTAAAATTTTTCCAAACATTTTTTTTTTGGCAGAAGTCTTAAAATTATATGGATTTTAAAATTCCGATGCAACAACCGTACTGATTTTTATTTTATTTTGTTGTATGACGAATGAATGATGCACGCTAATGTAAACACTGCACGCCAAGGCGCCAAGTTTGTGGGCCAACTTATGTTTGCTCATAGTTAGCTTACTAGTTTCACCGAAACGCTCGAAGGGTTGATAATTGCAGATTTACGATGTGTGCCGTCGTTGGCGTCTACACGGCACATAGTGGATTCCCCCTGGCAGATTTGGTTACTGTCGTAATTTGTAGCAAACGTCATTATGGCCAGTAGAAACAAACTTATGTATGTGTTACTATATGTATATATGTGAGTTTTGGTTTTTTCTTTTGTTTATTTAATATTTGTAGTTTTTTTTTTTATAAAAGTCTGGCATGTTACATTACCAAATCGAAATTTCAAATTTTGTACAAAAATTATAAAAATACAACACACCCAAATATTTCAAACGTTTTGTTCAGAATTTTTATAAAATTTCTAGGTATGCAGTTTTACAGCCCATTAAATTTAACAAGATAAAAGTGAATAGTTCAAGACGCTAGGAAATCGTGTTGATTTTTATTGATTTTTTTTTTTTTTTTGCTGACGGTGTTAGACGTTTTCTTCTATATAAAAGGCACTTTCCTAAGATAAATCGTGAGGAATTGAACCCTTACTTGGCTTTTTATACTTTTTAATAACTAATCTTTAAAATGGACCACACCAAAAGCTCCCTTTCATATACAAATTCGTACGTGTCCCACCCGTGACAGAGGAATTTCGGATTTTTTTTTATAATAAAAGAATAATTTTTGTGGTAGTTTTTGCTTTGTTTGTATTCGTAGTTCTTTGTTTTATCATAAGACATCAAGTTCACACAGAAAAGTGAAATAAATTCGCAGAGTTCGTTTTTTGTCCCACCCGTGGCAGAAGAAATAACTCAAATTTATTCCATATAAAAGTAAGCTGGGTTTTTTTCGTATTTTATAATATGTAACTCATATCATAGTCAATTAGGTGTAGCTTTATCAAAATGTAGAATGGTTGAGTACTTTATACTTAAATTTAAACAAGAAAGAACATGTTTCTCACGTAACGTTAGAATCGCCCATATGCATATGCGTAATCATCCGATATCTAGTCCATGTCTACACCTTGGTGTTTACTTATTTTGCTAACCTGCAGTAAAATTGTCAAGTAGTGAAAAAAAATTCTGGTTCAAAATTGGCATAAATTTTCAAAGTTCGATTAGTTCCATAATCATCAGTGGTACCTCTATTTCTTTACTGCCCATTACCATTTATTCTGACAGCGATTAGATATGTACAAAGCACTGCGGTGCAGCAGAACTTTTTCGAAAGAGGCTGTCGAATGACGAAAGTTACCACTATCGTGATATGGATACAATATAGTGAAATATCTGGAAACACTTTACGTTACTTAGCAGATCAACGAGAACAGATCTAGATAATGGGGCGATATTATCAGTGCAGCGGTCGATATTATTACTGTACGCTGCCTAATGGGAGCGCTAATGGGACACCCGCTAACGATTTTTGTCGTATGTAGCTGTAGAGCCCATAAGAAGAAGAACAGCCCTGCTCTAGAAAGAATACGATTAATTAGACGGTGTTACACTGATCATGAACTTTTTTAGTGATTCAAATTGGTTAAAAAATAACCGAGATAGAATTTTTTTTAGAGCCGGAAGACATGCGAAAATGGGGTTTTTAAGAATAAGTTGAGAATTTGAGGCTGGTAGGAAACTTTTAAAACAGTTCCGTGAATAACAAAGCCAGAGCCAGCTTTACGACCTGTACTTGGTCATTTAAAAAGCTCGTGATTTTTTTTATTATTTGGTAACACCGTGTTATTTTTAATAAATATTCCTTTAGTGCTTTTGGCTGTTCTCCACTATGCAGTCAATGTCAGTGGTTCTATCACAAGGGGAGACTGGGGGAACAGACAAGAGCTAGCACTAGGGACATCACAATAGGACATGGCTGCCTTAGTGTGCCTCTCAGCCCGACTGTGTGGAGTGCAAACAACGTAACCTATGTCAATAATCAAAATTACGAGCAACTGGCGAGTACCGTCATCTCTATTCGAAATTTCGTAAAGGTATAAGAATGAAAACTCAACAACAGTTATGAAGTAGCTGTATATTTCCCTACAGGGAAGTTATGGTTGTAAGCTTGTTTGCGTGCGTTTGCATTTGCTTTGCCAGATTGTTAACAAGGCGTCACCTAATTGGTTATGTTTTCCGTAGGTTTCTAAGAATTCTGCATTAAAAACAAAGTTTTTTTTGCATTCCTCTTGCCAACATAACGCAAAAAAGTGCTTACAATAAAATATTGCAGCCGTTAAAAATATTTGCATAAATTTCACATCATTGGAAATTTAAAATTGCTACGTGCCGTAGACATTACTGTTTACATAGTACATAAGTACATACATTATAGTATCTTTACATGTGCTTACAAAGCATTAAGTGTAAATATGTCTCGGTTGTACTGTAAATGCTCCAGTGAAGCCAGAGCGCAACTTGGCGCCGGCAGTGTTTGACAAATTACTCGATTAACCTGAAAAATGGTCAGCTCATACATAAATAGATGTGTTACGGATAATGGATCGGATAACCGTTTCATAGCGGCAGCTGATGGATTGACTCGTGACATAAAATTGGTGTAAGTGGCAGTATATATGAACAGTAAGTAAATAGTTTTGCTTGCAAAAGATAAGATTGTGAGGTTAGGAAAACAATTTTAATTTTTCTCATATGCATTGTGTTGTCCTCAGCTGTGCGCTCAGATATAAATTTAAAAGAGTAACTCAGAATACTATGACGTAACTTGTAAATTTATATATTTAAATAAATGGAATAAATAGTTAGGTTCATTCCAATCTGTGAAAGTTCGTATGACTAATAGTGGTGATTGTTTATTGCAACATTTCACTTTTTTTTGGCATAAAAAACACAACTAAAGCTTGCGGAATACAGCACTCAAAAGGCAAGCTAGCGACTGTATTTTGTTTCGTGTTTTTTGTTTAGTCACAGAAAATTCAATATTGTAGTATCTCTCTCCTCTCCTGTCGAGCTTAGTAGTGGACGAACTCCTCCGGACTTTCACCGCCATTGGCATCCGCTGTCAAGGCTATACGGATGACATTGTGATTATCGCCAGGGGGAAGTTCGTGAGCACTCTCTTTGATATAGTGCAAAGGGGGCTAAACTTAGCAAGCGGCCAAAACCCTTCCAGGAGGAACATTTCTTTGTATGGGGTCAATGCCACCAACGTCGCCACCGAAGTTAAGTACCTGGGACTAACACTAGATTCTAATCTGCTGTGGAAGGCGCATGTTGACGCGGTCACTTTCAAAGTTAGGAGGGCGCTAATGGTATGCAAACGTCTGGCAGCGAAGGCCTAGTGCTGTAGTCCCAAGATCCTGAGATGGAAGTATACCATGATAAATAGTTAGACCAATAGTAACTTACGGGGCAGTGGCTTGGGTCTGGAAAACCACCCTACCTTACCACGGTAAGGCAATCCCTCACCAAGCTTCAACATCTGGCTTGTGTATGCATTACGGTGGCAATGCGCACATGTCCGACAGCAGCGCTGGAGGTGATTTTCGAGCTCCAACCGCTGCACCTTACCATAGAACAGGTTGCAAAGTGAACTCTACTAAATTTCTCGAGAGAAGGAGACAAGCTAGGCCCCCAAGACCTAAGGGGGTACATTTTGACAGGAACATGAAAATAGAGCTTTGCACCAAGTCAACTTGGAGCACCTCTCCCATGGAGAGGCATATGGAATCGAGCTCGTTGCAATGATACACAGACGACCCAAAGAGTCCGGAAGGCATTTGGGTAGGCGTCTACGGACCAAGGCTACAGCTCTCGGTACCCACGGGAGCATACCCGAGTATCTTCCAAGCGAAGGTCTATGCCACCAGTCTCTGTGCAGAGATTAATCTACGTAGAAATTACCGTAATGAGAAAATTTTAATATTGAACAATAGCCAGGCAGCACTCAAGGCCCTCTCATCATTTAAGCTCAAGTCATCCTTGGTTTTTGAGTACATTGATAAGCTCAACAACGGGGCGGAGTACAATGACATCCAATTAATTTGGGTACCAGGTCACATAGGAGTTGCGGGCAACGAGTAAGCGGACCGACTTTATAGAATGGCGGCCGCCTCGTCGCCTATAGGGCCCGAGCCCTTCCTAGCGATTGTACCTGGCACATTCAAGGAAGAGCCCTGTAAAGAAAAGAACAGCCTAAGGAATCAACACTGGCGTAACACTACAGGTCTACGTCAAGCGAAATACTTATTGGGACATTACAACCCAACCAGGTACAGGGCAATAATTAATCTCTCCAAAGGAAAGTAAAGGATAATAACAGGTTTTCCGACGGGTCACTGTAGACTGTGAGGTCCCCTGCACAAGCTGGGGATCTGATCAAACGGCCTATGTCGTTTCTACGATGTGATTGAGAAGACTCCTGCGCACCTGCTTCGCGAGTGCGAGGCGGACAGGACATTTTTCTACAAAAAGATGTTTTTCTGCTATATAAAATACATGGAAAACTTTGAGCGCTTTGAGCACTCCCTAAATATTTTTTGATTTCAAAATAAAAAAATTGGGGTATATCTTTTTTCGATATAGATCAATCCTAGGGTGTGCAGGCATTAAAACTCCGACTTTATTTTTTTTTTACCACTCTAATGTACATATTTACATATCCCTGATTTACTTCAATTGTGCCATAATCCAAAAAATACAAATTTTGAGTTAAAATTACGCTACCATTTCTTCTAGTATGTTGTGTCAAAATTACATAGCTGTATAGCAGTCTCTCACTAGAAGAAAATCAGGCATGTTCTGCAATTCACTTCCGAGTGATTTTCAACAAAACTCACTTCGAATCCGTAATTTGGGGTTTGTGTTTTACTTTCCGAGTTTTATATTCAGGTTCTGGAATCCGAAAGAAAGTGGAAATAAAGCTCGTGGAGTGAATCACAGAACCCCGAATGTCGGATTAAAGGTGAGTTTTGTTGAATTTCACGCGGAAGTGAATTGCAGAACCTGTCTTAATATGTATTAATTTTTGCTATGGGAGTATACATATGTATGTAAATTCAAAAAGCCGTTTAACTCTAGTACTGCTTTTTTTGAGTTATGACATTATTGAAGTAAATGAGCGATATGTATTAAGCACTTTTGATTTTTTCATGCATAAAAAAATTCGATTTACACCGATTTTTAAGGATTTCACGCATACATGAATTTGAAAAATTCAAATAAATTACAATAAATTTGCGCCGTTACTTTGAATACATCATTTATATTTTATTTTCCATTAGTTAACGTACATTCATACATACTACATACCCCAGTAAAAGAATTATATGTGCAATATTTCAACGTCAACTAGTTTAATGAAAAACCAATAATAGATCTTTGAGGTTTTTTTTGTCTAATTATATTCATTAACTCTATCAAAAGAATATAAAAACTTTATAAATATGCGTCAGTTTATACCACGATAATTTGATTGCAATTTTTGTATAAAATATTTAGTTGGATTGTATTTCTATTGCACAATGTTATTTATTTTATGCTCCGCGTACTGACATTTTTTTGTACAATTTTTGTTTATTTCTTTCCCCCTGTACAGTTTAGCATATTTAAGTTTAAGAACGGTAGCATTCTGTTTTGAATAAGTAAAAATCTTGTTGAGGAGTAAATCATATTTGAAGCTGGAAACTCAAAAAGAAGGTCATTAATTTCTTGAGTCACGACTTTTTTGTTTGCATGGCGTAAATATCAGTTTGTTGCTGGAATTTCCAAATATCTTCAGTCGAAATACCCGAAACATTTGTCAACTGAATGCACAAATAATGTTTTTATTTCTGGATATAAATTTATCTGAAAGTGGAAATATTTTATTGAGCCCTAGCCGCCAAAAAAAACAAAAGCGCCATTTTTATATATTTTTTATGCAGAAATGTTCCTAGGGCATCTAGATGCATTTCTGCATCAAAAATAAAATTTTGAAAAAATGTCGCTTACGTATTATTGGCTGTAAGAGCTCGGTACATTTTTTCCAAGGCTATCCGCTTTTTACTTTAAATAAGAGATCTATTTTGCCAAGCGCAGGTTTGCCATGGAAGTCGAATAACTCTCCAATAGTTATGGTGGGCATCTGGATCAACAACATTAAAATTTTCCTTATAATTTTCCATATAATTCTTATACTGGGATACCTATGTACCTATGAATGTTTGCCAATGAGTGGACATCGAAGAAATTAATTATGCTCAATTACAGCATTTAATTTGCACTCGTGTGCAAACATACGTACATACAAGGTACTTGTTTGAAGCTGTCCGTTGTTGGCGTCGCTGTTGCCTTTGCTGTCGCTTTTGTTGTGGTTGATGCAGCCGTCTTTGCCAGCGGTAGAGTTTTACATACAACTTTGCTTTGCTCTGTGTGCGGGAGAAACTCATTAAATATGCAATATATCGGCTGTTGAGCATAATTAATGCATAATTGAAATTTTCACGCTTTTACCGCACTCGCTCGGTTATATTTGCTTGTTTGCCATCCAGCAGCGCGCAGCGTTAGCTGACACTTTGCTTATTGCGTGTAATTCGATACTTTATTTGCAGCTGAATTGATTTTTAAAAACATATATAAATTTTATATGCACACGCACCTACGTCTGTGTGGAACTAACTATGTATGTACATATGTATGTATGTGTATATGGGCATATCCTGGGTTACGGACGCGACATTCGTACGACTTTAGAGTTAAGTAAATCATACGAAAACTGGAGTCCCTTGTAAAAAAATGTGCCGTTGTGTAGCTTTTATACCGTTTTTTGGCTAACAAAAAAATTAGGTGCGCTTGGAATACTGACGTCGAGAAAATCGATGAAAAAGGGGGCATAACGGACGCGACAAAAACTAAGTGATTTCAGAGTACATGTAAAAATAAACAAAACTCAGCGAATCCTGTAAGGTTTTCCCTTATTAAACATTCTTTAAATAAAGTGTAATTGTGGACTAAATCATTTTAATAAGAAGAAATTCGTTGCTGATTTAATTTTGAATTAAAATCTGGTAACGTACGCGACAGATTTTCCCCCATACAATATTTGAACTTAATATTTTATTAAATTTTTTCAGTTCTTCGCTCCACCGTTTCGCGTTTTCAAAACCTCTTTTTGCCATCTGAATATAAAACTTAAAGTTATAAAGTCGTTTAAATTCATTTTTTGAGAAATGCCCATACATAAATATGTATGTATGTATTTATGTATATCTCATGTACATATGTACATAGGCGGTATTAGCGAAGAGAAACTACAACATAAAGTGACGTTAATTAATTTTGACATAAAATGGACATGGTCACACTCACATATGTACACAAGTATATAGCATCTACTGAAGTACTTATGAAGCTTTTTAAATGGTTATCAAAGTGGGTGTTTGGAAGTATAGTCGTCAAAAGAATTAATAAAAAAATATTTTTAATGCAAAGTAAAGTAGTTTTGTTATTGAAAATAAAACGACATAATTACAGTAGCAAGAATACGTAGTTATTAAAAAAAAATATATTTTTTTTATTTTAACTTTTATTTCAACATAAACTGATTCAAAGAAAAATACTGATAAAAATTAAATATAAAATAATATATACATAAATAATAGTATATATAATATATATATATATACAAACAAATGCGTGCGATGCGGGGACGTCGCAAGATATGATCTGTCAAAGCCTGGATTTTTTCGTGATTCTAGCTAATCATGTGCATACTTCTTAAAATCGTTATATCTCGGGTTCTGCTCATCGCAGAGAGTTCATCTTAGCGTAGTTTTAAAGGTAAAGAAACGGGCCTAATTTTTCTATATATAAGAAGGTCAAAATTGTCTAACTTAGCTATTAACAACTGAACTTTTTGAAGTTTATTTGCATAGTGAAAATCAGTAAATTAGTGTTTTAAAAGTATACCGTTGTAATCCTTGTTTAATTCCCTATAAAGAACGTGGTTAAAAAAAAAAAATGGGCGTTTTTCAAGAACTATTTTTAAAATATTTTTCTTATGACGAGATGGTTTTTTTTGTGAGAATCAATAATTTTTTGTTCTTTGTTTTTAAAAACTTATGATGAGATATATTTAGCAAAGTGTTAAACATCGGCTTTTTGCAGGAATTTAAATTTTATTGCAGATTTCGATAGAATACCTATCCAGGTATAATATTGGTGTGGCAAGATTTTTCTTTAAGGCGACAAATTTTTGGTGCGGATTTCGGCAAAATATCGCTTCGTTAACAGCATTTGTACCATTAAACAGGTTAATAGCATTTGACCGCTTTCTCTTTAAATTAGCCACGAGAATCAAGTTTACAAAAAGATGAAAAGAAATTCCTAGTTCATTTCTTTTGCAACGATGTAAATTTTACTCCGTTGTAATCCTTTATTTGCCTTTCCAATTGCTCTGCGACATTTTATTTAATGAAGTCCTTTGACGTGGGAAAACGACAATTTACTTAGAACAGCTGTGTGCAGGGGCGCACCCAGGAATATATTTAAGGGGGGGTTTTATATTTCTGAAGATATATCACCGGAATATACTGAAAATTCGCTCCATATAATACCCTCTTTGAAATACATTTATGCAAGTTTTATGTACAGTATGTAATAAATAAATAAACGGTTTAAAATTCATAAACTGCTTTTTATTTACATAAGATTAACAGAACTCAAACATTTTTAACCGACTTCAAAAAAAGGGGAGGTTATCAATTCGTCGGAATACATAACATTGGACCACGTGAACCGATTTCAATAATTCTTTTTTTATTGGAAAGATGACACCTCAAGGGTCGTCCTGTAATTTGGTTAAGATCCGATTATTGGATCATTAAGAAATTAACGGTACACGTAAATTTGTATATGAGAATTGAAGTCGGTTGTGTTCTTTCCTTAAAAACTACTTGTTTAATAAAAAGATCTATAAACTCAAGATGAGCTCAACTTTCAAAATTACCTAATAAAAAATTTTAAAAAAGAGTCAGTAAAAATAAATTTATTGATTCCAAGAAATTTTTACACTTTTATGTTAATTTTTTCGATTTCTGGTTTCTGGTTTTCGATAGAGATGGTGATTTTTCACGATTCCACATTTTTTTAATATTTCGAATACCGAAAAAATTATCTGAACTCTTAAAAAAAACGAAAAATTCATATAAAACGACGGGCAAGAAATGGAAAAGAAATTTTCTTCTACCAAAATTTCTTAAACCAGTTTGCAGCTCTCAAGAAAAAAATGGTCGTATATTTATTTTCTCATGAAAATTTACAGCAAAAGCAAAGCGTTTTTATCAAGCAACAGAAATTATAATAAATATTTCTAATGATTTCCTTGAGAGCTGGATTCTTAGCTTTAAGATACAGTTTGTATTTGAGGTTATTAGCTTTAGGGGGGGGGAGGGTTTGAACCCCAAAACCCACCCCTTGTGTGCGCTAATGGCTGTGTGGTTATTCTTTCATTTTATTAGTACGGAGATTTAGTTAGCTTAATTATGCAAGAGATATCTTTATTAATTAAAACTAATAACAAATTTTTTGCTGCTTTCTGCTCATAGTTTTTTTTTTTTATACGGCGCTCTACTGGCCTGCACTCTAAGGACACTGCTATTTGAAGCATGCGCGCATATTTTCAAAGCATTCACAAATTAATAATATGCTGAATTTAATTAGTTTCTTGAGAAAACCAAAACGAGCAAAGGGAAGGGAAGGAAGAAAATGTAAACTTTTCAAAGCAGAAATACTTACTTAAGTGTGTAGCGTATAAAAAAAAAACAGGCAAACGAAATGACCAAGGCATTTAGAGAGTAAGAGTAAACGTCGTAGAGAGTCGTAAGAGTGGCAGATGAGTGAAGAAAACATTTTCAAAGTTCGTTTTAAATACATACTTCATAATTATCTTTGTGTAATTGGTTGATTTTAACCCAGTCAAGTGCGAAGCAAAACTTGCGAACCATAAAAAGTGTAAAGCCTAAATGCAAGAGGACGACTTTGAAGGTTTATGGGGGGCGGGCCTAGAAGGTCTTTTAAACTACGCAGCTTCTTGAAAGTTGTGAGCAGTAGATAGAAAATTTCAAAATAATTCCACTGAAAGAAAAATTGAATTTGAATTACACATTTTTACATAAAATGTAAAAGAGATAATTGTTGCTTTTTAATTTTTCCTAATAAACAATTGTGGTACAAAACTCAATCAAAATATTAAAAATAAGAGAAATAAAGTTTAGCGCAGTTTACTCTTTTCTTGATTATCTAAATTTCTTTCAATATTCGAATGCTTATATGTATAATTTTTACAATTACCAAGGCGAAAAATGGGCTGCATTTAAATGTTTAATTTTCCGTCAAATCAAAAAAAAAAAGTTAAACCGAAGTAATTAGCGACACACAAGCACAGGAATGTCAAAAGAAAGGGTTGATGTATGTAATCATATAACAGCATAAAAAGTTAATGTTGCGTATACGTACAGGTGAGCTACCAACCCAAATGTTTTTTTTTTTATACATATTTACAAAAAAGCCTACGCACATTTGTACATACAATGTAATTGCTTTTTGTTGCATTTCACGGCGAATAGCTTTTTTCTGTTTACGCCTTAAAAAAAAGAGAAAAACAAATTAAAAGTAAAAACGCCCACAGCGCTCCATTAAAAAAATTTAATGAATTTTAATAGCAGCAAGCATTCACGCTCTTTACCCAACCCTAATATTGCGCTTTTGGTAATTACAACATCATTTACCATTAACTCACTAAACACCCCCAATGCTGTTGCGGGTTGAAGTTGGTGGAAGTGATGTGGCGCACGCAAAATTAAGGCTTTGCGTTTACAATTTGGTTGCGGTGAATGAGGAGAAATCCAAGCTAGAACAAGCGTCAAGACTATTCGCCTTCTTTCAAATAGACAACCGCAAAGGTTGTTGACACACAGCTCCTCAAATAGCCACACTTGTGAGACATCAAAGGATTTTCATTTTTTTTTGCTGAAAAACTCGCAGATAACTTCAAAGGTTAAACCAAGAAAAAAATTGCTGTTAATCATTTATGAGTCGTTTTTTGTGCCATTATCCTAAAATAACTAAAAAAAAAAAAACTTATAAGAAATTAAATTTTTTCCTTTCGCTAACTTTTTCCTAAACTTTTTCGTTTTATTCTTAGTGAAATATGTATGAACATATGTATATGAATATTTAGCTTCAAAGCAAACTTTCAAATGTTCAAGCATTAAATTTACCTCAGAGGCCGTAAACTTTTTGTTCTTTTATGTGCATGTGACTAACCAGAAATACTCCATTAACATTTCCTTAAAGTACTAAGTAGTTTGGGTTTCTTGGCATTTCAAGCAATTTGAATTTTCCATTTTCTACTTAACATCAGCGTTCTGCTTCAGCCGTATCCAGCTTGGAAGTGAGTTAACCGCGTTAAGTCCTTTTTAAGCTACTTAAAGCCACACAACCATAATATTTGGCATGCGTTTGTATGTATGTGTCTGTATTTGCATTTGCATAACTACACAACTCAACTTTTGTGTTAAGTTCAGAAGTGTAAAGATTTATACCCATATTACTCGGCTTCTTAAGCTTCGTTAAGCGCTTAAAATAGCGTACATTTTAAATCTCTGTGCTAACAGTTTACTACTTGCTATACAATGTAGGTACGTATGTATGTATGTACATTAGACCGTCCCTCAGTGCTGCCGAAATCCAAAAGTGCGGCCAAAATTGGAAAAAACATAGTTTACAAATCGGGTTTTTTCATCAATGAGTTGGCTAAAGGGATCCTCTAAGAAGCGAAAACCGTTCACAGTAACGGCGTGCAGCCCAAGTTCCTTCTTCTTAATTTTCAGTCGGAATTTGGCCTTCGCCCATGCACAACATTCAGGAGGATTCAAAGGGAAAAGTCGTAAACGTGAAAAAGTACTATTAGTAAAGGAAATCCAACAAAACCAAATGGAATCTACGTCTGAAGGCTAGTAAAATACGTAAAAATTTTTGTGAATGTAACACTGTAACAGAAATTTTTTAGAAATAAAAATATAATGTTTTTTTTTTTAATTTATTTTTTAACCAAATTTGTGTTGTTAAATGAAATAGTAATAAAACGCCGTCGGTTGCTACCTTTCAACCTACTAAAGGTTACTTAAGAAAGTATTAGCTACTGAATAAAATAAAATTCAGCTGCCCAAATCTGCCACTGAAATTTTAATAAATTTTTTCTTAACACGCTTATATTAGCTTCATCCGTATATAAAAATTTTGAGCTTTTTAATTAGGTAGATTCTACAGAAAGATTCTGAGTATGCAGTTTTGTAGCCCATTTAATGCAGGTATAAAAAAGTGCAAGTTTAGGTAGTTGCGACTTGCGGTTGATTTTTAGAAATTTTGTTTCTTGAAGGTGTTGCTCATTTTCATCATATCATCGAAAATACTTCGTATGGAAGAAAATGTCACACAAAAAATTTCCAAAAATCAACGGTAAGCCCTAGCTACTTCAAAATTGCACTTTGTGACACTAGAATTGAGTGGGCTATAAAACTACATACTCAAAATCTTCCTAAAAAATCTAATTAAAAAGCTCGAAATTTACTGGATCTGCCATTTTGAATTTTGAAATTCTGACAGCGGATTCGTAATTAGTGACCCCGAAAACTCCCTAGTACGAAATTTGGAATCATTTCTTCAAAGCTTCAAAGCGAATTTCGGCCGCACTTTTGGATTTCGGCCGCACTGTGCGTCCCCCTTCGAATATAAAGTACATATTTTTGCAAGGCCATTTCCAAAGAAAAATGTATTTCGCCCGAACGTAGGCGTTACACAAAGACTTTGCGGATTCTGAAAGCAATTAATCAGATTCATAACTAAACATCCAACTAGCTCACATAAAACAAATATAAAAATGCATATTTCCAAATTCTTATTCGCCCAGCGGGGTGATATTCAACCACTAAAACCAAGCTTAGTTTAAGCTTATAAGGAGAGTTAAGGCGAGGAAACGTGAGTTGAGTTAAGTTAAGGTGAAGTGAATTGAAGTGAAGTGAGTTCAAGTGAGGTGAGTTTAGAGTTGAGCTGAGGTGAGATGAGTTGCAGCCGGCGAACGGCGAACTCTTCTTCTTCCTCATCATCATCTTCTTCATCTCCTTTTCATTCTTCTTCTCATTTGGCGCTTTAACCGCCTAAGCAATTTTGGCCGAGTTCAGCAAAGCATGCCAGTCATTTCTTTTCTGTCTGCCAACTGACAACTATTGGAACTCACCACGGCGAAACTCGCACTGTCAAAAGCATTAGCTCGTTTCTGTGACTCTTCTACACCGATTATTCCTCTACTGGTAGAGAATTTACTTCATTCTCTACTACCCATTAGCAGTCGAGAACAGGGCGGCGAATTCATATCTCAATTCGCCTTGGTAGAGAATTGTTACAGAAACGTGCTACAGCGATAGCAACGCGAAAACAACTTAGCGCGGACATTTCTATAATGACACCACACGATCAGCTGATTCTGTCAAATTGGCCAAGAATAAAGTAGCGGTACTGCGGAATGTGCCACCTCTGTCTCTCTACATCGTGCACATTTCCCCATTTCCGCTCATTACGACTGGTACGATGAGGAATGTCACGAAGCTTCAGATAAAAAAGATTCCGCCTAAAGGGGCTTTGTGGGACTGATATAGGGACGAGAAGAAAGAAGCGAGACGATACTAATATGCTGGCCGAAAGAAAAACCACCCGAAAAGGGAAGAACTACCGCGGGATCAGCCTTGTAAGAATTGGGTACAAGGTATTGTCGAGCGTATTGCGTGAAATGCTGAAGCCCGTCATTAACGAACTGACTGGGCCTTATCAGTGTGGCGTTAGACCTAGAAAATTCACTATAACCATACGTCAAATATTTTAAAAGAACCGTCATAATCAGATCGACACGGAGCTGCTCTTTGTTAAGTTCAAAGCCACTTTCGACTGCACGAAAACAGTTGTTTCTATGTCGCGATGTCTGTATTTGATATTCCCACGAAATTAATATGGCTATGGAAGAAGACGTTGAGAAATAAATACCACCAGCTACATCAGAATTGGGCGAGAAGTCTCCGAGCCCTTTGTGGTTCCCTAGATTTTGGAGAAGATTGGAGAAGAGCCACCGATCTGAGCCGCTCTCGCACAATTCCTCACAAGAGCGTACAATTGCTGGTGTATGCCGATGAAATCGACATCATCGAAAATAGGTAGGGAAGCAAAGCGTGTGGCTCTGGGAGTGAACGGTGTGCCGCCATCAGACAAAATGGTCAGAGCAGAGTGCTACAGGTCTGAAAAAGTTGATTACTTCGTTTATTTAGTTATAATGTCGGCCTTGTGATCGAACGGGGAATGACTGTTGCCAACAAGCTTCAGCCTGGTATATATGTACATATGTATACACACCACGAAATTCGGGTTTGACCGAATCTAAACTTTTATCTACTTAAACTTAAAATTCTTGTTTTACCAATTTATGTAAGCATACCTGCTCACCTTGTATCTTTTTGGTCGAGGAAAAATTTAGCTAAAAGAAAAACACTCTTAAGAAAAGTAAACACTCTAAATCCATCGCTTTAGTACCAAAGTATATTATCGACGCACAAGTGTGCAATCACACGCTCAAAGAAACAGATATGCATATATACATACATACATACATATATTTCTTACATACAAAATTACATTTTTGTGTGTGTTAAGTGGATTTCGGCTTTGGTACCCTTTTCAACCAGAGCCGCTTAAGCGCTGCTGATAGGCCTATTCAGGCAGTTTAGTAACAAGGCAACGCACAAAAACAAATCTAACCAACAAAACCACAGCAAAAGAAACAACAACAACAACAACCACAACTTGTGTGATTGTGGCAACAATAGCTGCTGGCTGGTACGTGCAAAGTAGTTTTCGTGTTAATAAATAATTATGCGGCGATTGGTAGGCAAGTACCTACCTAAGGTCGTACTGAGAAAGTAGAAATAGGCATCTGTGAAAAAGATCAACGGCTGCAAACAATTGAAAAAATACAAATCCTATAACATCTATCTACATATAAGCTACAGAAGTAAAAACAAAAAAAAAAAATACCGAGCACGAGCGCACGCATAGGCTATACTTCGAACTGGAAGAAAAACGGCCAATGACAAAAACAACAATACTTAGGCATTCGTACAACTCAACTGCCGACATTGAATGAAGTTAAGTGGCATTTGAACTTGTCAAATAGGTGGATAAACTTGAATATGACTTGCCGGAGGCATATATTCATAAATATTTGGAGCGTACCTCCTTTCGCGCCATCCCTCACTACTCACTTCGACACTTCTGCGTGCGGTAAAAAAAACAACAAAATTATGCCACCGCTACACAGGCAAGCTTTGTGGCCAATTGAGTCTAATTTGAAATTCAATAAACGAAAGGAGACTGAGAAGTGTAGCTGCGTGTTACATATGTATGTACATTAGACTGCATCACTCCCCTACCAAAAAAAAAAAAATCGGTACTCCTTCTCCATTGGAATTATAAAATCCATTATATTTTAAGACGTCCACCAAAGTATTTCGTAAAAATATTAAGATTTACGTGAGCTGGACCGATTTGAAAATACCTCTAAAAATTGTGTTTTTTATGAATAAGAATAGTTTCTTAAAGATATTTTTTGAGAAAATCGCCTCAAATAACAAAACGGTTTAAGCTTAAAAAATTTACATAAAAATATTAAAAAAAAAATATTTTAACGGAATCGTAATAATGAGATTTTTGATGCTGTTTTTCAAAGATTCGTATAAGAAAAACTTTAATAACTGAACCTAAACTCTTCCGATTTAGACTTGTGAGGTATCATTGGAAAAGTATTTTCTTTTTTTTTGGTCTTTTTTTTCTTTACTAATAAGCTCATTCAAAGGATGAAAGAGAAAGATAGGATGAACGAACATCATTCATAGTTGAATTAAGATGTGTTTGTGTTTGAAAAAAAAAAATTGAACCAGAATGACTATTTTGCACATAAATAAAATAGTGGGAAAATACTTTTCTACCGAGATCCCTCAAGTCTAAATCAGAATAGTTTTCGCCCAGTTACTTAAGTTTTTCGTAAATCAATATTTGAAAAAAGTAAAAAAAAAACGTCGTCAAAAATTTCATTATAACGATTCCGTTGAAAAGATTTTTAAATATTTTTATAAGCCTAATTTTTTAAGTCATCTGAGGGGACTTTTTTCAAAAAGTTCTTTAAGAAACTATTTTTATTCATAAACAACTCCATTTTTGGAGGTATTTTCAAATAGGCGCAGCTCGCGTAAAGCTTAATATTTTTCCGAAATATTTTGGTAAACGTCTTAGAGTATAATAAATTTTGTAGTCCCGGCGTAAAAACCGCAACTTTTTTTGGTGAGGCAGTCTAATGTACATACATAAATATTAGCCAGGTGTAGGCATGCAACGTAGGGGCGGTACGTGAGCAGGTGTGTTGTATAAATTTATAACAAATTTATGGCAACATATACGAGTACTCGTGTGCTCGTTTCTAGGCATTTGTTCCTGACAGCGGATTAGAGGCGGCAAATCATGAATTCATCAAATATTTTAATTTTCTATTTTGTCGCATATTTTGACATGTTTTGTTTTTGTTTTGTTATTTGGCTGTTATTTATCTAACCGTATCTAAAAACATAACCATAAATATACGCGTTTATTGTTGCTGTGATGGCTGCTTTTAATGTGGCACATACATACATACAAGCATCGCTAATTCCAATTAATGCTTGGCTTTTAATTTCGTTCGCGACTTAAGATTAATGCCTTTGTAATGCTTCGGAAATTGTAGTGGTTGCTTTTGGCTGGTTTTGTCGTCTGGTTTGCTGCTTTTATTGGTTTTCCGTGTGCCGGTCTTATTTCTGATTGTGTAGGTGTACAGTTTTAGGTATTCGATGTTACCGCAGACTGGTTTCATTATTAAACCTTTGGTCTACGAATAGGACGAGGCGAGAAAGCAGTTGTATACAACTGTACTTGTAACTTAGTTGATAATTCTATATCATACAAGGAAGTTTGGAAAGCGAAATTAACTTTAATTCATCACTCAATTGAATTATTTATCACACTGTCGGACGAAAAAATTTCAGAAACTTTGAGTTTGAAAATACTTTTGTAGAGGGGTGTCACTTTTTTGAAAAGTAAAATGTAGATAAGTACACCCAGCTTCACTTGAATAGGCACACATATTTTTTCTTAAGATCCCAGCTTATATCTGGACTTATGGGCATCACGGATGTTACTTTAACTATAACAGAGCAAAAATGGGCGAAGCAGGCGCGCTTTCAACTGCAAAAAAATACATAAATGGAGGGCTTCTTGGATCCATTACTATGCAGGCGATCTGTTGGAAATAAAACTGAAAGAAATGCAAATGTTCTTGACAATTGAAGCCGGCTCATAGAATCGCATACAAAAAACATGAAATAGAGCCCCAGCACAAAAGCTAGACGGAAATTACAAAAGTCCTTTACGAGGTCAGCATCTTATTGTCGAGGTAGTGGACCAAAATGGAAGAAAAACATTGGTGTGTTGGTGTTGGTTGATTTTTCCGACAGGGTAGTAAGATGATTTATTTTGGAACGAATTTCCGTCATTCCTTGTCAAAAACGTTGGTGTTGATGACCTAAAAGTGTTGTATAGTGGAATTAAAATGAATAGTATGCCTTTCTTGGTTTAATCTAGTCCCTTCCTTGTTTAAACCCACTGTACCTATTCAAGTGAATCAAAATAAAAAGCATAAATTTCGAGTAGTTTAATAACACTTGGAATAAAATCCAAAGTGATAGAGGTGTTTTCTCCATTTTCACCATTTTTCTTTGAAATTGATAATTAAAATATGAGTGCTAAATAAAAGACTTTTAAGAAATATTTAGTAAGAAAATTTATAATATTTTTTTAAGAGTTCCAAAATGATTGCCTCCAGTTTTAAAAGTTAAATTCAAATTATATAATAAGTTTTAAAAATATGGGTATCAATCAAAATTGGTTTGAAAAGGCTTTATTTCTAAACTATACATCGGAGGGTCAAGGGACCCAATACACTATATCTGCAATTTTCGCAAATATGAGATTTTAATATAAAAATTCGCATAAATCTTAGCAAAAAAAAAGAACTTTCGCTCTCGGTGAAAAAAAACACAAACCATTCGACCCTGCTTCCGTGGATAGACAGCGAAAGTAACGGTGCCCATGAACACAATGGAAGGACTAAGTACAAAAATACCTTTCTTCCAACAAGCTCAAGCAGTAATCGGACTAAAAAAAAATTTTGTGTGGTAGAATCTGGGAAAAAACAATGTAAAGCAGGTGCATATTTTGAGAGATTTCTGTAACCTCGAGGACTGCTGCCGGCTTTTGGTTTTATCACATCACAACGTAGCGAAATTCTCAAGTAAAAGTAAACAACGCCTCGGAAGCTTTAGATGCACTGAAATTTGCTAATACTTTCATAAAAATCGCCCACATTTTCGCTATTAATACTTTTTATAAATCATAAAAACGCGAATATGTGGTAGATTTCAGACCTTGTGTGGTAGAAGTCCGATCACTGAACTCAAGTCAAAAATAATTTTTGATAAAACTGCATATTTGCAGTCATAGGACGAGCTTACAGTAGACACAATGTAAAAAATAAATTAATTTTGAGTTTGCAGCAAACAATTTAATCCAATTTTTCTACTAGTGCGGATATTTAATAAGCAAATCTGATTGATGAACAGTTTTTTAGTATATATGTAGGTGGTCAAAAATCGCTTGAAATATTATTCATCTACCGAAATTCATAAGACAGTTTCACTGGAAATTCTACATAATTTTGTGAATATAAAGTGCTTACTTTAAAGGTCCAAGGAAGCGAACTTAATTATTCTTATTACAAGAAAATATTAAGAAGCATGCTATATTTTAAATAGTTCCAACTCCGAAAAACTTCGACTTGAGTTTCCATTGTTCCTTTTATAGTCAAAATTACTGATTCTTCTTTGCATGTCTGAAGGAAAAGCACACTATATAAAATAAACAATATGTAATATAAAATGGAAATGGAAGAAGTTGTAGATATCTATGGCACGCGAATCTATTCATCAAATTCTCCATTCAGCTTTCTGCATTCAGCAGTCCTGCTTAGCTGGTTTATAAAATGAAGAATTAAAAGTTTCAGTACAAATATATGCCACGTACATACATAGTTTAGTAAGCAGGCATTTTAAATGTTTTCTTTTGTAATTTTTTAAAGGAAGAAATAGGAACTGCTTCTTCTTCTTATTTTCTTATTATTTTTTTATAGTTGGAGGGCGATAATATTTACTGATTTATTTGGTTAAAGCCAGCATATACTCTGGACTTTATCAATCGGATAACATTTAGCATTGCGGCCGAAAAGAGCTATGGCCATGGCTGTGCGTCGAATTTTACCAATTTCCACATTTCTTCATTCCATTCTTCAGTCCAGAATCGAGGATAAACGAAATTTCAGCGAATTTGTAGTACGATTACTGCTTTTGGTCGCAGCTTATATGGGAACGTCCCACTGTGCGACGGTTGTAGTGTCAAATAATAATAAGAAGAAGAAAATTCAAAGCTTACAACGACTACTTTGAACTAATTATGTCCTCTGGCAATTAAGTTGAAGCGACTTTTCCTAAATACAAGCGGTACTGTTGAAATACTAAAGATTTTTTGAGAGATCCTCGGGAAACTTCAAAGAAAATTTATTAAAAAGGATAAACAGAAGTGTTGCATACGAAATATTTTCGCAAGTTTTCCATTACATTCGAATAAATCTCGTTGTGTATTATTTATATTGGGTGAGGCAGCTTAGTATTATGCACGTTCTTAGAAGCCCAAAGCGTCGTTTTAGTACTACATATGTATGAATGTATGTCAGCTCTTTGAAAACAACATGTGCATTTAATCTATCACAGATGCAGATATGTATATAGCCAGCTTTACATACTAAAATGACTAAGATTTTTGGGGTCACAAAGTGTGAAAAATCATAAAAGCTGAAATGTGTCTCCCAGTAATGCATGGTGCAACTTTGTTGTGCAATTGCGTGTGGGCACTGGGCACTACCCAAAACCAATCAAACAGTAATTAACTCTTGACCATAAATTTGTTCATAAAGTGCAATTCTTATTTTCTCACCAACAAGTTTAGTAGGTAAGTATGAGCTTTTTTATTTCAAGGCAACGTGGGTTCATGTTTTTGTTTGCGAAATCACCAGATTCCAGTTCGTTGTCAAAATGTTACGAAAGAATTGAAGTTTATCTGCTTTGTAGGAGTTTCAGCAAGTGTTGGGGAAATCATCTGCTACCTTAAAGTATGTTCAGACAGGCCGCTAATGCAGCAGACCTAATTGAGTCCGATTTACGATACAAAATTTCAATTCTTAATTGCCCGATTTGTGCTAAATTGAGTGCTAATTGAAACAATTTTTTCATGCAACCCTGCTGGATATATTTAATTTTGACTCGGAGGTATGTTTATTAAATAAATAGCAATCAGCTGTTTGTTTCTTGACCTCTCTTACAGCAGCTGATATTCAATCAGGGATGGAAAATTAAATTTTCAAATTGTATCTAATTTGCGGAAAAACTTTACCTGAAAGTAGCTAAATATACTTATAAAGTAAATATATAATTTATATGTATGTATATATTAAAGAAAATAGGATAATAACATTTCCTTTTGATACTATATCAAATCTTGCAAAGATACTCGTCAAATGAGGTACCAGACTCTAGCCACTTGGTTAGTAACAATTTGGTCCGGAGTTTGTATCAAACACTCAAAGGCAGGGTTAGAGACTATCCGAGAGCTGTCTGGCTTCGAGATATTATCCAGGATTACATCCTGCCTGGTTAAGTAGATGATGACTTCTGGCGCGCCACAATAAGTTCCCAATTCTGGACGTCTGGAAATCTGTTTCAATTGTAAAATACTCGTAAATCCTTGCGAAATTGTATTTATTCTTAGTGGTCATGGAGTCTAATGTTAGATGGAAAATTGCTTTCAATGTCAAGCAGTTATTCAAAGGAAAATTTATTTTGATTTAACTTCCAAGACAGATTTTTCTGATCAGCGCGGAAATCGAATCTTAAAATATTTCCAAGGGCCCATGGCAGTTATATCCCTAGAAGTCGTAACGTTTACCCTGCGTACCGTTTTCATAGAGCCTAAACTAACCGAACTTCTTCATTTCATAACAATGACGCTCAGTCTGGCTGAGTTTAAGATGCTCCAGGAACCTTAAAAGAATCAGTTGTCAGCGCTGATGGCGCTTGATAAGAGGAAAGTACCAAGCAACAATGAACAAGCGTTGCGCTGTGCATAAGAATCAGGCATACATTTGACAGGTCAGATTGGGATTGTTCAAAGTTCGTGGAAGACGAAAAAACGTATTGTACTCTATGATGCACCCATTCTTACCTTCTAGGGTATATATGTACATACATATTTAAGATTTGTACTGCGACCCTTAGATATAAGTTTTAATAAATAGGTTATTCTTGACCGGAATTTTTTCTCATCCGAGCTTTCCCTTGGAGTCAATTATCCGTTTTCGAATAAATTACTTACAATGCTATGTTATGTGCCGGAAATACATAATATTTCACCATCAAAGTGCAATGCTGCTGAGTGCTGATTATTTGTGTCAATGCCAGGTCAACAGCAATTACCAGTAGCCAACAGAATACAGCCACAGGGTAGCAGGCTTCAGGAGCCTAACAACTGTCACTTGCCGCACAACATTTGCCTTTCAGCTGATAAATTTATGAGTTTTGCCGAAAATACATTTAACTCCTGCTGTGCGCACTAAGCAAATCGACAGTAGCCTCGAGTAAAAGGGCAGCTCTGAGGTGACTATGCTTGCCAATCACCGACAGCCAACTGTGAACAGGTATTGAAAGCGGAATCATGACTTAGCTAAATTTACGAATTCGACTGAATGATGATGAATTTTCAAATTCACACATTAATGAGCCGACACAGAGGTACAAATTTCGTAATAAAAAATACTACTTACATAACAGTTGCCACATAGGTACATACACATATATGTATGTACATGAGTATATGTATTTACTTAAGCCATTTTTAATGGCATAGACGTAGGGACTCATTTAGTGTTTGCCTCGCATGTGAGCTTACAAAGTACATACTAACAAAAATACATACTTCATTTTCATAAACCACAATCAAACGCCATTGAAACCATTGATTATATTTAAGCTCAAACATGATTGCATGCATACCGAATCAGTGGTCCACAAAACACATTTTGTGACCATAATTCAAAGATTATTGTTTTTTTTTTCGTTTTTGGTGGGTCACTTTGCCAGCAGGCAGCACTCCGAAGTGGCAGCGGGCTGGGGGACCGCATGGGGTGTACGCAATAAATTGCAGTTTAATCATATTTTCGGCAGGCAATTCGCCGACATGAGCTTTAAATACGATGCGAGTACATAGTAAGTCAACAAGCTGGCTACAAGCTACCCAATAAGCATTTGGGGTAGACTAAAAGTTGAATTTACATAAATACGCCTTATGCTAAGTATAAACCCCAATATGGTAATATTGGACGCAAACCAACCGACTTGAGAATTCCCCTATTGTATAAGTTTGAGCAGAGGTGAGTTGAGGCAATTTGGAGTAAAGTGAGTTTACGTAAGGTGAGTTGATATGAGGTGAGATGAGTTGAAGTGGGGGGAAGGTTAGTTGAGGTGATATGAAAAGAGTTGTTATGTATAGTTTAATGTTTATATTTCTCTTTGTCTCTTTATTATCTCTATCCATCTCTCTATCTTTTTTGAACTCTTGGATCTCCTTGGCGTCATTTGGGATAGTAATTGGTTCAGTAGAATAATGATTTGAAGCTACTAATTCGATTATAGTTAGGTGGCACTCACTTATAGAGGACACTACTCACAATGGACAATTCTGTATCCGAGTAAAAGTATATAATATTCCACATACGCCCTCCTAACCTAACCTTGTCCCTATACTAAATATTAAATTAACCTTCTTCTTTATCCCTTATGTATAGTTATTCTGAAAAACGATAAAAAAAACCATTTGCCTTTCGGAGGTGGCATAAAACTGGAGTTGTGTAATAATATAAGATCGCAAGCCACAAATTGGAAGAGAAGCTTGGCCAGAAATATTGACAATAGGTAATTCCATGTTTTTGGGTAGTAATCTTGACTACAAACTGATAAATCATAAATTTTCGTAAGCATACGCATAATAAAACTCAAGTATTGAGAAATATGCAAATATTGTAATTTTTCTAGTCGATCGATTCTTCCGTTCGGGTATGAAAATTATTTAAGTTTTGGATGGCCCTACGCCGAAAGTGGTAAATTTAAAAACGGATGTCGATAATTCGCTTAAAACTATATCACAGATTTTAAGGTTTGTTGGGCAACACAACACAACATTGATTGTGTGAGTGTGCGAATGACCGCACTCTCCAATCAGCCAAGCTACCATGCTCAACCCGCCGGCCAGGTAGGCAGTAAATTTGTACAAATTTGATTTTGGCATTTTCATTTATTTCAAATTCGAATTCTGTGAGCTCATTTGGTGATTAACTAAGCACATGTTTCTACTTGTGAGCCAATGCTACTACCTAAATCCCGATTAATTTGCATGTAACTAGTTGGCTATGTGCTGGTTTTTGCGGTTCGCCAATTTATTTGTTTGAATATTTATTTATTGATTCCATGTTTTTGACTGTCGTCTATTATTTGGTTTTATTTTTATTTTTTTTCAAATTATTTTAACACTTTACGCTCCCACAATTTGTGATGCATAATTTGTTTGCCTTTTCTCATTTTTTTTCGTTATTTTAATTAAAAGTTACGTAAATAATTGACTACATTGTTTCCGCAGAAATTATGATGTACGCTGTTTTTTTCTTTTTTTTTGAAGTTTACCGCTATATAAAATGAAAGCAGTCAATAAAATCTAATAAAACCAAGGCATACTGAATACGTAGTATGACTAGATCAGCCGATTTTTTAACTTTTTTGGACTCTAAAGTGTCGAATACTGTTAATTAAGTTTTCACAAAAATTGTTCATTGCCAAAATATATTTTCAAGCGAAAGGTTTTTTTCTCAAACAACGAAGCGATTGAAAACCTTCTTATGGAACGTTCGCTTAACTTAGGGGCACAAATGTTCATTTTTGTGTCTTCCAAAGGATGCATTGATGCTCCTGGAAGCAAAAAAATTACATAAAAGAAAGTTGCTAAAAGTATGTATTTTCTAATTGATTTTATCTTTATTTTTTATAACTCACATGGCATACTATTTTAAAAAAATAACACAGAATACTTTCTTTGACACTTTACAGAACAGAAGCAACTGGGTCATTCCAGGTAAAAGAGGAAAACGACATAAATTTAAATATGCGCTAATTATCTCTATTTTAGTAGTTACCCCTTTTTAAATGACTACATTTCATTAATCTGTTGGAAAACATAAAAAAAAAAAAAGAATTTGTATTTTTTTCGATGGAAATTTTTATATCATGCATAAATACTTTACAGCAGTCACAAGTAGATGTCCCGCCAGTCTCAACTTTAAATATTTTTTAATATTTCTATGAAGATTATATAAACCTCTTTTATTGTTAAAGCAATTTAATACATTAATTATCGTGCATTGTTAAAAATCTATTTCGCTGTTTTATATGTTTCGACGACATAGTTATAATTCACCAGTCACAGTGGCATGACCCAACTACAAAAATCATTTAAATTTGGTTTTTGCTCTAATATGCCTTAAATGAAACTAAAATTAACAAAAAAATTTTTAGATGAACTCTCTTTTTTCAGCAAGGATTTCTCCAGTAAAAATATTTTATTTGTCAATGTTATTGTGGCTTGTTAACATTTTATTTTTAATATTTTTATATTGAGCTTTGTACCACGATTGTTTATTAGGAAAAATTCAAAAAAGCAACAAATTCTAAGCGGTAGAAATTATAGCACTATTTCGGAGATCACCACATCTCCTCATCAGACTTCTTTTTTCTAGACTTATTTTATGTAATCAAACTGCTTACTTACCTTTATTTCATGTATAAAATCTGTTTCGTCCAGCAGATTTATCCGCACGGACATAATACGCGATGGTCGACAGAGGCAATTCATTTTGCTGCTGCCGGCTGTATGTTGACTGTACTGATTTTACTTCATATGTATGTATGTATGTATGTATGTATGTATGTGCGTACATGCATACAGAAAAACCGTGGGGTATTGGTGTTACATTAGCGCTAAAAATCACTTTTATTTCTGCTTTTATCTTTTTAAAACACTCACTAAACTTTTCAAAACCTAATTTCTTTCAATTTAGTTACACACTTTTTAAAATTTATGACACTCAGAGAACACTATTTTATTGATTTAGTGATATTTGCACATCCTTCAATATATACATAAATATGTATCACTAATTTATATCAATTCGTTGAATTTTTTATTTCAGTTCGATTTAATTGCACCCCATGGTTTATCAGCAGCTTTGAATGCCTCCTTTAGCTGCATCTGTAAGCTGAAGAAATAAATGATATTAATATAATAATTAATTAACAAAAATTTATTAACTTAAAAATAATTTTTTATATTGTTTATGAATGTAATGTAGCTCGAAATATGAGAAACTAAAATGCAAATATCTGTGTTGTACCATTCTTTAAAAGAGAAAGAAACACTTCTCTAAAGAGGATAAATATCCGGACGTTGCTAAATAAATATATATGTTATATAAGGTCTAGTACTGTAATGAGCTAAAAAAAAAACAGAAAATAAGGGAAATGTCGACATTCAACTACTAACATAAATGGTACCCAGAATCTCTCACTAAGCTGAGTGGAATTTGTACAATACAATAAAGTGCTGATCTCGTTTGTTGCTAGACAAATATTTTCTCAATTGCGATTGCTTGAAGTTAGGCGAAACAACATCAAAAACATGACTTGACCAATCCCATGAAAAAGGTGAAAATAAAAACAACAATTGAAATAAATTCAGTTGTTGCTACAAGCGTGAGGAAATTAAAGCAGCATTAAGTAAGTAAGTCTGTATTTGCATATGTTTTGGATGGCATTGGCAGTTAGTATCGTGAAAATGCTACAAGAATTTTCTCACCCAACCCAGAAAAGAACCATTTATAAAATATATATTACACTGGGAAACAGTGGTTTTGGTGCCAAGAAGCTATATTACTTTTTAACTTCGAATGCATTTGAACACATTAAGACAACTTCTACGCGATGAAGAAATGAAGTGAAAATCGATTTATTTATAGAAACTGGACTGTAAACTGCTGTGGAGCTGCAATGTGGAGGGCTTCTTAATTGAAAAAAAACGCGATTTTTTTAGATGTTGACGCCATTTTGCTCAAAATATGGAAACTTTGTTCTTACGGATTCGTAATAAGCGCAAAAAAGTCTACCAAAAATTGCTTTAAACATTGCACTGAAGGAAACTTTAGAACCGTGAAAATGGACTAATTGACTCAAAATTAACAAAAATATACTTAAAGCTTTATCAAAAGTTAACTACATAATGTTTTCAGGTCAAAAAAGGAAAAAAAGTTAAACACTCTACTTTTGAAGGTCATTTTAAAGGTCAAAGTAGTTTTTTTGTTCAACGAGATTACTTTTCCTGAACTCTCCATTTCAAATTCTTTAAACTACCGTAAATTTCCACACTGTGTAGCGCCCTGGTGTGATAGACAGCGGCAGAAAGGAGCACTCATCTCAAGCCAATGGATGGTATTCAGCGTCTCTCTATTGTGTACTACTGGCCCTGTGAAAACAACTCCTACGGCTGCACTACAAAAAAGAAAAAATCTCAATATATCACCTTTCGACCTTGTGGTAAAGAGCCTTGAGGCTAAGTCCGCGGGGAGACTGATTTCAACAGGGCAGTTCAAACAAAGAAACACTGGCCATAGCTCAATAGCCAAAAGGCATGTAGGCACAACAGACTAAATAGTACCTTGCTATAATTGGGATAGCGGGTTTCGGGTTACTATCGAAGAAAACGGATGGCGTAGAGGCATGAAGCCTAGCCGGAAGACATTTAAGTTCTTCACAGACGGTTCAAAAATTAATGATGGAATAGGAGCGGAAGTGTACTGCTCAGAACTTAATGTTCGTCATCAGCCCATTAAGCTGCCGGATCACTGCAGTACATTCCAGGCAGAGGTTTTTGCAGGGGGG
>NW_023458558.1:24906061-24907010 GCF_013731165.1 Rhagoletis pomonella
AACCGATGAGATTTTGCAAATTTTATGCGTTTTTTTTAAAAAAAAAGTTATCAAGCTCTTAAAAAATCACCCGTTACATATCTCTGGAAGTGTTCATGGTAGAGTACTCTAACTTAGCATGGAGATATATCAAACCAATCGCATACTCATGGAGAAAAATGGTGGTTATTGGAAAAGGGGGCGTGGCACCTCCCATACAAACCGATTTTTTTATACCGTATATCTCTGGAAGTGTTCATGGTAGAGTACTCTAACTTGGTATGGAGATATATCAAACCAATCGCATACTCATGGAGAAAAATTGTGGTTATTGGAAAAGGGGGCGTGGCACCTCCCATACAAACCGATTTTTTTATACCGTATATCTCTGGAAGTGTTCATGGTAGAGTACTCTAACTTGGTATGGAGATATATCAAACCAATCGCATACTCATGGAGAAAAATTGTGGTTATTGGAAAAGAGGGCGTGGCGCCTCCCATACAAACCGATTTTTTTGTACTGCATATCTCTGGAAGTGTTCATGGTAGAGTACTCTAACTTGGTATGGAGATATATCAAACCAATGGCATACTCATGGAGAAAAATTGTGGTTATTGGAAAAAGGGGCGTGGCACCTCCCATACAAACCGATTTTTTCATACTATATATCTCTGGAATTGTTCATGGTAGAGTACTCTAACTTGGCATGGAGATATATCAAACCAATCGCATACTCATGGAGAAAAATTGTGGTTGTTGGAAAAGGGGGGCGTGGCACCTTCCATACAAACCGAATTTATCATACTGCATATCTCTGGAAGTGTTCAGGTAGAGTACTCTAACTTGGTATGGAGATATATAAAACCAATCGCATACTCATGGAGAAAAATTGTGGTTATTGGAAAAGGGGGCGTGGCACCTTCCATACAAACCGAATTTTTCATACCGCATATCTCTGGAAGTGTTCAG
>NW_023458558.1:24907020-24929367 GCF_013731165.1 Rhagoletis pomonella
ATGCTCATGGAAAAAAATTGTGGTTATTGGAAAAGGGGGCGTGGCACTTCCCATACAACCGATTTTTTCATACTGCATACCTCTGGAAGTGTTCACGATAGAGTACAGGAATTTGGCGATTAGGGTGTCCCTATCCTAAAATAATTTTCTCTATTTTTTCTTTTAGATCTTTTGGTATTTTTGTATGAAAAATCTAATATATAAAAATATCGTGTCACGGTGTTTGTGGTCGATTTCCTCCGAAACGGCGTAACCGATTTGAATGAAATTTTTTGTGTATATTTCGTAGGTATGAAAATAGGGTGTAAAGTATGTTTCATACCGCTAAGTGAAGGGGACGTGGCACCTCCCATACAAACCAAATTTTTCACACTTTATATCTCTGCAAGTGTTCATAGTAGAGTACTGGAACTTTGTATGTCCAAGACATATAAAATCAAATGCATAGTCATGAAGAAAAATTTGAAAGAAGAAAAATTTGAAGAAAAAGGGGCGTAGCACCTCCAATGCAAACCGAATATTTCACACTGCATATCTCTGGAAGTGTTCATGGTAGAGTACTTGAACATGGTATGGAGATATGAGAAATCACTCCCATACTCTTAGGAAAAATTGTGGCTATTTTATAAGGGGGGTGTGGCGCCTTTCAAATGGTACTGAAGCTATTACGTATCTTTGTATGCATATACAATTTTGCTAGGTTATTTAAGATGGTAATGGAAATATGCCTTCCGACAACCACCAAACCGTAATATTAGAAGATAAACGCGTCACTGAAAATCATGGACGTGAACTGTTGGTGAAAATGTTGTACCAAAATGTTTCAATACAAAAAATTAATTTTGGGCGGGACGAAGTTCGCCGGGTCTGCTAGTCATACTATAAAATACAACTGTAAATGCCGAAGATATGACGAAAAATTTTAAAAAGCGACCCTAAAGTTCGGCAAAAAAAAAAAATCGAAATTGTTTTGCAAAAATACTTCAGATTTGAAAGTAAGCGGCGACAGTTATTCTTTATTAGACGGTCTAATATAAGTACAATGTACATACATGTGTATGAAATTAATATTTCTTAAAAGAAATTCGGCCTAGCCGTGATATTTGGGTATATAGGGGTATTTAGTATACTAGTAGGCAATTAGAAAAAAAACTTTGGTGTTTGGATACGCACGATACTAATAATTTTAAAAAGAAGGAGCATTCAATTCGTAATTTCGATTGTTATCTGCTCAAAAAATATCACACGAAATAATGCAGATTTTTAAAAGGCATATCGCTGGCTTAGAGTGAAATGTTGCTAAGTCCACTTTTTATGAAAACTCATATTTTGATACAGGAAGTTGAAGAAATTTAAAGTGCATTATTTCGAAAAGAATAATGAATCGTATTTTATTTATTCTCGTTTATAATCTACATATAATGAGAGAGGACTCCAATGGCTCTGAAAGCAAATTTGCCATTTTAACAGCTTTACAGGTTTTATCCAGAAAAGTTGAATAACGAAACCTTTTGTATGGAACACCCTTTAAAGTTCGTTGCCTCACTGACTAGGGGTTGCCTATACCGCACGGACGATGGTGCAGCTTCAACTCACTTGCATGCGCCTATGAATAAATAACCATATACAAATACATACATACATACATGCAAATGCATGTCATTGACATCGAAATACTTGCAAAGTATGTAATTGTATTTAAACATATGAGCCTTAAAGCAAGACACGAAAGAGAAAAAATTTAAGTATTTAATTGCCTAGGCCTTAGGCAATAGAAACTTTTCTATAGTAACTAGTGTAAATATATGCTTTTCATTTTTCTCATGAATTTGCAATATTTCTACATTTACTATTAATCGCATTTCTTTGCATAAATAACTAATTTCTCCAACACAAACAAATAAATAAGTACATAATAGAGCTGAAGTGGCTTTTCTGGTCTCGCATTCGCATTGCAATTGGTGGCTAATCAGCGCTGTACGTTTTCATAATCGCTTCGCGTCGGGCGCACGTAACTGCAAATGCAGATGCAAAGTTATTTTTGTTTCAATCAGACAAACATACAAAAGTAAGCTCTTTTTTTTCTAAATTACTTTTATTTTATTACTTATTTATACTGACTAGATACCTGCACGAGTAAAGGCGCACGCCCAATGCAGGCTTGATTTGCGCGCCTTGCTGACTTCAATTTGATTTGATTTACTTTGAAAACTCTCTTGGCCGAATGGTGGCTTGGAACGCTGTCAAAGTAACCAGCTGTCTGGTTGAAAAGTCAATGTCTGTTCCCTTAACGCAAATAATTATTTCCTAGAAAACTCTAAAAAATGAATGAAAAACTTTCAGATTTATTTTTAAATTAGTGAGAAATAATGTTTGTATTTAAAAGAAATGATAATAATGATACATACATATCTATATGGACATTTACTACAAAAACTATAACTTAAAAAAGCGATTTACTTGAAGAAGAAGTTTTTTCCTCTCGTGTAAAATTTGTAAAAGTGGGCTTTGTAACTTTTTATCATAAGATAACGATATGTTAAATATAAATATGGAAACAATGAATCATTTTTATTTCATTTCGAATTACCTGCATTTTCTGTGACTTTTTTAAATTAAGTAAGCAAATTTTTGTTTGAATTTAAGTATTTTGAAAGAAACATACCTCTTTGTCAAAAGCCTACAAAACGCTTTCAAATAAAACATTTGCCTAATTCAAACTTTGAGGCGCTTAAAGCAAGTGAAGAAAAGCTGCCACTTGGCCAGCCTTTATACGTTTTAGTATATTCCAAATAATTTTTGACACTTCTCGCAGCGAAGCAAGCAAAGCAAGCCTGCATTGGGCCAGCACCTTAAGTAAAAATATAACCAGTTAATAATCACCGAGTATGAATAGAAACGATGCGAATACTTGAATTTAAATTTGACATCGTAGGCAAAGCATCGTATTACTTGGTAGCAAGGTACATTGAACAGGTAGTATCAGTAGAGCAGCTGATTTGATTTATTTTCAAATTATTTGGTCTCGAAAATGTCAAATATTTTTAATTTTTTCTCACAAAAATTCTGAATTGTTAAAATGCATTTGCATGTGAAACCTTTTTCCATACAAAACAAGCGATTGAATAGCTGCTTTTGGAACGTTCGCCCAACTCGGCAGCACAACCGCTGATTACTGGGCCTTGCAAAGGATGGATCAATGCTTCGAGAAGCAAACAAATTTACTAGGAAAGAAAGTTGCATCAATTTTTATTTTTTTCCAATTTCAATTTTTTATTTTTTATAATTTTTGTATTTCACATGGCACGCTTTGATTTAGAAGAAAAAATTCAGAACAGTTTTTGACACTTTCGATACCAAAAGCAACAACAAAATACACGCAAATGTTGTTTTTGCTCTACTGATACTACCTGTTTAATGTGCCTTGCTTGGTAGCAAACAGATATTTTTTTCATATAAGACGTTTACAACGAGCGAAGTTTGATTTGAAATATGTGTCAAAACGACAAAACTTAAAAGTTTATTGAAACGTGTAAGCATTAGAAATAAAAATTGTACGGCAAAACAGAAGTGCTAAATAAAATAAAATCGGGCAAATATTTCGCGATTGGAGAAACAGGCTCCAGTGACATATGGAAAAGTTTTAAACAAATTATAAACTTCTGCACGTCTGAAATAGTTCTGCAAAGAACATATTTGGAAAGTTAAAGCTAGGATGCAATTTTATGAACGTTCTCAACACAATTCTCTATTATAAAATATAAGTTATAAAAATTAAAGAATTTATTAATTTAACGATTTATTTCATTATTAATGGCGATGTCTCCAAAGTGTGTATTTCTTGCATTTTGCTTAACTTTTTTCCCACGTGACGCGCTTACGGCGATGGCAAAATAGTAATCGTTTGATGTTACGATGTCGCATCGGCAGAATCGGCATCGTCTGAGAGATTATACGATTCCAAAAATGGATCGCCGTACTTATAAAAAGATTACTAGTACTCGAACTCATACGATGCCGGAATCACTCGTGCAGCTCTCTAATACCTACATATGTATATGTATATGTGTTTGCTTTGTGTTGCATGTACTCAATATAAGTATGTATATGTTTTTGCTTTCAAACAGCTGTTGCTAAACTGAACTGATTAGCTGCTGCTGAAGTCGCTTTTGTGCTGCGCTCGTATTTTAACGCTAATAAATGTGAGCTAAATCTGGCTAGAGCCGAACTTCACAAAATTGCAACACCACACAAAAAGAGAAAATCATGAGAAAATTGTAACAAGAAAGCGCAAACAACGACCATAAACTGCAATTGTTAGATGTTAGATGTATTATGCGAAATGGAAATTCGTTAGTTTACTTATGCCAACATTTGCAACTGCAACAACCAACATAAAAATGCTATTCACCTAAATGAGTGAATATAAGTAGTGGCCAAACGAAGTGGCACCTCAGTATGAAGCGAGACAGTGGTTTGATTTGAACTTCAATAACTATAACAAATGTCGATGAAAATCAGTTGATTACTGCGGATTTTAGGGAAGAACTTCAGCAATTTTTTTCAGCATTCTGGAAGAATAGATAAATTTGTTCAGGGACTGATCCACTCAATTTTTCCCGTCCCTACAATGCTGAAGCGGTAATGCAAGTAATACTAGTACTAGGAAATTTCCAACCATCGCTGCTCGTAACCTGAAGCAGGATTGTTAGATGTAATACTGATTACTTAAGGGAAGATATTTTACAAATTGATTTTTACTCAATTCTTCTTTGTCTACGATTGAGTCGAGTAAACAATTTGAGATTTTTTTGAAGTTTGAAGTTTTGTTTAAGCCCATATTTTTGCCTCCGCCCGCAGCCTGGAAAGTGTGTATTGATAAGGGTTTCCAGTGAGTTTTTACAGCTTATCTAGGATTTATTTCCTTCTGGGCTTGGTGACGTTACCTTGATAAATTTAGACCATATAGTTCCTCTTGGATTCTGAAGCAGGGTAGTGGTAGTCAATTTTCCACAAATGCTGAAAAGTATCTAGCAATGATCAGCAATTTAGGCGGCATCTGTTTTCTCTGCAGCATCGTGGCATTCCTCTTCGTAGTAGTTGTTTTTTTCGGGCTCGCTGAAATCCGACTACTTCTTCGGCGGATGTCTCGGAAAAACGTATAGCGATACCTAATGGATAGCAGCAGTGTACGCATAGCTGAGGTTCCAAATAATAATTCACACAGCTACCACAACTAGTACTGGGTATCTGCAACAGTTAGTACGAACGTTTAAATCCATCTCGTGTTGTACTGTTTTGCGCGTTTTACAAATTTCTTGATCGTCCGAAGGATTATTTTCCAATTACTAGAACAACGTGCAGCCAGCCAAGAAGGTATAAATGTCATTTTATCGCCTGCTACGCTGCACATAATCCTATTTTGTCTCGTGAGATGATGTGAGATCGCGAGTCCCCTATAATTTGCAGCCTACCATTACATACACAATATCAGAAAATAACAAAAAAAAAAATCTGAAGAATTAGACCGGATCCAATTTTTGGTAAATAAAAACTAGTAGGTATTGAGAATGTCCTTTTATAACCTTGAAATTTTGCAAAACTTATTATTGAAAAAAATTATATATTAGCGACTAATATATGTATGTATGCACACTCAGCCAACACCTCGAATTTGGTCCATCTAACTATATAAGCATAAAAAATAAACCAAAACATTTTAACATTTTAAAACTTTAGAGAATATTCTCTTTCCACTGAATTTTTTTAATTAATAATATCTTTGAAAAAAAGTTAAAAAATTATTATTAAAAAATTTATATAAAAAAAATATAAAAAAAAATATCTGGTGCCAGAGAGAAAAAGTAAAAATGCAGTTTTACTATATTTGGCCAATAGTCTTTTGTTTTTGTTGCATGGTGTTATATCATAGCCCGAACACAATGAACACGATGAGCTAGCTACAGGCCACAGCTGTCAAATTATTTTTCCACGTATTTTTAAGTAGATAATTATTTTGACGACGACAGGGCAACATGACGACTGTGGTTGTGGTCAGATTAGATCTATGCATTTCTATTGTTTCAGCGACAGATAAGGTTCTTCCTTTTCTTTTATGTCCATCTCTTACAAATTCATGAGGTCGCTGCCGCGTTCATAAAATTCGTATCGCCATCGACAAAGCGTTTAGATAATGACGATAACAAATTGAAAGCTGTCGCCCGTGGCCCCTCTTTTTCAATGTGTTCAGCACTTCACTTGTACTGCGTCGAATTTATTCAGTAAATCCCAGACGTTAAGTTTCATTATAATTCAGCAAAATAGCGTAGTCTTACTATTATATTGTGATCAGAGGGGGCTATTTTCTCCTTGCCGCGCCAATGCATTTTCGGCTAATATCCAAAACTAGGAAAATCTGCCCTCAAAAAGCTGTTACACCCCAATTTTAAAAGAGCATATTTTAAGGGTTCCGATGAGCAATTTCCAGGGGAAGGGATATTTTTATGACGGCGTTCCCTTGGGAACATTTTAGCAAAGTACTCCATGGAATTCATTTCCGTGAAAAAAATACGTTGTTTGCCCTAGACGACACACTGTGCGGCAGTTACGGCACAAATGACAGCATACTCCAAAGCTAGGCATGGTAATTTCCGAGCTTGTCTGATGATTTGGCTGCAATGTATAACTTAATTTGAAGTGGTCTGCGAACCTGCACGAATTTGGATGTTAAATCTTCAAACAAAGCGCAGAAGCTTGCACTCCGCCGTCGGACATTGGGCCGTTTGCATAAAACTTAAGCAAATGCTTTTTCTTAAATGTCAGACCTCTTACTCGACTTCTTCAAACAAAATATATTTTTATTATTTAAATGAAAATGAAATTTTAAGAAAAGCAATTGCTTAGTTGTAATGCATACGGCCAATTGCATACATAAGTTCTACCTGAATAATGTTCCTCTAGCCAGCAACAACTGGAGAGCTCGTTGTCCATGAGATGAAGCTCTACACTACATATGTACCTCAAGCACTCGTGACTGAGTGTATGAAATAAAAATGGGATGGAAACATCTACCGTCAATATTTTTTTCAAGCCTCATGGTATTTCTGGAATAGATATTAACCGTTTGCGCAATTTTATTGTGGTCATATTACAGCCTAACTCATAAAAGTTACCTTTCGATAGTTTTCCTTTCCTTGCCCTGCCTTCCTCCTGGTCTGCTCTCACACAACCTTTGTATGCTGTGAAAAGGTATAGCAGAGACAGCCATACAATTTAGCTGAACATAACCTTAACTGTTTTAGTCATTCTTCGAAATGAATAATCACTACTCTACTCCTATTTGCCACATCGTTATTTTTTCTTCATTCCACTTCGAAGATCAAAAAAGTACATTATGTGTTGCAGTGTTAAATAGCAATAAATATTTGCCTTATTCATTCGCGCTTCGACGTGACCTTCACATAATTCGGTAAAAATAAGCAATCAACGGAATTTCAGGTAATAAAGTCCCACTCACAAACACTTTTATTAAGTGCCATAAATAAATGTTTACTACTATTTCTGCGAAGGCCAAGCATTCTTTATGGGCTCCACATACCGCGTTTGCAGACAGTAAAAACTTTACCGCAAAAATAATAAAAATAGCTTTCAAAACAAATAAAAAAAAAACAAAAAAAAACATTGCAAATGACTAGCAAAGCGCTCAAAATTATGTCATATTTATCCACATTTTGTTACGAGCGTCGTTGCATAGAGCTTACGTTTAGCTTAGGAACCGCTAGAAATAAGAAAATTTGCACATAAAATACTGGGTGCGCGATACCTGAATAGGTATGTGAATGTATACGTACCAGGGTATGTACATTGTACGCTAATAGAAATCATACGTACATATGTATCTGTGGCTGGGTATAAATTTTTCTATGGCTGATTTGAAGAAATTTATGGATTATCTTGCAACGGTAAGAAAAATGCGAATGGCTCATAAAACCATTGTGCCGGCGAGGTCAGTCAAAGTTATGGGTAAAGTTGTGCGTGCGCGCGCCTGCTGAATCCCCGAATAACTAATTGGGACACAAACACACACAAGTAACATCAAACTGAGGTAGATCAATGATCTCGAGGGCACGCGATGACATATGAATGTATATTTAAGTTTATCGCAGACAAATTAGCGACATATTTACATAAATACTTTGGTGAAACCGAGCGGCATATCATCTTACTACGCATCGTGCCCGACATCAAAGATGGGGAAATATACAAATGAAAAAGTGTAGAGGCGGTTACGATGAGCTAGTGGAACTGGAGCGAAATTAATCAAACAAAAACCGCAAACAAGCTAGTAATTTGTGGCTGCTGAAGGCTTTTCGCATTAGCGCTTAAATTTAATTGAAATGCATGAGTGTAGTATGTTTATGTTGAGTCGCTGTTAATATTTGCATACTTCCAGGGGTATGCGCATGATTCAACGCTTCAAGGCAGAATGGTTGGCAATGAAAAATTTTATAAACATATTTTGATGGATTTGCTGGCAGTCAAATGCAGCAAACAGTTCCCTGTGCGGAAATTTGCTGCGCACACAGGTGAGTGAAGCAAACAAATTTTTGCCAGCAGTAATTTGTTTTTTACTGCACCCCCAACAGTTGTTGACACTTCCGCTTGAACTGCTCTGCTGATCCTAAGCAAAAAGCAAGAAGCAAGTGTAAGCCAGGACTCACCACACAGCGCGACTATGTAATCCACATAAATTACCGCAACTTTGCTGCAAGTTACCAGCTCGTCTTCCCCTCTACCAGCGTTCGTTCTTATCGCTGCTGCTCTCTCCCTTTCAACATTCGCGCCTGTGGCATAAAAAGTACCGGAATATTCATAAAATGCAGCAAAGGTTGTAAAATTCTTTTACGACATCTTCCTTTGGAACTTCCATATGCATGTATGTATATATGTATGTATGTATCATGGACGCATAGCAGGGGCGCCCACACAAGTTTATGAGATAATACACACGCACAAAAATAAATGTTGTCATTTAAGGGCACACATACATAAATTCATATGGAGCATTCGTGCAAGGATACTATTTACTTACGCACGTATTCCTATGTATGGATAATGTGACGCGTTTAATATGTATTTACTATGTGTATGCCCCATTATTTGCAGCATCACATCTGTTGCAACATTTGTAACACGTGTCTTCTTATTTTTACCTTTATGTATGTATTTACTTTTCTTGATCGCCACTTATTTTATGCGCAGCGAATTTATGACTTTGTGGCAATCAGGATATTGTATTTTGTACAAAACTACATACATACATACATACATACATACATGTGTACACACCTCCTCTATAAAATAAAAGTCAAAAGCTATGCGTTATGCTAGAGCCATTTGATGGAGCGACTTAATAGTGATGCATGTTACCAGCAGCAGGTATGAAAAATGTATTCACTTTGGTTACGCTTTTATACAATTTAATGGATCTAAATTTAATGGATCGACAGTAAACTTTCTAAATCTCATTGGTTTGATGTCCATTCTGCAATATTTAATTTAACTAAAATTTTCAAACAGGTGGCAACCTTCCACAAAAGCTTTTCCGCGTAAGCCATCTTATTAAACCTCGTTCTTTTGACAGCCAAATTGTAATATTTAATTCATTTTACCAATTTACAAACATGCAGACAGACAGACAGACAAAAATTCTAAAAATTGCTGATTTGGCTCCTGTTACTCTAATAAATAAATACATTTTTTCTTAATATCTATAATGTACAGACATCGGTCTGTTACAATTTTATTATGTATGTATATGTATAGATATTTCAGTTTGATTAAAAATAAAATTCCGTGAAAAAACGTGCGTGAACGTGCGATATTAAAAAATGAGGCTTCGTAAGCGTGTGCGAGAATAAACAAAACGTGAATGTGCGAGATTTTGACGTAGAATACGTCTTACCTTAACCCTTCGTCTGACACATGAGCCCAGCCAGGCCTTTTCCATTTTCAAATTACAAAAAAAGGTATTTTAAATTTAGCTATAGGCTTAAAATTTCAGGTAGCTTACTAAAGTTTAGTAAATTACCATTCAGTAAAAAATCGTATCGGTATCATATACATAAAGCTAGATATATAGACATGTTGATTAATACATCACATTCGTAAGACATACGTCTGGCTGGACCCACATATATTCCTATGTAATTTTTACCTAAAATGAAGGAATGCAACCGTTTTTCAAAGTTTTGTTTTAAATTTTTGCATTATCATGGCAAGAGATGATTTCTACCTAAAATGAAGGAATGCAACGGAATGCAATGGAATATTACCCCATTAAAATTTTACTCCCCTCCAAAGCTCTTCCATGTTACTCGGAGTTCGCTTGCGCTATGCTGATCCTCTCTTGACCACAGCGCTCAATTTTCCGATCGCGTTGAGGTCTGGGATTTGTGCTGCCCACTAAATTACGTGAAAATGTTGCTCAGCAGCCAGCGGTGTCGAATATTTTCAGAATCCTTAGGATCTCCGTCCTGCTGGCAAACAACTTCTTCCGCAGGGTTTGCGCTTTTGCATACAAAGTCCGGAAAATTTGTTTAGAGGATATGTTCATTATGCCTTTTATATTAACCCATGGCTCCAAATTCCAGGAAGTAAAATATCCCAAGCCATTAGGCTGCCACTGAAATTTTACAAAAGTCACGAGACTTGGAGCTTTTGGACTGAAGAGGGGTAATATGGTCCGATGGATGGACGCGATAAAAAGGCATATTTTTGGAAAAGACCTCATCAACATCTTCAAAAACACCATGTCAAGAAAAACATCTAACATGGGGGCCAGCACAAACCCCACCAGACCTCAAAGCTATCGAAAAATTGAGCGCTGTGGTCAAAGAAGATTAGCATAGCACAAGCGAGCTCCAGTAACATGAAAGAACTTTGGAGGCAAGTAAAATTATAATGGGGTAATATTCCAAGCGAAATCATAGAAAACTCAGTAGAGAGCATTCCCAGACGTATGAAAATCGCTATTAAAAACAAAGGAGTCTCCATAATCCTCTTGATATGTACCTCCTAAAATCTCAAAACAGAAAAGTTCAAAACTGAGTGAAGAGAACTCTCTTGCCTTGCGTTTTTGCTGTGAATCACTTGTTAATTTTTCTGTATACTAGGCTTTATACCTTAGACAAGTAACACTGGTCTACAAGGGTTTTGCGAATAAGACGGGACCTGGTGTTTCCGAACGGATTTTTCGTGCTGAACACGAATCTGGGGTCCAAAACTTCCCATCACGTCACGTTTTCGAGAAAAAAGGGGTTGAAACCCCTAAAAACAGCGTTTTTGGCCATTTTTGAAAAATTGTAGAGCTGAACCCTGACGTGCTACAAACTTTGTATATGTCAGAAATTAAAGGCTAAATCGTGCCCTTTCGAATGAGCCCTATGCCGAATTAATCGCATGCACCCTTAGATCAGGGGGTGTATTTGTGTCTAGGAGTCCAATTTTTATATCCACCATATTCGACCCGTCATCTTAAATTTTTAAAATCTAACTGCAGATTCGTAATCAGCGACTTTTAATATAGTTAAAACCTTGGCATTATTAATTTTCTATGATCGTTTAAGATTAAATTCTTTCTGTGATCAATTTTTCCTGCACCCCTAAACACAAATACACCCCCTGCTTTAAGGGTGCACGCGATCAATTCGGCATAGGGCTCATTCGAAAGGGCACGGTTTAGCCTTTAATTTCTGATATATGCAAAATTTGTACCACGTCAGGGTTCAGCTCTATAATTTTTCGAAAATGGCCAAAAACGCTGTTTTTAGGGGTTTCAACCCCTTTTTTCTCGAAAACGTGACGTGATGGGACATTTTTGACCCCGGATTCGTGTTCAGCACGAAAAATCCGTTCAGAAACACCAGGTCCCGTCTTATTCGCAGAAAAAAAGTTGAAATTTGTAGACCAGTGTAATCTTTAGCAAAAAAAAAACCGACTTCAATTCTGATCGGATCTTAGTCAGATTAGTATGGGACCACCTCTGCGACACTACCTTTCCGATGCAAAAAGAAATCGAAATCGGTTGATGTGGTCCAAAGTTATGCGGTAACATGCATTAAACAAAAAAAATTATTCCGACGAACTGATAACCTCCTCCTTTTTTGGAAGTCGATTAATAATAAGGACAAATTTCTGAATAATTCAAAGCAATCCGCTTATTATTAAAAAAGTTATGTTTCTGTAAGTAATAAAATGTCGAACATGCACTCGGTTTTGATCGCCAGTGTATTTAAATAATAAAATAAAAAAATAAAGCCCTTAAATTAAGTAAATATTTGAATAACGAATAATAAATAAGTTTAAATGAACAAATTTAGCACATAATTTCTATATAAATGCATACAATTTGCATGTGGGTCCAGCCAGACTCGTGCGTACCGAATGTGCCAATCGAAACATGTGTCTGACGGAGAGTTAAGGTATGGGGGCTATGTTCAAATGTTGTAGTTGTAATTTTTAGAGCTTCACAAAAACGCTTATTGCACGAGAACTAATAAAGCGATTTCAAAGAAAAGTGTTGCGTTTCAAAGATAAAATTCCAAACCTGTCGACAGATTCATTTTTGTAAATAACCAATTCGGTTTCTGTCGTAAAAACAACGGTAAACATTGCCTTATTTTGGGGTCAATTTTGAGCCTTCAAAGTGCTCTAGCAACTTATTGTTGGCATATATAACTTTCATTTTCGGGATATAGGTTCTTTGGAGCAGTAGAAATATTATCGGGTACAAATTTTATATAAATTTAACAAATATTGAGCATTTTAAGGCAAAAAATTGTTGAAAAAATTTGCAAATTTTTTTCATTACCAAAATGCTCGAAAACCGCTCGAATGATTTTGTTTTTGTTTTCTTTAGTCAAAAATTCAAGAGTTTTCCTTTCGTTTGGTATATGGGAAGAATTGGTGATATCTTCTATATATGTTTATTTTATTCAAATATATGGGCATAAATGATTTACCATACAAAATCACCTCGTCATCATTTTGCAAACACGTGCATATGTTGGAAGTGTGGGAAGGAGACAAAAAGTATGTATGCGTATGTAATGCGGCTTTTGATAAACAGAGGCGCGCTATTTATAACCTAATCGCAGCGTGTGTACATATGTAAATACATACATACGTACATATGTTGATTGCAGTTAATGTGGATCTGTTTCTATTTTTAGTAATCTATGTATGTCTATACATACATATGTACATACATATTATATATGTACATACATATATGAACACATGTATGCATAATACGCGAAGACTTTTCGAAGTGAAACAACATTTAGAAAAAGTCCAATCCAAGAATAAAAGTAAAGGTGAGGACGTACATAGATAAAGAAAAGGATAAAGGCCAAGGTAAAAATAAACACAAAAACAAAGTTGAGTAAAGATAAAGGCAAACATGAAGACCAAGGTAAATTTAAACACTTTACTTATATGTATAAGTGCAAAGGTGAAGGGGAATATGTATATGAAGAATATGATAAACATAAAAATAAAAACAAAGATAAATATAAAGAAAAAGATGCGGATGAGGATACCGATAAAAGTATAGATGAAGATAGAGGAAGAAAGATTAAAATAAAGGTAGTTGTAGAGAAAAGGATATAGATAAAGGCACAGAGACTCAATCTCGGAACGATTTCGGGATTTTAGGGATTCTCGGGACTTATCGATATAATCAATATTTTGTTGGTTTTTCTTAGTGTGTGATTTCGTTTTTGACTTGGATATGCTCTTAACCATACCACGTATTCTACGTTTAAATATAGCGGCTGTATCTTCGATACAGCCTGCAGACCAAGACGAAGGCGCTGGACTGTTCCTTTTTTTAAATCATATCGCGCCTATCTCTACTCCACAAGTACACTTTACCGACTTAGACCCCTTTCAGACGCGTCAAGTCTTGATTTCAAGTCTGCTCGTGCGTAGGCGAAGGAGGTGGGACGAATGTAATTTTCCCCTCTCTGCTCACCTCCTTCGCCAACGAACCGAGCAGACTTGAAAGCAAGACTTGACGTGTCTGAAAGGGGTCTTAGCATAGACTTTAGGTCAAAAGGCAACTCTGTATGCCCGGTTTGCCTCAAATTGCATTTACTCCAATTCTTTTGCCTTCCTTTTTTTTATTTATATCATAAATAGCACTTCATTATTGAGTTTGTTACCCAACTATACAACGATATACAGTATCAGAAACAACTGGATTCTTTTCGTTGGCATCAAAAATTCATTGAACTTCAAAAACGAAGTAGTACTTCATTCAGCTTGTAAATATTCTATGTACATACAAATTTTCGTTGGAGCTTCTTGTATTGCTTCTTTGAATTGTATATAATGCACTTTGCTGAATTCATTCTCAAGTATTTACACAATCGCACTTCTCATTTTGCGTGTTATATGTATGTATGTATGTATGTATGTAGTAGGAAGTTTGGGTCACACTTTGTTGAAACTTTGAAATTCGCAATCGACATTTTTGTGGTTTCACAGTTTATTCAATCAAAACCGTAATTTGCTACTTTACCTGCGCTTTGTTTATTTTGTTTGTTGCGGTTTAACTTAAGTAAATGATTTGCCGAGTTTTACGAGTACTTACATACATATTATACAAAATCAAATATTTGCTTGTCGGAGACAAATTACAGAAAATTGCTGAGAAATAATTGAGGGCTATTAAAGTGTCAGAGAAGTGTAAATTATTGTGGAAATGGGGACATCTTATGGTTTGTAGGACATGATGTAAATTGATATGCATGCATACCCTGTAGGGAAACCGCGGACTAGTGAATCAAATTTCTAGTTCCGTACTAGGTCTTCATCGCCAAAAACGAACTGGTCCGATAGGAACTAGATCCCCACCAGTCCAAAATCGGCGAAAAGTGGTACTAATTTTCTTCAGTTTTTTTCACTAGAAATCTATATCTAAAGTGACGCATTTAGAAATAGTTCGGAACTATAGAAAAAGGGACGCAGAACGAACTAGATCTTCTTTGTCGAATTTAGAACCAGTTCGGAACGATCGAATAAGGGATGCAGCGGGGGGCTTGTTTACTTTACATAGATATGTGTTCGGCGGCTTTTTCGTTCAAATACGCTTCTATTCTGCGCTTCGCAGATGCTTTTTCATAGCTTGGTAATACAAAACTAAAGTTTGTGTTAACATTTCAACATCTTGGGACCGTCTGGAATCTAAGAAATAACAGCGATCACCTCTGCAAACTCAACTACAGCTAAAGGTATGTAAACGTACATTTCTTACAATCATTCAAACAAATTTAATTTAAAATTGAAAACACATTTCTTCCAAAATTACTTAAAATCGCACACACGGAAGAACCAAAAAGATTGAAAAATCGTGATCCTTTTTTCTTTCGTATGTCGATTTTAGAACTGGTTCGGAACTATAGAATTTAGGACTAGTTCGGAACTATCGAAAAAGGGATGCAGCGGGGGGCAATTGACACTTCCTAGGACATCGCCATGTTAAATTCGCCAGTTGCTTGCATGCAAAAGAGATTTATCGCGAACCAGTACTGGGTCTAAATGTACTAGAAGCGCACCAGTTTAGAACTAGAGATTTTCCCCACATGGTACATATACACATATGTGCATATGTATGTATCTACCCTGTAGGGAACAGAGAGGTTAAAGAAGAGTATTCGGTCACGTAATACTTTTCGATTACAACAAAACCAGTATGTAAAGGACGCTAACTACAAATCAGCCATGCACTGTAATCTGGGTTGTCAACGATTCATTCCGATATACCGCCCTCTGAAGGGTGTTCGATTTAGATTTAGAATTTAGAGGAAACTTTATGTTGAAAGCAACAATCGCCTGGTGTGAACGCCTTTTCAACTAAGCGCTTCCAATGAAGTTGCTGGGCAGCCAACTTTTGATTTAACAAATCGCCTCTAAAATTGCCTGTAAAATCGCCTCTTAATAAATTATTAGCGGATAAAAGTGATCACAGGGGCAAAGAGAATTAATTGAACTTTTCCTTGAGTTGTAAGAAAAACAAGCACAACTAATTTAATAGCTTACAATCCGAAATTTGACTACGTAAACGGGGTAATTATCTAATAAAGGAGCACTGATATATATTATATTTTTGCATATGCTTTTACGTACGATATGACGAACAATAAAGGTTAGAAAAAGGACTTTAAAATCGAAAGTACAAATACTGATTACAAAAGTATTTAAAATACAAATACAAAATACTCTTTTAAAACAGTAATTAAATACATTTTAAACACTTGTATTTAAAATACTTAACATCTCTAAACTCGACAGATCAAATCTATGTAGTTCGCTCTAATTTTCTAGTTCGAAGAGAATCTAGTTACTATCGGGCTGGCTGGTTTTAGGCGATTAAGAACTAGCACTTACTACTTAGTTCGAGTTCCTGCAGGGTTATGTACATACATATGTATATACCGAATACACACATACATATTTATTTATGTATGAATTCAAATATATTTATGCAAGAAAGTAGAGAGTACACACAAAATACAATTCGTTATTCTTCCATAGCAGAGGGTTGTTATTTGTTTGATTAATTTAAATACATTCGCTTTGTGGTTTCAATTAATTTGCATTTACGAAAAGTGAAACAAAGTTTTGTTTACAATTACTTTAACAAACTAGAAATTTAATACTTAAGTGATGCTTACACAAATATTTACATACGTATCTTCCGTTTGCTTTATGTAAACGCAGAAGCCAGAGGAATGACTGCGTTTTCAATAAATCGATTCGAGTTTCAGTTTAAATGAAATAAAAGTGTTATTTTCCGGATTTGGGTTATTTACCGATCGTTTCTAGATTTGAAGCAATTTTAAAATATTTTTTAGCTGCGTCTTGGCAAAAAAGATTTTAATGCAATTATTTCTTCCTCTTCGCAGCATACCTGCATATACATATTGCACCGGTTTATTTCGCACACGACTGGACTACCCTACCTAGCAATCTTTCCAGATGTCCAGACCCGGAGGTGAAAATAATAATTTTGTTAAGAGTTTTCTCGGTTTTTGTTAACATTTCATAAAATGAACAAACATGTTAGTTTCAAGTTAAACATAAACATATAACTCATATTTATAAAAAATAACACAAATTTCTTTGCACTTTGAATAAGACTTGGCGCAAGGAATATGCTAGAAAAAATTTTCTTTTAGTGGAACATTTTCTGCTCAAAATTGCTTCTGTTGATATTAAATATGTGCCCATATACTTAGAATATAGATTTAGAATAAGAATTAAATAAAAAATAATAATGTACATCTGTAAGTATTTCAGGGTGCTAACTACTAAAGGACTACGATATACAGCACATTTATATATATGTACTTAAGTTTAGAATAAGCGGCTGGGATGGAAATACATATGCATGATGAAATTCTTCCTGATTTTTAGAATTTTCCAGATTTTCACCGGTTTTTAGGAGCTTTTCGTGATTTTACGTATTTTACTTTCCGGCATTTTTGTAAGAACTTTGGAGATATTTTCGGCATATTTGATTTATGCGAAGCTTGGGGTCGAAACCGACCTTGTTAGGCTCATATAGCGCCTACCCTGCAGTGAAAACCCAAACCAGTTAGAAAAAATACTAGTTCATAAACTAGTATGTGCCTACCAGTTCGACATTTTCGAAGAACTTAAGCGTTCAGCGACATCTGCCTTTGAATTGCTAAAGCCTAAAATAAAACGCAATTAATTGCTTTTCTTACAAATGTCGGCTATGGCGTTACGTGAAGACTACTGGTTCTGGTTCTGGGATCGCAGGTTCGAGGCCGCTTGGAGGTGGTTAAGATTTTTAAAGTTAGATCAATGTAAGTAGGAATAATTATTTCAATTTAAATATAAATAACAAACTTAAAAATCTAGTTGCATTACAAAAAAAAAAAAAGAAACAAATATATGGGAAGAAATACTTGTGCCATAAAAAAATAGATTAAGAAAATATCTTTTTTTATTAAATCTAAGAATAACAAAAAAAACCTTAAATAAAAAATATAAATAAAAGAAATATTATAAAAAAAAATTAAAAAAAAATTTTCCCTGCACCAGGGCTTGAACCTGGTACCTCAGGCATACAACGCGAGTGCTTTGCTCTGTCGGCCATTGCGACTGTTGGAGTGCCGCGAGCAAAAAGGCATACTAATGCTTTTCATAGAGGATGAATTGGCAGACTATCTCATCATCTGGTATGATGCTACTAGTATTTCTACTAGTAGATGCTGATGCATAGCCTGACAATTGACATCTCGTAGGACATCGCAATGTTAAAAATACCAGTCGCTAGCATTGAAAAAGGATAGAACAAACTGGTAGAATTCTAGTTCACAACTAGTAGCTTTCCCTCCAGGGTAATTACAGAAAGAATCTCCAGGTTGAGGTGAAATAATGCCCCCATCCAGCGTAAGGTAATCAGGAGCACGCCGCAGAGTAGTGATCTCTACCCCTTCTCTGATTCTAGATGCGAAGCATTTTGTTATTAGCCTGACATCAGTCAGCTCTTTCTCCACGCAAATCTTATCAAGAGATGAGTAGAATGAGGCTCGGCAAACCTCTACACGGATGAGTCAATGCTTGACAGAAGCGTGGGTGGAGGGGTTATTTCGACGAGGCTCTCCATCAATATTAAATTTAGGCTTCCCGACCACTGTTATATTTTCCAGACAGAAGTTGCTGCGATTTAGGAAGCAGTCGATTGGCTGTTGTTGCGCCCGAAGGCATTTATGGAAGTTAACATTTTGTCCTAATGCCTAAATTCTATTTCCGTTGTGTTCGCATACTACCTTGTCAGACTTATATGGGTGCTATATTGCAGGAAACTGTCTATCTTATGACTTCTTTTGGAAAGATGGGCCTTGAGTCAACTCAGCGAACACTGGGCTTAAACAAAAGGATCGCTTTTACGGAGTTGTCTAACGGGGCTCTGTATGGCTTTCGGCATACTGAGGTGGTACAAGAGCTACCATTGGATACAGCGCCTACTCAATTTTCTATTTGAATAAATAACCGGTGCTCAACACTCCCGCTTGACGCACACCCCCAAACACTCTTACAGAGTTTAAGCGGCAAAGCCACAGCGCTACAAGCCGTAGGGACTCTGCATGACTTACAACCATGCAGAGGTGGTAACTGATGGTTATCATTGGTCCCGACGCCTACCCAAAATATTTTTGCTTAAATAAATTTTTATGCAAATACATTCATCCTGGTCCTGTCCGCTCACTGAGTTAAACAGCCGGATTTATAACATAATTAATTTAAAAAAATTGTTCAAGCAAATATCTAACTTTGCAAACAAATATAAAAAATGGGCCATGCACCGCCAATGAATATTCATTAAAATATCGCTCTTGGCGCATGCATCTGCACTCGCTAGTTATTTACGTGTAATTATTTGAAATGAGGAAAATGCAAATCCACTGGAAAACTTTTGCTTTAAATCCAATCAAACACGCATTTAAACCACTGCTTTTTCCGAACCTTGAGAGACCTCATTACGCACTAATGGCTTGTTTGTTTGCACAAAACAATGCAAATGGCACAGCAGGAGGATGTCAATGGTAGTGATCTTGCTTGTGTGCTTTTTGCCACTGCTGCTGTTGTTGCTGCGTCATTGCCGTTGCGGCACCTGAAGGAAGTCATTCGTAGGGAAAACTATAAAAAGCAGCAAATGGAAACGGAAAAACGCTGCAAGTCATGACAGATCGTAAAAATAGGTGAGCGTTTGTGTGCCGGCATAAATGTGCTCATTAGCTGCAATCTACACGAACCTAGATGCAATACACATACACATACAAATCTTTGAACGTATGTACATATGTATGTATGCTGCCAAGGGTTCGAAGATTGCATTGCGACATGGATGCAAAAGTCAAGTGCAGTGCGTTACATTTCATTAACAAATGCAATAAAAAAAGGCAACAGCTACGAACGTTGGTTGTGGCAGCAACATTCATCATCATTATCAACATCAGCATAAAATGCAACAACAGAGAATAGCAAACAAAGAAATATGTATGTAAGCAGTAAGAAAGCAACCCACAGCGATGCGTATGCAAAGTTGCTGTGGCACGAAGCTGTGTGGCGCATTGACTAAAGATAACTGCAATATAAGCATGGGTGCATGTGTGCATGTGTGTTTGGCTGTTGTTGCATATACATATGTATGTACGTTAGGGCGGGTTGATTTGTATGGATGAAAAAAAAAATGAAAAATCGTATAGCAAAAACGTAATCTACATTAAATTCTAAGAAAATTCTCTGAAGAAACCATGGGTCTAAAATCAAACCCTAATCCGCGCCTCCCGACTTGAAATTTTTTTCCTCTTTTTTCGCTAAAATTATTTTCTTTTTTTTAGAATATATTATGTTTTATTATATTATAGTTTATGCAATACAAGTTTTTTTTTGAGGCTAATCAAAATATTCAATTATCAAAAAAGCAGTTGAACCCCAATTTGCATCTCCTCTGATTTGCGATCTTGGGTGAATATTTTTTTAATGAAAAAAAATTTTGAGTGTAGAAAAAATATAAAATGCAAAAGAACTACGTTACTAAACAATTTTATTCAGAAAGTTCGATTTCTTTTTGGAGAAACCTATTTTTTCTAACATTTGTTTTTTGGGCAAAGGCGATCATATAAATTTTCAAGTCGAATATATATTAGATACATGGGTTCTTCCGAAAATTTTCTTAGAATTTTATGTAGTTTACGTTTTTGCTATACGACTTAAAAAAAAATAAAAATCAACCCGCCCTAATGTACGTACTTTAATAGCTCACCACATATGTACATATGTATGTAAATGCACGGAGGCATGTGTAATCATGGTGCAACGCGGAGGGAATTCTTCAGATATTGCGCGGAAATAAATCAAAATGCAATTTGTCGCTATGTGGCAAGTAAAGAATTTTTCATTTAGATAACCGCGCAGCGCATATACCTATGTATGTATGTATATATATCTTTTTTGAAGGAACGAAGCTACGCGCAGCCAATTCGCGGAAGAGAATAGACATAAGCACGTTGTGGCAGCAGTTCATCGCGTTCAGCTCGTTTACTCTGCCCCATTGCATTGGCCAGTTGTTTGGCCATCAACGAATGACATATCACATGCTGATGATTGTGGCGTGGCCGATGCGGCAGTTAGTTGGACGGGTGAGTGAAAAAATTAATGCATAAGTACTTACATATGTAGATACATATACCTACATATATGTATTATGTACCTACATACATACGTATGTTTGAAGGTAGGGCTGCTGGGTGGGGCAGCTCAGGGCTGCTAGCGAAAGCCTGTTGGTGCAACACTAGTTGCTGCACTGCAGTAAGTCGAACCACGAGCACAGCAAATGTCAAACAAATGGGAAAAAAAGTTATATGACACGTGAGTGAATCGTAAATAATTTATTATCTTGAGAAATAATTGCGATATTCATGACACGGAGGCAATAAGCAAATAATAATAACAACAATGGAAAAATATGTATAAAAATATGTAAAAGTAATAACAACAACAGCGGAATATAAATAGAATCGGTTGTTTGTGCAACGCGCAACATGCCCCACAAAGCCGCGCACACTTTCACGGTTATATGGCCTCTGGCCCTTAGGTAATTAGCCGCTGAGAGAAGTATTCAAAAGCTGTATATGCATATACTCGTATGAAATGTAAAACCGAGGCTTCGACGGTATGCACAGACAAATAAAAAGTTAATAAATTTAATAACTAGCATTAGTTGTATTTAGGAATTTAATAGCTTAAGCTTAAAGTCACTTTAAAGTCATTTGATAAAGTGCCTGCGTAGTGAGTCTCACTTCTGCGTACTCGTAAGGCTACATTGATTGCTTGCATTCTAAGCCAAGTAGTGAATTTTATTACGCAGCAGCACTGCGATTCTTTCTGCCTACGTACCTACATACATACGTACATACATACATATCTATCATCTGCCAAGCATGCTGCATTGTGACCTTGTTGACACGACCCATACACCTTACGGAAATCTATTGAAAGTGAAGCAGTAAATATATGTAACTTACCGCACATATACATACATTCATATGTACATATAAGTTGCTGTCTACAGTGACCACAATTGGGTTAAGCAAACATATTAACTTAAGATACTGAATCTTCTCAAGAAAGCACAGCCATAGATATAGCTACATACATACGCATACTTGAGAATGAAAGAAAAGTTTGCATGTTAAGAAAAGAAAGCGTTGTGAAAATTTGATGAAAAGAAGTAGTGCTAAGAAA
>NW_023458558.1:24939367-24996749 GCF_013731165.1 Rhagoletis pomonella
GAATTTCTATGTAACTCTTTTAAGTATCTGTCGTAATCTTAGCACTTTTGGCTTGTATGTTTATACTTGCCACTTATCTCATAATCTTTCCATTTCGTGTTCCATGTTTTTCTTTGACGTTTTTTCCTTTCATTTTTTTATGTATGTACAACTATTCATCTGTCTATCCATCTAACTATGTGTCCAAATGTCACAGTCACTCATACGGGTAACATGTTTCGCAATGCTACAACTAGTCTAAATCAGTAAGGGTCATAACACGTAAGAAAATAGAAAAATTAAAAAAAAAAACTGGCATCGAACACAAGTAGGGGTTTATATTTGTGTATGATCGTTTTTTTTTCATATTATTTTTAGAGCCGAAGTAGAAATGGGCGCGTGACAAACCAAATAGAACTATCAAGTGCAGAAGGATAGAGGCAAATGGCGAAGGTTCGAAGGCCTCGTTCCAAACCGACGAAACAAGGAAAAACAAAGACAACAAAAAAAATAAATAAACAAACCTATGAACATTTTAGAGAACAACTTTAACCGATTTCGGTCTCTGCATCATTTAACTGCCTTACCGTAAGATTTTTCTCGAATAAGTGTATAAAGTATGAAATCATCACAACTGTAGCTTAAGTTACCATTTTCTCAATAGATTAACGAAAATTTAAAATTTTTGCATGAAAGTCGATAGTATTCTCATTAAAATAATAGCATCAGAAATCATGGATGTTGTTCTTTCAAATACATACTTCAAATACAAATGTGTATGTGTTTATTAAAAAAAAATCGCTCTTTAACAATTATTTTTTTAAATTTATTTAATTGCTCCTTAAATAACCGTTATTTGTGTTTTATTTTATAAATCCAAAACAACAATTATTTTTGATTTTTATCTAAATAATCTGCAAATAACAGTTAGTTTTGATTTTTAAATTATATGTCTTAGGTAACAATTATCGAAGGCTTATATTTATAAAAGTCAGAAATAAAAATCAGTTACTGACCTTTATTTTTTGAATCATACTTATAAAAGTCATTTGTATAAGTCGTAGTAAACTTTTGTTTCCTAACACCTTAACTGCGAAAAATGTTAATGACTTTTATACGAATGATTTAAAAAATAAAAGTCGGTGACTGATTTTTATTGATGACCTTTATAAATAAAAGTCTTCAATAACTGTTATCTAAGACATATAATATAGAAATCAAAAATAATTGTCATTTTGGTTTTATAATATAAAACCCAAAAATAATTGTTATCTTTTAATTTTGCATAAAAATTGCAAATAAAAATTTATTTTTAAATTTGTTGTAGAACATTTCCTTCATAGTGAATTTTTCCATGACAGTTTTCGACAATCGGTCCCTGGTATCTGTTAATACACATTTGGACGAACGCCTAGAAAAAAATTATCAATTGATAAAAAAAATAATCCACTTGTAGTTAGCTTTTTTGCGGGATTTCTATAAAATATATAACTTGTAGTTAACTACAAAAAGCTAACTTGAAACTAGTTGAAACGTAATGCAGGGGTAATGCAGGCGTAGTCAGGAGATTTTTTTTATTTAAGCAATTGTTTTATTTCGAATTGAAGACAAATAAAAGAGTTATTGATATTTTATATTACCATTTTGATGTTATGCAGAATATGTAAACAAATAGGTATTATAATAGAATAAAGTAAATAAATCAAAATAAAATAAAATAAAAAAAAACAACAACAAAAAAATATTTTGTTTTTCTTATTGATATTTTATGTCCAAAAGTAGTTAGTTACGCGTTAGTTGACATCCAATGCACGGGGTAACCACCCTTGACTATTTCGCGGCCATCGCCATAGAGATGTAGTTGGCTTTCCTCAAAGAAAATATACAGATAATAGTGACCTATAGCTCCTTCCTAATCAACTTCAAATTAACTTATAGTTAGAAATATTTCCCGCAGGGTCTATACACGTACATGTATGTATTTGTACATGTAGTATATACATATTTTTAATACGTGCTCGCAATTAAAATTCTGGCCACAGGTCCACTTCAACGCTTGCCAACTACTCTCATCAGGCTGAGTATTTTACCATTTTTTATAATTTAGCGTTTGCTGAAATTCTACTACATTTTTTAATTGATGCGCAATGCAGTGTCAATTATGCAAATACATATGTACATGTATGAACCCTAAGTTGAAAGGTCACAAATTTACTGATATGCATATGTACATATGTACCATTTCGTCAGATCTGCACCGTTGGTGCGGTTTTCAAAAATGAGGTGTCAAATTGTAGGACTTGTCCTTTAAATGCACAATAAGGTTTTACTTTTTTTAGGGCAGAGTTCACACCAGTAAAAAAATGTCATTAAAATTGTTTTTTATTAATCAATGCCAACAGATATGCACCTTTCGTTCGATTTTGAAAAGTGACTAGCCAAATTAATGGGCTTTGGCTGTAGATGTACAATAAGTATTTACTTTTTCGAAAAGAGTTGCAACCTGTTCAACAATTAAATTCAAATTGTTTTAAAAGTAATTTCAATTATTAAAATATGGCTATCAATCGAAATAATTTTGAAGCGGCTTTATTTCTGAAATACATGTAGGAGGGTTACCGCCTCTTTCCAATCAAATTCAATTTGAGTTAAGGGAATTAGTTAATTAAATAAAAGGGGTAAATAAAACCCCCTGAATTTATATGGATTATCTGCTTCTTACTTAAAAGTGCGTGTCAAAAGGTATTTCAATATTTTTAGACCCCTTAAGTAAACTTCAGTAAGATATTCCCTTCCAAGTGTAATTTAAAATATTGGCCAAAGTCATCTGTAGAAATACATATTGCTCTTCGGAAAACCAAAGGCCGCAAACTGTATGTCGACTCTAGTCGCAAGAGCACATCCCTTTTCCCTTCGAACGACTGAGTTTTGACGAAACCGAGCTAGCAATAGTAAGTGTCTTGCATGGAATTTATTAATAAATATATTATAACTATGTATTACCTTTATTCATTTTTAAGCTGCACCTATTTCTGCCATCAAAGATGGGCTCAGCCGTCACGGCTATAAAAAAAATAAATAAACTATTGAATAACACAAATTCAAAGTGAATACCTGAGTTAATATATCCATTTTTAATGTGTCAACGCATTGAATTTAAATGAAATTCTTCTTTATTACGTGTCACTGTCGTAAGTGATACAGGCGGCTAGCTGCGGTGCGCCGTGCGGCATGTGGCAAACGCTATCTGATTATTTAAGCAGAGAGTTTTCAGTTTTCGTTTCTTTTTTTGTCTTTATATGCATGTATGTATGTACATATATGAAGTTACATTAAAGTTCTTTTTTCTGCCGTGTTCACAAGCTCAACGTCCTGTAGTTTGTGAATATTTCATTGTATTTTTATTTATTCTTGTTTTTGGAATGAGATTTGAATGGCTGAGTACTGGCTTTGCATTTTTAGTTTGAGCGTAATTATACGAAGCACGCGCTTTATGGTAATTTTACTAAATGTAGGGGTGGACTTTCAAAGGCATTGCCTGATGGTTGTGTGGCCTTTCGAGCACTTTTAGGAGTTTCACATTTTTTTAGGCGATGAAATGTATAAATAAACATATGTTTGTGTTTATGTAAATACGTCAGGTTTTTTGGATAGCTGCATTTTTTTTAACATTTTTCAACTCTGTTTCTTATATCAGACTTTTCCCCCTTAAGTAGCAATGCTAATTAATACGAAGGCCGGTGATCATATGATAGTTTCTAGTAATATGCGTTTGAATGAAGTCGTTAATGGTCGACAGAAAATTATGGTTTAGAAAGCAGTATGTATACCAAACATGCATGCTTGACTCAATGGGGAAGATTCTCGAAATCAAGTCAACAATGCGATTGAAACACCCAATAAATTCGGGATTCGTAAAACAAAATCTTCAATTAATGCATTATATTGATCAGAGATCTGTAATTAATAATGCAAAGTTTTTCCCCGCTGTTCTTAGTTTAAAACCACAAATATTTCGAATGACACACTAGCGTTCCCCGCTACAGACCAGTGGTATCGTTCTAATTGTCCAAGCCAAATAACAGATATATTTCTTTACGTTTGCGGACTATCCCTTCAATTTGCATGACTCAACTAGTATTTCCATAGGTTGGCGTTGATAAATAGCCGAACAATTGACATTTCCTAGGACATCGTTATGACCAAAACACCTTTAGTTTTTCTAGGAAAAAAAGTTAGAAGACGAGCTAATAGAGCTGCTAAGCAAACTGGCAGTATTCTAGTTCGCAGCGGGCACACGATGATTGGCTTAACATCCACTACTGTGGGTTTGCCTAGTTTACTAAAGCTGTAAACAAATTATTGGAGTCTGTAGTTGGCGGCTTGTTTATCAGAAACGCGTCATAATCATAAACTTCACTCAGCGCTGCTGAAAATGCTCTTCAATTTATACAGACATATGCATACATATGTATGTATGTAAGTAAGTACAGATTCACAGTTTACCACCGGTAAATCACCTTACCTAATCCAATGCGGTGCCAGTGTGGCTAAAGCAGTGTTTGCATTGTTCAACTTTGTGTTCATCCCGTTACAAGGTTGCACGTAAAAAAGTTGAATGGCTAAAAATATCAAAATATTCGCAATAAAAAGGCGTTTGAATTGTTTAAATTTGAATTCAACTTTTGGTTGAACGGCCTTTCAACTAATCGCTTTCAACAAAGTTGGTCCCTAGCCAACTATTCAACTTTTTTTGCGTACAACCCTGCGTTGAGTTGAACGCAAATGTTGAACGTAAAGTTGAACAATGCAAACACAGCTTAAGGCTATATGGCCATGGCAGCAATAAATTTTCTTATGTTTATTTTACAGTTGTTGGCAAATTCACACCTCAGTCGTGTCGATAGCGTTCAAGGCAATGAATCTTTCAACATATAGACTTTTAACTCATATAAAATACACAGTACATACATATGTACTATGCATACGCATACTCATACTCAGGTTGCGGTCCTCTTGTCTTTGTTATTGCCTATCGCAGCACCTAAACAAACTCCCCACTTGAGCATTATGAATCAATGATCACCTTAGATGGATAGAATACAAGATTCGCAGCAAAAAAAAAGCCTGACTATGGCAACTTAACTTAACTTAACGGAACGTAGAACTTAGAGAATGAAAATGAAACAGATTTCGACACGGCATTAAGTTATGTTAAGTTTCGCCTGTTTAATTATAAGCAACACCTATTTAACATAATTTTTAAGAGAGAGCCATAACTTACGTGAAGTTGCCATAATCAGACCATAAGACTTGTATTAACTGGCTGACATTTTTTAAATCAGAAGGCGTATCAAAAATATGCTCCTTTGTCATGTAGGTATTGAGTCCTTCACTTTTGCTCATCGGCTTCCTGTTGCATGGCATCGTTAGATTCCAGAGGGTCCGAAGATTTTAAAATGTTAATACAAACTCTTGTTTTGTATTACCAATCTATGAAAAAGCATCTGTGAAGTGCAGAATGAAAGCGTATTTGAACGAAAAAAAACCGCCAAACAAATATCTATTTAAAGTAAACAAAAAATGGGTTGCTGCCCCTGCTGCATCGCTGTTTCACAAGTTCTAAATTTGTCACCTTAGATAAAGGGATATAATGACATTTTTTTTTCTTTGGACTCACCACATATTCTGTGACTATTTTGGACATACTTGTCAAAATTGGGTATCACAGAACAGAAACGGTTACAGATAAAATAGATAGTTCGATCTATTAGAGAATGTGGACTTAGCAGCAACGTTTCACTCTTAGCTACATAGCGATATGTAGTTGAGTTAAGTTTTCTCAAGTGGACCAACCAAATTTGACTTTCGATTTTTTATACATATGTATGTCATTGGCCGATTTTGAAAGTTAACATGGTGTGCAATATGGAGACTTAAGTTTTTACGCTAATTGTAATTTTGCGACGAGTTCTATGCAAACAATTTTTTATGCAGGCGTTTACACTTTTTGCAATTTTTTTACAGCGATAAGAAAACTTAGTGGGCAAGAAAATAAAGTGGTAATTTTGTAAAATTAATTTTTTTTCATAAAAATTTTTATTTTTATAATCAATTGAATTCTTTTACCAAAAAATTCAAAAATCATTATATCCGCTAAACATTCGATTTTATTTTCATAAAACAAATTACAGTACCTTTGATTGAGCTGAAAAGTAAAAAAAATAATAATATTCGAATGAATGGTTGCTGCATACTGCATACCAATTTGTTTGCAAATAACTCGTCGAAAAATTAAAATTGGCGTAAAAGCTTTGATATCAATATTGCACACCATGTTAACTTTCCAAATCGAAAAATCAACTTTGTTGGTCCACTTGAGAAAACTTCACTCCGTGTAAAATAAATTAGTTTTTTAAAAGGTATATGAGTACATTTATATGTACAGTTCCGAACAGAAGTATTGACACAGTGAATTTTTCGCAATATATGCCAAGTTTTTTTATTCTTATTTGTTTTCGATAATTTTGTATAAAAATATTGTTCATTCTACACCAGAGAACATGATAATAAAATCTCTAAACTTTGTGCAAAACTCAGGAAAATTCATTAAATTTGCACACTAATTTGCAACTTTTTGTTCAGATTTTTAAGAAAAATTCTAAGTATGCAGTTTAAATATACATATAAAAAATTATTTAAAATAAATTAGAATAAAAAAGCTTTGCATGTATTGCGAAAAATTCACTGTGCCAACACTTTTGTTCGTCACTGTATGTACATACATATGTATATGTTTGTGTTTTAATTTTTGCTTTTGTGAAATTAACTTCAACACCCGCTGTTTTACCTTCAAGCAAATTAGTTGTTTTGAAAAGTTCACTATCGAGATGCTGCTGCTTGCCAAATGCTACCTGCTACATATTCACACACATATGTACATATATGTGAATGAGAACATACGTATATAAAACATAGAAAGTAATGCTTCTCTTAAGCATAATGACTTGTTAAAAATTTCGTATAACACATTTATTTTATTTTTTTTTCTAGCTATACAATAAAGTATGAATTTGCACTTTACTCACCGTTAGATCGATGAATGCTCTATGTATGTAAATGCATGACGAAGTATCTGCAAAATAGTCAAAAGGAAAAATAACAGCTTAATTAAAAATGTAATCTTCGTTTGAGTGTACATACAAAGTTGTCTATCTCGCTTAATCTATTAAAAAATATTATAAATAGATATATGTACTGACTAGTTTGTTTAAATTAATCATGGTCATATTCCCGTCATTATTTTGCGAAATTGAATACGATTTACACTGAAATATTGACGTGCAATCTGTAATTTTCTGCTTTCAATATTTCGCTGATACTGAACAGCAACACGACTCTATGTACTCCTTCATTATTTGATTACACCGTGCGACAAAAACAAAAACACGAAAAATCAAAAACACGAAAGAATCGATATACTCACGAAAATATGGGCCAAATATAGTAAAACTGCGTTTTTAGTTTTGAAATTTTAAAGATATAATTGATTAAATAAATATTTAAAAAAAAAACAGTGCAATGTAAAATAACAATATGGGTACCAAATGAGCGAGAAAATTCTGTAGAATTTAAAAACAATAAAGTTTTTTTGCTTTACAAGCACAAAAAGGTATCGAAAATGTGCTTTTAAAAATTTTATCTTTTTAAGTTAATAAAGTTTGCAGGACGAAATTCAATGATGACGTCGTGCGTATATTAGTCCTCAACAAATTAAAAAAAAAAAATATTGCAAATTTTCAAGGATATTTAAGGACAAAGTTTCTAAAGTAAATTTTTCATACCAATTCGTGATTATGCACCGAAAAAAAATATTGTGTTATAATTCTTTTTTTTTATGATTCCCTTATTTTTATCCTACATTGCACTGAATTTTTTAAATAATTTTTTGAAATAGCATTTTGTTTTAATTTCACAGTCCTTTTCAAAAAAGTCTTGACGTGAGAGAGAAAAACTAGGTACGCAGTTTTACTATAATTTAACCATAGTTTCGCGTATATATTAATTTTTTTGTGTGTAAAATTTACTGTCGCACGGTGTTATTGCTTAAACATACAACATGATAGAAAGCAATGGGAATATTAGTAGATTAATGATAAGCATTAACGATATTGCTATATATGGCAATAGAAATATGGGTCAATAGAAAAATATGTATAGTGCTTATCATAACTATACGACACTCAAATATTTACTACTTATTTTGTTATTTTTTAATTTTAATTATATTTTTTTATAAAATTATAGTTTATTGCTTAAAAAAAACCATTTCAATGTGTGTGCAACATCTAAAAAAAATATCAACAAACTTACGTTAAAATTTTGAGCGTTTTAATTCGATTTCTTAGATTTTTTTTTAAATTTTAATGTAGATTTTTAATTTTTTTTTTGTCGACGATGTCGATGCTCGACAACTTTTTTATGGAGCAAATGAGCAATGCCTTCAACAAAAAAAAAAATCCGAAAACTATGGATTTATACGGTTTTTGTTAAGGAATAAAATATTTTTTTATAAACAATTGATTAAAATTAAAAAAGTATAAAATAAACAGTCAAATCTTGTGACTATGTGAGTATCGTAAAGTTATGATAACCACTATGTAAGTACATATATATCTGTTGGAATAGTTACGAGCAAATCGAGATACGTTTGCATGTTTATGCGTTGTACATATACATTAGGGTGGCTCTTAAAAAAATCATATGAACAATTTTTTTCAGTCTTACCCCCTCAATCGGTAAAACCACGGTTACAAATTTCACATATAAATTTTGGCCGACCGATTGTAGTCGGTTAAGACATCCTCATAGGGTAAACTGAACTTTAACCACTGTGCGACACGCCTTAACCGACTTCAATCGGGATCAAAATTTATATTTGATATATTCGTCCATGGTAGCATCGACGTAGGGGTTGAAGCTTAGGAAAACTGATGTAAAATTTTGCTTCCTACATTTAATGACCACCCTAATACACATATTAATAACTAGTTATAACAACATCAATAGCAATAAACTCTTATGAATTCAAATATGAGCCGTTTATTTTGAAAGTTTCATAAGTCACTTCACCGCTTTTGTGCTTTTGTGCTTGTATCTGAACGCGTCCGTTATTCGTTCAACTTTATGCGCCAATGGTAGCGGGTTTTATTGTTAATATACATACGACGATAGAACGATTTACAAATGCATTCGGTAACAAGTAGTTAGCCGGTCATTTACGGCTCGTATATCGAGAGATATACACCATCAAAGTGAGAACAAACTACAGCCCAGCAAAAGTGAAAAAGCTCTTCACAACCTCCACTTTACGCAAAATAATTACATTAACTTAAAAATTCTAATTACTGAAACCAAGCAATCACCTCTTTCCATTTCGTATTAAATAGTCGCTTTTGCACCAGTTAATTAAGCTTAGCTATGCATTTTCTACTTCATACCACTACTACACTACTCAACATTCCATAAACCATCTAAGCAGCCACACCCTTCCAATGGCATTTGTATGTAGATATGTACATACATATATATACTACCGAACCCATCATCCAGCTTTCCAAACTCCTAATCCGCACACGCATTTTGTAATTCCCCGCCTTAACGCACTCACTACAATTTTAATCGCTTTAAATCCGCACAATTGCAATGCGGTGGCGGCGGCGGCGGCGGCGGTGTTGCGCGCACTTTAATTTGCGCATGCGCAGCCACATGTAATACGCTTGATTAAATGCGTGCCACATGATGCATGTGGCATGGCATTGCCGTGCTGTTCAACTGTCTCCGCTGTCTGTTGTTTGCTGTCAGCTTAGTTCACAATCAATTTAAATGCAACGCGTCTGACATTGCAAGCGCAGCATAGGCAACAATGCAACAGTGTAATGGCAAGAACATAGTAGAGCAATAATAAATGCATTGTGCGCAGCTAATGCAACAATTATTTTACTTGTTGCGCTTTAGCAGCAAATTGCACAAAAACTACTTGACAAACACGCGTGTATGTATGCACGTATGTATGTATGTATACATCAACTAGACATTGCATTATTTTTGTCGACGTTTTTGTTTTCGGTATATTTGTTGTTTGTGCTATTTACTTTTTTATTTATATTTTGTTGCGTTGTATGTGTGCATGTTTATTTTCCATTTGATGCACAAAATCAACAAAGTCAATGCAATTATCGCGACAACAATGCAACATGCAACATTAAGGCTACTAGCTTTACATATACATATGTACATATGTATGTAAGTACCTATGTATGCACATATCTTTATTAGCATGTGTGTCAAATGCGTGGCAACCGGCAACTTTGACATTGTCATTCCACTTGAGCGCTTACTCTAAAACTCCAGCTGCGATGCAATACGAATGCTACATGCATAACTCTTTGCTGTGGCACGGCAGTGACATACATACAAACTTATAAATAGATATACTACTATTTATGTAGTGAACAAATGCTCCGCTTAGAGTCTGCACTCATTCGGCTGGATTCGGATTATGACATTAATCAAGTAAGGCACTTTTAAATTTAGTTTTCACGTTTTCTTTCCATTGCAAGAATTTAAAAAGTTATTTAATTTTTTTTTTTTTTCGTAATGCCTATTTATAGACCAAACATTGCAATACTTATTAAATCATACTTCGCTAAAAGGATCGCTTACAAATATTAACTTCTAAATGGTTATGCTACTGTTATTCAGATCTTTTTCGAACTGACATTTGTATCGTAGAATTTGACATGTTTTAACATGAACGTTTCAGTTTTCTAGCCTAATTAATTTGTATATGTATAATGAAGCGCAAGTTTCAGTATTTCTGACACTTTTGTTGTAGCTGATTTTCTTCCACCCTTTACGTATATGGAAGGAAATGCGAAAAAGTCTATTAAACATTAACATAGTTTCTTAACTGAAACTTGAACTTTATAATACGATTTTAACCGCCAGAAGAAGCTGTTACGCGTTGAAAATTCATGTTTTTGAGCTACCAACTTCACTGGCGGAAAAATGCTTCATCAATATGGCTCAATGTTTAGATGGTAAATAAATGCATCAAAAATACTTGAACCAAAAGTTTTGTGCGTAACTTGATAAATTTCCTTGCGCCGATAGAGAAAAGTAAATACAAGTAGGCAAAAGATGTCTTCCTGTGGAAAGAATACCTTTTCCGTTGAACTTTGCGCATACATACATATCGTACACGCTTTTGAAAATAGGCCCAACTCACAAAAAATGTATGTCTGCAGACTTTTTTTGCATAAATCACTTCTGTAACTAGGAATCTACTATTCAACTTAAGTATTTTTGTATCTGTACAAGCAGTTACATATACATATGTATTTCCGGATATGATTATTGAGTTGTGCCTCTGTGGAAAAGGGAGAGCGCATTTGAGCAGCTAAAAAGCATCACCAATGCAGTCGATAATTTAGATTTACATATTACTACAACATTTCCAACAATTTGCCAATAACTGCATACAATTGTAAGCAATTTAAGCTGTAACTGCTTGCTGCATGCTGCAAAATAATGCATAGTGCTAATACGGAAACAGAGGAACTTGAAAGGTTGTTGCTTGTGTGATGCATGCTATCCAAGCAGTTATGTGTCATTATAATAAGTGAGCAATTATCGGGATTGTTCTGGCCATTAGTTGGACTGCTTCGTAGCTTGACTGTCTGATTGCTGTATCGATGTGGTCTTTGAATATTACTTGTGATTGCTAACTGGCCGTTTGGGGCGGGTAGAGGAGGTAATTTCTAGGATTCATATAGTATTACTTACTAAGTACATCGCTATTTCAGCCATGACCAAAACATAATTATCGTAAAATGATACTCGTAAAGCCATCAATCGCCTCAATAGTAATGATAATAACTGCGCAGACAGAGATAAAGAGAGAGAGAGGGAGGGAGATATATATATAAACACTCTATCTGTTGATTAACAATGGTGAGGAATAACGAATCGTTAATGATACCCAAGGCATGAGTGGTGGCATGTGTGGTTTTAGCACAGTGTATATAACTCTTAAGCACTTGTATGCGCATACATACTGTACATAATAATGACAGTATAAGTGTACATATACATAGAATATATACGTGCATATAGCTAAACGTCCATAAATAATAAGCTGCTGGTAATGTGGTTAAGGCATACATTTACGAAATAAAATTGCCATCTCACCTTAGCGTGGCAGAGATTTAGCCGCTACTTGTATCTATCACAATCCCGGGATCCAGTTTTAATTTTTTCTCTCTGACGTCAGGATTTCTTTTGAAGGGCTGTGTAATTTCAAAGATATGATTAATTTCAAAAATTATTTAAAAAATTCAATACAGTGTAGAATAAAATATGGGTACCAAGAGGCAAGAGGAAATTTCCTTAGAATTAAAAATAATAATTTTTTTTGCATTCACAAGGACGAATAAGTAATTTTTTAAGCTGATTAAGTTAGAAGGATGAAATTCGAGATATTATTGAGTTTATATAAGTGCTTAACTTATAATTTTTTCATAAACAAATATTGCGAAATTTCAAGGATAAAATTTTGAAAGGACATTTTCAATACTTACCAGTGTCCTCTTGCACCAAAAACTTTTACTATATTTGACCCATGGTTTCGCGAATATATTGATATTTGGGTTTAAAATTTACTATCGAGCGGTGTTATATGTATTATAATGTAAATATATAAGTAAATAAAAAAAGTAAATATAGCCAATAGTGCTCAAGAAAAGGAGTTTCTATTATTGCCATCAGTGCTAATTAAAAATTAAAAAGACCGGGATCTTGGGGTTAACATCCTAATGTACATACATCCAAAATGAAAAAAAAAGAAAATTTCCCACATACCATTTTTTTTAATGAGTTCCTTAAGGTTAAAATCGTAGGAAAGTTTGAGATTAACATAGAATGGACATTGGATCGGGAAGAAGGAAGATATGGAATCTGTAAGTAGCGGGCAATCTTTGAGAATATGGGGGATGGTTAAGAGGGGATTGCGGCAAAATTGACATGTTGGTTTCTTAATTATATTTTACTATATTTGGCCCACAGTTTCGTGAGTATATCCATCCATTCCTTCGTGTGTTTTGAAATTTTTTCGGTTTGGTCGCACGGTGTTATATCTAAGATCTGGTGGGTAAGGGCTACTAGAAGTCAATCATCTTTTAAGATCCGACTGTAAATCAGTGATGCCAGAAAATTTTTTTGTTTAATTCCCTACTTCGTTCTTTAAAATTCCCTATTTTTACTTACACGCACATAAAGTCTTCCCTACAAATTTTCCTACTTACTTTTCAATTTAAAAACATTTACATAAATTAAAAAAATATACGCATGTTTTATTCCACACATATAAAGGTAAGCATTAGGGTGATTCAAATTAACTACTCTAACGAATTTATGGCCTTAAAAGGACTTATTTACTCAGAAGAAAAGTCTCTCATTCGGAAAAATTTTGATTTCAATTTTAAAAGGTGTCGGTGCGCATTTGAAATTGTCCATTTTCATTAAAAATGTTATAACTATTGAACCGTTTGTGGTAAAAAATTAGAATTAAAATAAACATTTTTCCTTTTAAGGCCATAATATCCTTACGTTAGTTTATTTCGATTACCCTAATGCACATATATCTATTTAGTAGATATGTACATATACAAAAAGCCAAAATTTACATTGTAATATGCATACATACATATACACATATGAACGTTTAGATGAGTTGAAAAATAAATTAATAAATAAAGCACATATTATTCCACAAGTCCATACATTTAAAACAATTTCATGGAAATGAGCAAACATTTGATTGTACGTTAAATGACATTTTAGTACAGTTCAAAAAATTTAATTTTTTAAATGAATTGCCATCAATGTTTTCCTGACACAACTTAATTTGTTTTTTTTTGTTCGGGCGCACATCAGCCAAAATTAAAACAACCTTTCTTCATCCGCATTGGCAAATTACATTCTTTTCTGTAAATTTCCATTTTGTCAAAAATTCCCTACCTACGCACAAAATTTTCGACCGAAATTCGAGAATTCTCCGTACTTCTGGCAATTACTCCAGAACAAATTTTTTCCTCGAAATGGCCTTGCAAAAAAGCGTTAAACTCGAGGGTGGGAGGCGATCTTTTTTCCGACCCAGCCTAATTTACATACATACTTGTGTAACTATGTATGAACATATATACAAATTCTTGCACACCCAATTAAAATAAAATGAACACATTGAGTGATACAAATGTTTTCCTTGTACGCTTGCGCCTATTCGATTGATCTGTGGTGCTCGCTTCACGCTCCTCAATCATAAATTCGTATTAGAGCAAAGACAAAAAGTATCAGCATAAATTCTTAAACAAAAATAAAAAAAAAAATAAGCCGTAATAAAGTACCGCTTAGCAGCAAAAAAAAAATATGGGCGTGCTATTATAAATACTCAGAGAAAAAATAAACAGCAAAAACCAAATTCGTCAAAATAATAATAAATCAATTTAAAAAAACCCACGCTTGTGTACAATTTATGCGCAAAAACAATAGCAACCATGGCCACCGTCCACATACATACATACATACAAGGGGTATGCGTTTACAATTGCCAGTCGGCGCGCTTTAAGAGTTTTAAGTTTATTAAACTTGTGCGAGTTTATTGTCGTTTACCAACCAGTTCCCATTGACCAGCGTAGCTTAATGGTTGAAATAAATAATAAAAAATAAAAAAATCGGTTACCACGCAATTTATTTATTTGTAGATTTTTGCATATTTTGGCCATTCAAGGCACGCATACACATGTACATTCAATGTATGCATACCCGCTTTTAACGACTTCTTAGACAGACACCTGGTCAGCAGTGCGTGGGCTAAAGTGTTCCGCGATTGCTTAAGATGTTCTTACCCGCTAGCAAAATAGATAAAATCATAAATAACAAGTAATTTTCAGCAAAAAAAAACCGACTTCAACTCTCATATAAAAAAAAATATATATATATATATATATATATATCATGATCCACTGATCGGATCTTAGTATGGGACCACCTCTGAGACACTACATTTCCGATGCAAACAGAATTATCGAAATGGGTTGACGCGGTCCAAAGTTATGCGGTAACATACATAAAAATAAAGAAAATAAAAAAATAAAAAAAATATTCCGACGAACTGATAACCTCCTCCTTTTTTGGAAGTCGGTTAAAAATATAATAATAATTGCGCCAGCCACTTGCTATGGCAATCAAGAAGATATGTATATGTGTTAGTGTGAAATAAAAAGAAGTAACAGTAATCTAGTAATCACAAGAAATAAAATTGCAATGTTTTAGATAAATTGTGTAGAATCGAAAATAAGTGGCAACCTTACACTACTATCCTAAGGGATAATATTTTGTAAATATGGAAAGCATTGTTTAGTAATATTTTACCTTTTTTCCTAAAAGAAAAATTAAATAAATATGCGATTCAAAATAGGTGGCAACACTGTTAAAACTATTTTTTAATTAGGGATCTTTAAAATGCCTTCCATTTGATACCCATTTTATAACGTTTCAAATAATTTGTAACTAATTTCCAACAGCTGGCAACCTTATATGAGTATTCTCGGAGATAGTGCCTATTCAGATAACCTTAAAATCCAAAACATTATCTGTGTACAAAATTTTATCAAAATCGTTGGAGCCATTTCCAAGAACCCTATGGATATATATATATATATACAAGAATTGCTGGTTGAATGTAATAAGATATGTACTTATGTAGATCGATATGACTTTTCAAAAGGTCAGAAAAAAGCATTTTCAAATATTTCTTCTGACTTTTTAAAAAATCTGAATGTAACTTTTTAAACAGGTGGCAACCCTCTTCAAGCATCTCAAAAATATTGCTATGGTTCAAGCGATATTTCGTTGGACACCCTTATTTTAATATTTCACCTTGTGTATAAGTTAACAAAATTCGACATCTAAAGCATGTGGCAACCCTCCAAAATATATTTCAGAAATAAAGCCTTCTTCATTCTGTTTCGTCTAACACCCAAACTGTGCTACATATTTAAATTATCTAATTGTTTCAAATTAAGTTGATTTGATTTTCAAAACAGGTGGCAACCCTCCAAAAATAAAGCCATTTCATACCCATTTCGATTGATTCACATCTTTTAATAATTCATCCAATTTAAATAATTTGAATGCCACTTTTTGAACATGTGGCAACCCTCTTCACACATTCCAAATATTCAAACCAAAGATTTCTTAACACTCTTTCGGTTGTATATCTAGGATAATTAAATTTGATATGTAAACATCTGTGTACGGATTGGCAAAGCATTAGGCGATTCCGTTACATAAATATGTACATAACGCGGTTTGGTTAGAAATGAAACATAAATTTTATTTAGATTTATTCATTTTGTCGGCTTTTTGATAACCACTTCAGGGTTAGTTTAGGACTATTTCAGGATCATTTCGTGGCTAGTTTCAAACTAGCCCGAAATTATAGCGACCAACAAGTTCCAACATTTTCCTGAAGTAGGCCTTGGGTATAAATGTGATACATATTTATGTACGTGTGTAGCTTACAACGATACTAAGTTCCCAACCACTTCTGTCAGGAAAATGGATTCAGAAGTTGCGATCAATGTTAGCTTACCTGATCTGTATCGATACTTCTGTAGTCCACCCTGCTAATGTCAAAAATGACTGAGCGCTTTCTTTTTCCGCTCTGGGGTACGACTTTCTAGGAAATTTTATTCGTATGTAGTTGATAATATCCTCCAAAAACGTTTTCTCTTTGAAGTTCAAAGGTTGTCTATAAATAACCCTTTGTGAATAGCGCAAGATCATTTCATCCCAAATTGGATTGATCCCCAGACCGTTATATTCTACTCACCTTGTGCGGCTCTAGGAGTTTTTTTTTTGTTCTCAACAAACTTCAGCCAATATCGCACGGGTGGAATACGTTCATTCCCACAAGCTAACTAATACGATATTAGCGCACCCAATCAACGCGGCCGGTAAGCAATCGCCGATTTATTAAAAAGAAAAATCAGTAAACATTTAATTGGCATGCAAATGTAAATAAACTACGCTCAGCACACTTCCGTCCACACAAATATTTACATACCAATAAGTAAGGGCATACTGCATCACACGAAAACCAATAATAGCCGCCAATCATACGAAAAACCACCGGCAAAAAATAACTCCCATATGTTGGCCAATATGCGCAGTAAATTTATAGCGTGCGAAATATGATGCATTCCAATGTAGCAGCACACCCCACCAAAGCTGCCATCACCAACCAGCTGCCATTGCTGCCGTATTGGTCACACCACCAGAAGAAAAGACAAGATCTACAGTCACTACTAAGCAAGTTGGTTGCCTGCCGCCTGCCTGCCATTCATGCAAAAGCCGTGGCCGCTTGGCCAGTTTGCGAATATTGCAATTAGTGTTCGATGGCAATTGTTGCTACTGCCACAATTGTTGTTGGTTTTCATGTTATTTGCTTACAAAACAAACAAGCATACAGACGGAGGAAAATAGTAGCAATGCAATAGCACTCGTTTGACACATATGTACATGGATATGTACACAACGTTAACCGTTACTGCAATAGCATCTTACAACACTTTACCGTTTTGTTCACAATCGACGACGAAACGGTTTCAATAGGCCTTTGTTTCTGTTTTGTGCAATTTCCTTATTCCTTACGTGTTGCGAATTCTCGCTTGTTGTTATTGTTATTTCTTGCGTACTTGTGAAGCCTTTTTCATCACATCGAACGCGTTTTCGCACCCGGCAATTGTGGTGATTCGATAGGTTTTTCTTCACCTGGAATTTCTGCAGAGCTGAGGAATGACAGTGCCTGAGGGGCACATAGATATATTTGCTGTCGGCAGGGGTTCAAGACCTCCTTTCCGTTAAAAGAAATTATCGAATTCGGTTCATGTACATAAAAAAAAATGCGAGTAATTGAAGTCCTTCTCCTTTTTTCGAAGTCGGTTAATTTAGATCCGATCATTGGATCTTAAAAAAAAATTAACGGTACTCCTAAATTTTTATATGAGAATTGAAGCCGGTTTTGTTTATTGCTTAATGATTATTTGTATAATGTCTTTTTCGTGCATATTATTGAATGTATAACTGTTTTTTTTTTGTAATTTTTAACCGACATCGAAAAGGAGGAGGCTATCAATTTGTCGGTATATATTATATTTATGTATGCTACCGCATAACTTTGGACTATGTGAATCGTTTTCAATAATTTTCAAGGGTGGTTCCATACTAATTTGGTTTAGTTCCGATTATGCGATAATTTAAGTCAAAATTATTTATTTAGTTTATATTATTATTTTTTAACTCCTGGATTTACATTATTACACATTATTATTATATTATATTGTTTCGCATTATTTCGTGTGTGTGTGTGTGTCCAAGGAATTTTGACAACTGATACCTCACCAGCCTGTTGCCTCGCTCTTTCTTCAAGACATAATGGAACGGGCATATATTTCTGTTGCAAGCATGCTCTTTTTACAACGCTTTTATCAACTTGCAATGTTGTGTGTCCAGAAACTTTCAATGTTGTGGATCCAGAAACTTTCAATGTTGTGTGTCCGACACCAAAGCAAAGCTTTGAAAAGTTCCTATAAAAAAGCATAGTGCATAGGGCGACAGCTGTAGTGAATAGGGCGAGGTAGATGACATCTAGATGTCGCCCTATGTACTACGTTTGCTACAGCGGAAATAGACGACACACCATTTCTTTAAATAAAATTAATTGGTGCTCGTTTGTATGTACATACATATGTAAATGCATGTGTGTGCACCTTTCTCTTAATATCGTTGAATTATTTTAATATCTATTGCAAAATTTTATTCAGACAGGACTAAAAAGTAGAAAATAAATAATATAAAAAAAACTTTTTAATATACAACGCTTTTATAAATGGACTAAAAAGTAGAAAATAATATTTCTCAGTCCCATAGAATTTGTTTTGATAACTTTTGATTTTGAAATTTTAGCAAAAGTCATTATAAACAATCTATGAAATTGAAAATGATAAGCGTGGGGCGCATGTAATACACTTGAATTGATATGAAAAGTAATATATGTATGTATGTATGTGGGTATATGAATAACGACCGCTTAAAATCGATTTCAAAGTTCTACTTTCGCTGTAGAAATTTTAGGTCTACGTTATGTAGTTTGACTATTGTCAATTAAATCGAATGCTTTGTATTGCATGCGCTCCACGTTTTTCATTTTCAATTTCATAGATTGTTTATAATGACTTTTGCTAAAATTTCAAAATCAAAAGTTATCAGAACAAATTCTATGGGACTGAGAAATATTATTTTCTACTTTTTAGTCCATTTACCGTAGTAGAAAGGGTAGTCAATTTCTTAAGAACTACCTACTTCCTAAAGAAAATTTTACACTCAACCAAATTACTTCACATTAATCAAGTACGTTCAAATTTGCTTTCATAATTTCTATAAATATCCCAATAAACATTGTGGCGAACATTCGAAAATGACCTTCGATATCCAATAGGCATATCGAACTGAAAACGAACTCATAACCATCGCATAGTTTGATAAGTAACGTAACTCTTCTTCTTACTGTTTTATTGGCAGGGTGTAGGTTAGTTTTTGGTTAGTGTAGAGCAAATGCCCAAAAAAACAGGTGATCTCAGCTGTAGGCGTTTTTTTTTTTGCAATCAGCTGATTTATTTAGGAACCGACCTTAGTTTTCCAACATTCGTAGTTCATTGGAAATACATTCGAGAAGTGTTCGAAAAAAAAAATGAAAACCATAGTAACAAGAGAGAAGGTGAAATCCAGTTCATTCTCGAAGACAAAATATAAGACAATGACCCTCTCTCTTTAAAATTTCAATTCGATAATGGGCAGAATTTCGAATTCATAACGAAGGGAAAAAACATTGGGTAACGAAGGATCCGTTTTGTTGGAAAATGGCCTAGTTATCGAATCGAATACTAACTCGAAAAAAGATTTGTTTTCCAAACATTTTCGAATTGTTAACCAAGTCCAATCTTTATTGGGATGTGATTCGCACGTGTACGTACGATTGTGTGGGTTGCATTTGATTTAAAAAAATGGTTGCATACATTTAGGCATTTTTTTTTTAGATTTCCTCAACAGTAGGGGCTAAAATAAATGAAAATCCTTTTTTTTTCTTCATCTAAGATAGATTATCTCATTTCCATTTAATTCATGATTTTAGCACGATTTGCTTATAAATTACAAATGAGCCGTAAATTACGATAATGTGAACATGCTTTAAAACTACACTCTTGAAATTTATGACTTTATATTTATTTTCTATGAAAATACAGTTTATGTACTTTTTACACTAAGAAGATGATGAGTGCCATGGGTATTCATCATTTTGATCATTCTCGTCACATGGTACTGAAACAAGAGACTTATAACAACGATCAGTGATGCTAGATTGTGGGTAATTTCCCTATTTGAGCGATATTTTGCATTAAAAATTATTAAAAGGGAAAAGGTAACATTCGAATACAAAAGGATTTTTCGTTTAATACAATCAGCGATGCATAATTGATAAAAGTTCATAAATATTCGACACGCTTACGAAATTAATCGTTCTGAAGATGTGATATGGAGTGAAATGCTATATATAATTATTAAAAAGTATGAAGACAAATCCGAAATTTTCTCATATTAACCAGCTTAAACGCTGAGAAAAAAAAGGCTATTTTCAATTCTAACAATGATAGTTTTAAGAACTACCAGTAGTTAAATATTCAACAATAAAAAACTCAAATGTATGTACTAAGTATATATGCCCATTAGGGTGGTCCAGAAATTCATGTGTAGAATTAAGTCGGAATTTGTATGCTCTCATCGCCCTAGGATTGTTCTATACCGAAAAAATATACCCCTTATTTTTTAATTTAAAATCAAAAAAAAAAATATTTAGAGGAGATTCCCTAATGCTCTCTAATTCACGGTTGACTGAGAGTGAATGTACGTTGCTGCCGGCTGCTGACAACACCACCATTTTAATTTGCAGAAGCAGATGTATGTAGTTGGGTTACTGACTCACGATTCCGAAGAGAATCATCTAAGCTAATTTCCGGCGCTCTTTTGTATCTTTATAGCCTACAGTTAAGGGTCTGCAGCCGGATTCCAACATTTGTTATTATTTATCTCTAATTTTGATCGACAAAAATCTGCAAAAGTATGGCAGTTGCACCTAACAACACGCATACCCCTCAAACTTTGTTGTATACTTTTAGGCCCCTTGCTTTTCATTTAGAGAATTTTAGCGACGAAAATTTTGCGTAGCGATTGTCAGAATTCCATAGCCGAATGAGATTTATGAATAAAAAATAAGCAATCGCTTCTTTTTTTAATTTCAGACTTTTTAGTTAAATTTGTTTGAATAAATCGAGTAAAAAGTCTGAAATTTTAAGAAAAATAAATTGCTTTTTTTTATTCATAATGCCCAATACCTCTTACTTTCGACAATCTCGTATATGTGAAAGCGATAAACTTAGAGTTGGAGCATAAGTAATAAGATATTTGGCGGATTTGAATTATGCAGCAGACGCTCCTCTTTTTCTATCTCGTCCTTGATGGGTACTTAAAATGACTTTGCCTTAACCTGTGCCTGTGCCTTCATAAAGCTGAACAGGGGCATCTTGTGCTCCGAATCACCTTTGCAATGCATTAAATTTTAAAACAAGTGTTGTTACACTCACGTAAATGCATATTTATGCAACCACAAACCCTATCTCGCTGTCCACAACCAACGCCACTGTCTAGGAATTCTCCACCAATTGTCACAAATGTTGTAAGCTCGGAGTGCTATAGTGATTTACATGTATCCATACATATACAAATGTACATAGAAACATAGTACATCCATACATACAAATCTGCTGCATATCCATATGTGTATTACGGAATGCATGTATGTGCAACATATAGCCACTTTTGTCGTTGCTTACACACAAAACAGTTTTTGGCCAACGGCAAAAACAAATGGAGTACGAAGAAAAACAAATAAAGAAAACAATGGACGAAAAATGTATAAAAAAAAGGCAAAACAAAGTGCCTTTTGCGGAAGGTGTTTGCATTATTGACAGTGCAACAATGCATTGCAACGACGAGTGTGGCATGCATGTCGCCAGCAAGCGAGTGGCAGGCAGCAAGTGGCAAGTTGTCGGCAAGTGGGAATAACATTGAGTTGTTAACAGTGCGAGGAATAATATACATACATAGTAGATGGAAGAATTCTAGTGGTATTCGTAAAAAGGGTAAGGACAGCGGTAAGTATGTAGTATGTATGTAGGTATTTACCTGAATTTTACCTATGTGCATATATGTATGTATGTATCTTGACGCACGTATGCGTGCTTTAAGCATTAAGTTTTATTTATTCTGAAAAGAAGCGAACATCAGCACTGAATTAAAAACATACATACATACATATGAGGAATCTTTTTAAGAAAACCCTGTTTTCTGTCATATGATGTTCGAAACATATATTTCAGGTACTTCCTTTATTAGATGGAGACGGCCCAATTTTTGCAGAATGAATTTCATGCCAATAAAAATCGTAAACTTGGAATTTTTGTTTCGCAAATCATCGTCATCTTATAATCAACGATGAGAGAAGTCTCTGCTGTTCAATTGCCTACCGAGCCCAACTTAGCACTTGTTGGCACACTAGTCTCATTGCTCTAGATTTGTTCTTTTCAGCAAAACGAACATTTTCACAATTTAATGTCAAAATTTTTACATGTTTCTTAAACTTCTAACATCAAAGAATCGATAAATTTCAAAAATATAGCTGCGACAGATATTCTGCATACTGCTATTTTTTTTTTTAATTTGACAGCACACTTGAAGTTTTACAAATATGTTATATTTGATGCCAACTTCCTTTAGCTCTAATATGAACATTGTATTTAAAAACTTCCCAAAATTATTATATCGGTTCGCGATATCACCTCTTATAAAAAGACTTATCTTTATATAATTAAAAAATATATTAGGTATATGTAGATAAATGCCAATACCCGGACCATAAATACGGGTTTTTCGAATAGAATGGTCCCCGTACCACTTCCCATTAAAATGGATCCTGTATGTTAGTCTAAGCAAGAAGCTACCTACCAACCAAATTTTAAGTAAATCGGACCATAACAAGTTTTTTTCGGAGAGATCGGTCCCTGGTCCACGTACCGGAAAAAGTAAACTTTTTTTAGTCTATGACATGGTGGTTGGTGTAAGCTATTTATGTACAAAATTTCATGAAAATCGGATCAGCCGTTCGCGAGATTACCTGTTACAAAAAAAGGGAATTCTCTTTACATAATCTATAGATATTTAGTGTAAAGGAAAGTCGAGATTTTTTGTAGGCGATAATCTCGAAAACTACTGAACAAATTTTGACGAGATTTTCTCTGATATACTCTGTATCGACAGGAGAGGGATCTTTTTTTACTTCGAATTTTAATAGGGTTGCCACCTATCTAAAAAACTATAAGATCCGCACCGTTCAATGGATTACAAAAGATGAGGTATCAAATGAAAGGGATTGACCTCTAGGAAAGCACTCATATTTTTTTAATAGTGTTGCCACCTGTTAATAAAATTACTATATTCATTCATAATAAGCGTAGGCATCAGTTCTGTACCGTCACGGTCAAACGAAAAGACAAGTAGGGTTTCCACCTATTTAAACTTACTATCTTCTATATATAGTATAAAGGAAAGTTGATATTATGATAGGAAAGAGATATTTTAACCACGCTACTGAATGGATTTAGACAAGATTTTTCATGTATATAATAAACGAAGTACATGATGACATATGATTTTTTTCTCCAAATACGTGAATGTACATTCATATGTATACATTTAGCGCGTGGTAAAGCCTCGCGCATCCTTGGCCAGCTAGTTAGTTTATATATTTTATAAATATTGTAAAAATCACCTACATATATAAATGATTTGAGGTCGATAAATAAACGCATCTAACTCTGATTGCAGGTTGTCGTGCCAGATCATGTGAACGCATCGTTTCTATTCACGCCGCCGCGTGTCTTGGCACCCACACGCAATTTTTGTACAGTTCATGAAACTTCAAAAACTTATTTTTTGTCAAAAATTTTGAAATGGAACTACCTCTTTTTATATCATGCGATGTACAGTGTTGGTTTGTTTAGAACGCAGCGCTACTTGTATATAAATTTCGCTTTGCGCATGCCTGAAGCTGGCAAAGGTTCTTTTTTTTTTCTTTTTTTTTTATAAAAAGAGAAGAGAATAGAGAGCAATATGTGGTATGTTGATGCTCTCTAAACACAAACGCGTGAAAAGCAACGGTCTAGCCATGCGTGGTATTGTTGATAAACTTAATACTTTAATTAAACATACATATTATTAAAATTTCAATTAAAAAATACGCCAATGTCCTATTGTAGCACGAATATGTCATTCTAAACTCTGAATCATAGAAATCGCCCCAGTAGATCAGCTGCTTTGCGCTAACAAAAAATGTGGGCTTTAATTTTATGTATAGTATAGATATATAGATATATGTATACATACATCTACACAACGACACAGAAACGCTTTCAAACAAACAAAACTAAAATAATTACCGGTAAATTGAAGCAAGATGCAAATTTGTAATACAGTTTTTAATACCGCTTTGCCTTTCTGCCGGATTTGTAGAACATTCGCCTGATGACCCATAAAATAACACATCAAAAGCCAAATGTTGCACGCATTTAGGGGCAGAAAATAGACGAATTTAGTAGGTTCAAAACAACACGATTGAGCGCAAAGCAACGAATGCCAATAAAACTGAGAAAGTAGGTGTAATCAGAAAATCTGGCCAGCACAGTGATGGAGAAAAGTGGCCGGAAGAAAAAGTGCAAATATTTTAAAACAGCTTGCTTGACAAGCGCGACAGCCAAAGGCAGACAAGAAGTAGATAACAGATGCAGCACAAAATTGAAGACAAGGAAGCAACGAGTGTAAACTCAGTGGGGGAGTAAAGTTTGAAAACGGTGAAGGTAGGCGGCTAGTGACTGGCGACGGGCGACGGGCGACAGACAACAGCCGGCTGACGGCTATCGGCCAAATATGCTTATCATTCTCAACATTGCAGCACGCAGCTGGACGACAGCAGAGCGTAAGCTAGCAGCGGCTGGCAGAATGTTGTAAAGAACTTTTGCTTGACTTTCTAGCAGTCTCAGTCTGCAGTAGAATGCCACAAATGACCATTTGAGGGCAAACAACGATGACGACAAAATAAAAAGCGACGTGGCAGGCGGTAGACAAAAGAACAACAAAGCACAACCAAACAAGCGAAAAAATCTGCAGTTGTGCTGTCAAGCGCTGCGCTGCGCAACATTGAACTTTTGCCCAGCCGGTGTGTTAGCCACCAACCAAGCCAGAAGTCAAGCCAGACCGGCAAATATGTACATAGCAAATAAGCGGTCACAAGAATCACGTTCTTGTCTTGTTGCAGCAACTGTCAAGATACGCCAGCAGTGGCAACAAGAATAACAAGAGCAATACAACAAAATAGCGTGGAAACTAACTGCAATAGTTATGGCATTAGTGCAAAACAAAAAGGCTAAACTAAACGACAACAGCACCGCCTCCGCCGTGTTCGATTTCGCAATTGTCTGTCAGCCTGTCTGCCCGTCTGTGTGCGATTGTCTTGCGCATTGCAATCTTTGCGCACAACACAGCAATGCCACTCCACGCGCTGAGTCATGCTAGAAATTAGCTCACATTTTTCAGCGCAGCTTAGAAATTGGAAAAAAGCAAATAGACAAAAAAAAAAGAATATTAATAGTTTAAAGCCAAATAAGCTTATAAGCTTAGAGACTTTATGGCTTTAAGTGTTGGCGGGCGGCGAGTAAGCAACTATGGCAAATTGTAAAAATGTTAGAAAAAAGTTTAAAATTATATGCAGTTATGCACATACATACATACATACATAGGAAAATAACACTTACCCTGAACAAACACAAGTAATTGAGTGCTCCTTTTGTACTCTAATAGCTGCAATTCGTTATATACTTATTCGCTCATTTATATGTATATATTTTTTGTTTGTGATTGTTTTTCGGCTTGTACAAATGTCAAGGTTCTATGCGGTACCTCCTTTGGCTGCCATTACTAATATTAAGTCATTAAATTTTCTAAAGTAAAAAGAAAAAAAAACACAAAAAATCAAAACACTCTAAAAAAGTCGGTAAAGTTCTAAAAATTTCAATACACAATAGGCAATAATAAACTACTTAGAAAAAAGCAAAACGAATTCAAACATAACAGTCATAGAGTCAGTAAAGCACAAAACATAAAGCAAATTTTATGCGGTAATTTACTTTTAATATTTTCTCTTTGTATTCTTCTTTTGTGGTCTGCTAACTTTTTTTTTGTTAAACTAACAAAACAGCAATGTGAAGTCTCTGGGTGGACAATGCGATTACAATGTGATCAGTAACTTTGTATTTTTCGTAATATTGTTTTCTAACGTCATTTGTGCGAAATGTGTCAGATAGTATACTAAACATGTGATATTCAGAAATAACTGACTCAACTGTATTTTAAGAGATGAGAAAAACAAAAAAAAAAACTGGGAGTCTTAAGCAGCGCCTAAAGCTAAAGCAAGCTGCCACCGTTTGAAATTTACGCACAAAAGCATAAATGCATCACAACCCAGCGCACTGTGGGGAAAAATGGTTTTTTTTTTTTTGCATAAAGTCTAAATATGTATGAATATATCAGCCCGAAATTGTGTTTGGATAGGTATATATTATAGAGTTTTGAGTTGACCTACAAAATTTGGTTCGGTTCGAAGCAGTACATCATATAGCCGCCATATGTATGACTGGTCTGGCGGACTTACGCCAACTTTGTTGTTTTTGATGCTATGCCCTTGAAATTTGTTTCGCAAACTTTGGACTTCTGAAAAGAGTTATCTACTTGGTTTTAAGTTTTGTTTCTCGCTCCCCGCGCATACATGCCCAAGTGCGCATTTCTCTAAAGAAACGCGATTTTTTCAAAAAGGCACAAAATGGGGCAAGCCCGACTTCGTTGAATTTCAATACCGCCGCTGCTAAAAGCTTGCACAGCTCTTCGATTTTTCGCTGAAGGAAGTCCCAAAGTGCCATGAAAGTAGAATACCATAACGCCATAGCCATAACTATCATAGATTATAGGTATCATAACCATAAAAATATCATAGTATATTTGCGTAGAACTTCTTTTACTATCACTAAATCATCACCAAAATTTTTAAAAATAAATAAATCAAATTAAAGGTAACAACTTTTACTTTTCAAATAATATAAATTTCTTTGGCATTAATTAATTTTTTTTTTTATTCAAAAAAAGGTTATTTTATGAAAAAATACGAAATCTTTTTTTTCATGCAATTTTAATTTAGCCTCTTATATCTTCTTTATAATTTTGGTATAGTTGAAATCAGTGTGAGAAGTTCTATCGGGCCACATTTTTGGTTAAATGGTTCATATTCTAGACTTATGCCGAAAAGTTGGCTGTGAAAAGTATACATTTTTTCTTTTTCGAACGTAAAAATTATTTTAAAAAATCAGTGCAATTTAGAATAACAATATGGGTACCAAATGAGTGAGAAAGTTCTGTAGAATTTGCAAATAATCAAGTTTTTTTGGTTTACAAGGACGAATAGGTATTGAAAATGCACTTTTAATAAATTTTATCTTTTTCAGTTTATAAAGTTTGCAGGACGAAACAAACAAACAATAATAAAAAAATAAATATTGCAATTTTTCTAGGATACTTAAGGACAAGATGTGTAAAGGACATTTTTCACACCCATTCGTCCTTATGCGCCAAAAAATTTATTCTGTTTTAATTCCAAAGACCTTTTTCTTTTATATGATACCCTTATTGTTATCCTGCATTGCAATGAATTTTTAAAATATTTTTTTAAAATAATCATATTTTTTTTAATTTCAAGGTCCTTTTAAAAAATCTTGACCTCAGACAGAAAAAACTAAGTAAGCAGTTTTACTATAATTTACCCATATTTTCACGAATAGATTTATTTGTTTGTTTGTAAAATTTACTGTCGCACAGTGTTATGGTTACGGCGAGAAACGAAAATTCAATTGGTGTCTATGACTATGGTTATGGCTATGTACTTATGGCGTTATGGTGTGGCACTACTAATCGACTACAGTGTTGGCCATAAGGTTGGTTAAAACATCTGTTTTATATAAACAATTTGCAATCAGTGGTCACTTTTGTTTCACCAAATGCGCTTACATGACGAGAACTAAAATTTCAAATTGTTTTTATTTTCACGGCGTTCTGTAAGATTAAAAAACATTGCAAAATGTTAATATCGATTAAACTATTAGTACCAGGTTGATCGAGCTTTGCCCGGAGTGAATATACTTTTTGAAGTTTTCAAGATTTGCATAGCTATAAAAAAATATTTTGGACAAAAAGGATTTCCATATCTATTAAGTAAATTCCTTACTCTAAAATTTAGGTGGCAAGCCTACTCCGAAATATGCTGGAGAGAAAGTTACATATCTTGAGCGTCTGTTGATTGAGATTAACAAAATAAAAATTTGTTTTACAAGGAAGCGTGGCAACCCTGATGGAAAATATTTTCTGACCAAAGTTCTCAACAATACCTTTGATTTGATATCCATATTGCGATGTTTAAAAGACCTCCCAAGCAGTAACTAGCATTGCGGACTATGCCATTACCGGCAACCAAGACACCTTTACGACAAATGTGTAAGAAGGCATTAAACAACTGGTCGCTGGTGGTGTCTCACTGAGATCAGCTGTAGACTACATGTTATGGCAAGCAGTACACCTTAGTTTCCTAAAGCTTGCCTTTTCAGAAAATGCTAGATCCCAATAAACACTAAAAAAATATTTCTCCAACCTTGGAGAAATTCATAGTTCTCAAGTTGATATTCAACATCATTCTCCAACTCATCTCTAACCGACGCGTAGATACGTAAAAAGTGATAGAGAAACGAATATTTAATTATCAAGTGAAAAACTAAAGCTATATAAAGAGGAAAATTACCAACAAAAAGTAAATAATCTTCAAAATATCCTCAAATAATCTTGAAAGAAAATAAAACGCCAAGTGAATCAAGTGGCAAAATTACTGTCGGACTGTGTACTGTGAAGTGAATTATTGTAATACGATTTTGCTTAACTACTTAATACAAAAGGATTAATAAAATGAAAAATTAATATTTAAATTCATCTATGTATGTCGTTTCAATCAAAAAGGTATAAGGTATTTTACTATTTCAATTTCAGTATTTCAATGATATGTTTGAGACCAATTGGAGAATTACATTGGAACTAGCATTTTCGCAACTTGAGAAACAGTCCTTTTTTCATACAAAGAAAAATGCCCTTTTTGTTGAGAACGCTATGATCCTCCACTTGAGGTACTGTTGAGAAACAACGTTGGAGATTTGCGAAATATCTTAGTTCTCAACTTAACCTCAAGTTGAGCTCAAACCTAAATGTTTTTTTGGGATTAGCGGCTATGTAGATTAGATATCTGTCAAGTAGTATGTAACCAAGTCAGAAGACAAAAGTGGCACTAGTGATCTACGACCTCAAGATAGAGTAATAGCAGTAATTGTATAAGACGATCGCTCTCTTCTGTGCCAACTGATGCTAATTGCAAAGTAAAACCAAGTCATTCTCCACCTGGTATTTCCATCACAGAGGATGCCTTCATATTTCTCTGCTACCAGCAGCGGGATCGCCGTCGAGTACTCCCCGGGATGGACCGTTTCTCTCTATTCGTACGACATGACAGCCATCCGCTGTATTTTCATGCGCTGCATAATGTCTGTATCTTTGTAAAGTTCATACAGCTCACTGTTTCATCGTCACGATCTTTCTGGGCATGAGGAGTGTTTTATAGAGCTTTTACAGCGATAGAAGACTTTACTTCTCATATCCACTCAGTCCAAAGTGGTACTTGCAACCAAGAGTGATTTTTCGTGGGATTTCTAGGTTGTCATTATTATCGCTGTTGATGCTGGTTTCTAAGTCATATCTTTAAGGGTTTCCAATTATGCCAATTTTAAAATTAAGAAAACCCCGGTTAAACCCAGGTTTTTTACATGATTTTTATACAGCATTGTTAGTTTGTTTCTTGAGAAAATTTTTTTAGTTTGATGGAGAGTCCTTAGCAAAGAACGCCTCATCCAATATTTTCTATCAATTTCTAATGTCTACCTTCTGATTATAGGTGGACCCTCAGGTAAGCAATAGTATTTAGATGATATTGGGAAAGGATCCAATTGGAATCAGTGTTGATGCGACGTTTTATTTAAAATTTGGCTGAGAGAAAAATATAAGATAATTTCAATGATTTGTTGAAGAGGTATTTGCGCCTCCTTCATAGATCTCGAGGATCGTTAAACAGTATTCAATCAATTTTATTTGTTTTGGAAAAAAATTTTGGTGCGTGCAAATGTAAAAGCTGTTTTGGATACACATTTTGGTGCTGATTAAGAATCCACAAGTAAAAAGTTTGCATCGTCACCAGACTTTGAGAAAAATGAGGTCGAGTCAAAGGGTAAAAAATCGCGTTTTTCGCAATATTTAAGAAGCTCTAGAAAAGCAACAAGTGGTTATAGAATCTTCCACTTAGGATTAAATTAAAGCAACAATTCTCGACAACTATCCATGAAAAGCAAAAACTGATCTCGGCGAAGTTTGAGTACCTACCGCAATTAAACAAAAGGAGCTGAAACCTTCTACTTAGGCTTAAATAAAGGCTTGAAATTTGACAGCAAGTATTGATTTTGTTCGGAACTTTTATTTAAATTTTTCTTAATTTTGTACATAAAAGATTTTTCAGGTTCAGCGTTTTATAAATGCAAATAAATTCAAACTAAGAATTATAAAGTGATTAACAAACCAACACACGTCGGGAAAGAGGAAAAATTAATGCAGTTGGAGCCAAATAGCTTTATATTAAGTTCAAACAGAAATAATTTCGACTCGATTTACATTTTAATTGAGCTACCGCTATGAAATAGGACGAAAAGATTGAACATATTCACTAGGATTGGATGGAAATGTTGACTCGATTTACATTCAATTAAGAACTAATGGGGCAATTAGGGTTTCAAAATTTGTAATGGTTAATTGAGTCTGAATCAAGTCCCTTAGCGCTTTAACTGACTGCAGTCGGCTAAATGCTTGATTAGGAGCTTGTGTGAAACCCCTAGTAAATCATTTCATAATGCTCTCATAGGACCTGGTCACACGCCGGGATAAATCTAATAGCGCTTTCTTTTCTCGAAATTATGTTGCATTCTGCTCTGTACCAGGGCTGTCAAGTTGTCGTGTTCTTTTCTCAGCATCTTTACATGTACTATATTGCGTGCTCTTTCCTTAAAATGTTGCATTCTGATAATGTTGCCATAAACGAAGGTGACATTTTTTTTCAAGAAATGTAAACGCCATTACTTGGAGTTGCCTAAACGTCTGCGGCACAATTCCTCTGTTTACAGTATTCTTTCAAGTAGGCAACGTGCGTGTTAACCCTATCAATACATTGAGTATAAAACAATTACTATCCACTTAACTGTCAATCAACAAACAATTTAAAAATTACATAATGTGTATATACATACAGACGTAGAGTAAGAAACTACTTGAACACAACACAAACACCAATAAGTGCGTACAAAAGTGCCACACCGATTTCCTCTTTACCAAATCAAATGTATCACAATAGACGTCATATGCTCCGTAGCGCAAAGCGAGCACAGCAGGAGAGCTGGAATCGAACATCAACGTTTGCTCGACAATCAGCCATCCATCGATCAGAGCGATCAACTAACTTCGCATTGTTATCATTTAAAGAGATACTCGACGGCAGTAATTGTTTTCACTGTGACGAGACGCAAGTATGTATGTATTTATATGCAGCGTTGCCGTTTCGCTTAAATTTAAGCATAATTTATTCATTTTTTCGTGCCTGTTAAAATGTTAAATTTTTCTTCATTTTGCTAATTTTTTTGATTAAAATATTCAAAAAAGGATAATTTTCCTAAAAAATTTATTTCTGACTGTGAGTAAATTTTCAATAAATTTTTCAATTTTATTTTAGGATCCCGTATAAAGTTCCATGAAATGTTGCTCTAAGCAATTGCCGATCGACCACAAAACTGAGCCTTAGATCGCCCTTACTTACTTACTTGCCTGTTTTTTATTTCTATAACCAATTTACCAAGCTTGGTAAGAAAAGCCCAAATTAGTTAAATGTGTTGCCTAATTTTTACGTGATTTGGTAAATTTCTTTAAACGATTTTGGTGATATTTATTTTACGGCAGCGGCAGCACTGTTTATATGGCCGCTACCCCAATATGTAGCAGTACAAGCTTGCTGGTGTGCTGATTGCCAGACTAACTAGCTATTAAATTGTTGCTCCAACGTCGCAGCGCTGGTGAGTAAATAAATGCACTCCTCTAGCATAGTTCTAATAGATGTGCTGCCAAGCGGCCACATTTCAGGCAATTAATTAAGCAGTTCATCATGGAACGTAGCTACTTCAATGCGGTAGCTATGAAAATTGGTGAAGGTGATGCTGGTGTTGGCGGTGGCGGTGCTTGGAATGAGGAAAGCATACAAAAGTCTGTAAATGCTTTCTAATACGCACCGCGTACATAGTTAATTCCTCAACCAGACTGTGTTTAATTCCTCTTTAGTTTTACTTTTTGCATTTTATATGTATATACATATGTACATACATATGTATATTTTTTAATGCATTTCTCTTCCAAAGCACAAACATTTTACCGCTGCATTCAAGCTCTCACGACGGCGGCATCTTTCAACGCTAAAGTGCCTCAGTAGTAATTTTAAAAATGTGATGGCATACCCCAACCACACAATCACTTGCAGGCAGTAATAATTTGTGGTAACTACTGCGTCATGCCTCTCGGCGGGAAGTAGAACCGGCCCTGCAGGGAAAAGGCAAGTTAAAAAAAAAATAAAAAATCTGGTTAAGAGCTGTTACGGGTGGACATGCAAATGTGAACCATTTTACGAATGCCAAATGCGATAATAAAATATCAAAACGAGCTTTACCCTTTATTAATACACTAAGAAAAAACCGCTGTAGCTGTATTGTTTACGAGCAACTCGCGGATGAGCAGGTCAGGTTGGGAAAACCGGCAGATAATGCACCACAGAGGCAGCGGTCTTCTGAGCAAGTAGGGGATATAGGGTCGCCAAAAGACCAAAAACAGGTAGACATAAATATCCCCCTTTAGCAACGTTGTTAAGAGTGGCGGTAAGGTACTGGCCATCATTGACAGATAGCGGAGCCAGAAATAATAGAGCAGATTTTCAAAAGCTGCAACAGAGACCTCTCCACCCATAACAGGAAGGTAGAGAATATCGAGGAGCAAGTAGAAGGCAAGAGGAAGAATTGGTTGGTCCTAAACGTCGAATCGATGGCACCACTGGCGCAGAGAGAATTGGTGGTCAGAATCGGGTTTGCTGACGCAACCGTTCGGATCTACCGCAGCGACGGGCCGGCCTTGGACCTTACTGTGGAGAGTGATAAGGCCGGCCTGCGCAGCGGTGATGAAGAAGGGTTGCCCTGCAGCTAATGTTCGACTCACTCGGCGAGGCTTAACAGTCTTGCGACGCTATTCAACGAAGAAGACTCACTCACCGATAACACCGAGGGTGAGGAGGTCGTGGAGAAGGATGCAAATGTCCAGATGGTGGAGGAGATGACAGACGGATTCATATGAAGCTCATCTAAATAAGCCTCTGTCATTTATAAGCTCGCGTCTGAGAATTTTTTGGTTCACTTGGCTGCCGGTGGACTTGACGTTGCCCTCATCAAGGAGCCGCGGGCACACTGAAGTAACATCTGCCAGCTCGGAATTAAGGGCATTTAACTTATTGCCTCACAAAACGCAGGTAAGGCTCGAGCTTGCATATTGGCAAGTAAAAACATAAACTTATTTTTGCTTCCAAAGCATGGCAGCGGCGAATTGGTAGCAGCAAGCATCGAGCTCAATAGAACCATCTTCTGGGTAGCCTCCGCCTACATGCCCCACGAACAAATTATATGTGTGTATTTTATTTTTTCTCAGTGCATAATCGTCAGTTAGAACTACTAGTGAGGAAATCGAGGCTATTGCTGAAACCATTGTAATGAGATTTTTGCGAAATCGCGAAGCCAACACTGACAAACCTCTAGAAGCGCATATCGACTTTTGTCTAGATTTCCCTACAGGGCATTTTGCCCTGGAGACACACACACACACATCCACAAACACTTTTCCGCACTTGTTCGCGCTTCGAATTTCTATTTTGTTCCTGCTTGTACCTTTGCTGTACGAAAGCATTAAGTGATTAATAGAATTCCGATTATGTGCTAAAGCTTTGGAATTGAAATAATTTTTGGGCGTGAAAAATGCAGAGAACACGGAAGACAACGAAGTGCAAGTTGCTGCATTGGAAATCATAATTATTTATTTATCTGCTGATTTATGCTGTAAAATATGGAGAAAATCAATTACAGTCTTGATGTTTAATTTCGAAAAACCAAAAACTATTAATGGTTTCTTTTTTTTTTAGTTGAACCAGTCATTAATTTCCAAGTGCCGAGTTGTGAGAAGTGAATGTTAGCGAAAGAGGAAATAATCAAGAGATACCGTTTAGTGCCTGCCAGCAGTGTGAAGCTAAGTTAGTCAAAAGTAATTAGTTTCACTTAACCTACAGACCTCAGAGTCAAGCTGACATACATATTTTTTTTTTAGTTTTGTTGTAAAGGTGAAATTCTTTAGTTTAAATATTTAACACAATGCCACAAGTTATAACACATAAATTATGCACTTTTAAAATGTATGTACGTATGTGTGTGTTCTTTAACATAGTAACCCACAAACCCGTTTGAAGTTCGAGAGTGCCAAGTGAATTCCCCTACGGTGGCAGCCTTTGTTTATGGCTCAAATGCATTGTGCTCGTAATTCCACTTTTTTCTTAACACTGTAGCATCACAATCTTAGTTAAGCATTTTTTTCGAACATTGATTAATGACGACGAGACTAAGAACGGTATTTAAATTGTTGTCAACAGTTTTTTCGGAGCTTAGAATGTATACATATGTATGTAAGTTTAAAAATAGAAAATACAATACATACATAAATTAATTATTCCAAAAAAAAAAGGAATGTGGTTTTCTTTGTTATGCCATATAAACACCTTTAGCACTGAATAGGTCAGCATGCAGTTACCATACCCTCACAACGTCTAGCAAGTTCGTTATGTTTATTGTTCGAATAGTAAAAAAATTTAAATATGTACTTGAATTATGCTAACACAAGTAATGATGAGACTTACAAAGGTGAAAGTTTTTTGGTAATATCGATTTCAGTTCAAGATGAACCCTTGCTTGAATAGTAATTGTTATTATTATATATCGGCTCGATCAAATAATTTCTTTGTGTTACAGCGCGTATACCCCTGATGGCATGTATTTCTAACAAGTAATTTTTAAGCAAAGAACAAAGCCGACTCCAATTCTCATATAAAAATGTCAGAGTATCGTTATTTTCTCCATGATGCAATATTCGCAACTAAACGAATCTAGTATGGGACTACCTATGAAGTACCACCACTTTTCCTTAAAAAATAAAGAATTATAAAAATCGGTCAACATGGTCCAAAATTATGCAGTAACATATGTACATAAGGAAAATAAAAAAATATTCCGACGAGTTGATAACCTCCACCTTTTTTTGAAGTCGGTTAAAAATATTATTAACTAAAATTAAAATTACAACCACTATGGACTCACCGCTACCCAAGAGCCAAGAGTAGTGTTGTGCTCTTCACTGCAAGGAAGGAAGGTCGGATGGTCTCGTACCCCTCACACTTAAAGAAGTCACAATTCAGACTTCTCCCGAATTGAGGTATCCAGAAGTAAATCTCACGTGAAGCACAAGACCTCCACGAAATAAAATGCTGCACTTACCGCCACTTTTTGCCTTCATAAGTGGGGAAGCCTTAAAGGCCACCTGCGGACTAAAACGAAATGGAAACTAAGTGAGGCGAGGCAAAAATTGTTTTGTTGAAGAGATGTTGATTTCCCTGAGGCTAAATGCTCGTCTAATACCAGCACTAAGCCTGGATTTACACATTGTCGATTCTTCACTGATGGCTCCAAAACTGAATCTGGGTCAGCATCTGGGGTATTTATTGAGGTTAATAGGGATAAGTTTCACTTTTCTCTCGGGAAATATGCTGCGGTCTACCAGGCTGAGATATTTGCATCCCTCAAGGCCATTGACTAGGTGTTGGAAAGAAAATAGGTGAAGGGGGAGGAGCTTACCTGTCTACAGCGACAACCAACTTACGCGGTTGGCCCGCCCTCTAACTACTTCCAAACTAGTTAGGTAATGCAAGTCTCGACTAAATTATGTTGGTAAACATACGGACTTGCTGTACCCTGGGTGCTAGGTTTCTGCCATTTGGCCAGAGAGGACTCAGACTACGCATTCCTGGGTACACAGCCAGTTATGGCACTTTACTTTCGGCCAACGAAACCTCTATCAGAAACCGAGTGAACACTTCGCTCAGCAATGACTGGGAGGCATGCAGAGGCTGCAGGTGGGAAAAACTCATGTTGCCTTCGATCTCATAAGGTACATCTAGTTTTTTTCTCTCATTAAGAAAACTGTTCACGTGGCACAAACACCTGACTGTGATAGGAGTACATGACAACTCTATTTGCCTATCCTGCCTTGAAGAAGAAGAGAAGGTGGAACACCTTTTGTGCTTCTGCCCCGCCTTTGCAAGTATTACGTATGAGGCATTTGGCCGCGGCGTTTTGAGAAACGAACACCTCTTTGACACCCAAAGATTTCCTCCACAGGAAATCTTTCCGCAAAGCACAATCGGCAAAACGCTCCTGAACCCCTTATCGTAAATGTGGATGAGGGAATATGGAAATGGCGTAATGGAGTGAGGCATTATGTATGCCACGGTCGCTCTCTGATGAAGCAGTCCCGGGGAGGGATGCTACCTAACGCGGGTATATGTAAAAAAAAAAATTACCTGCTTAGCTTTATTCGTAGATAGTGCAGATTCAAAACAGATTAAAAGGGGCAGTACCTGGTACCGACAAAAAAAGCTCTCTGATGTTCCACTTGAGGCCTCCCGCTTTGCTACCTTGATATAATTACACAAATAATTTGTGTTTGTTCTATGCATTGGGTTTGGTTGTTTTACGTCAAACGTGCCGCTATTCAAAACCATTGAAAAGAGTTTTTTCCATATTTCAAGTGAACTCTGTATATCTGTTACCAGATTGCCAAATTCATCTGTGCAAGAACCGGGATCTCGACCTATTCGCACTCAAGCCTTTCTGCGTCTCCTTTCTTCTTCTTAAAACTACGTCTCTCTTTTCCCGACATCACTCAATTGTCGCGCGTGTCGATATTGGCTGCATGGTGCCTTGATATGCCGCTCTTCGTCATACCAGCTGTTCCTGTGTGTTGACATATGTACTATATTCGGTCGATGAAAAGTTTCCTGCTTAAGCGGAATTAAGATTCGATTGAGCTTCTCTCCGTTGTCGAAGGTGAAAGTCTGCAATTTCTGACTGCGGGCCGAATAGGTCTTCTCTCAAGCTGCCATAGAAATGCTCTTTTATCTCATCGTCCTTCTCTTCCCTTAGGGCGTGCGCACATATTAAGCTGATGTTGTTAAACCCAGTTTTGATGCGGATGTATCAAACTGAATATGTGCGGCGTCTAATGGCAGCTATGGTATGTCGCACGTTGCAATTATAAGCCTCGTCCATTGTAATTCCTCTGCTGTTAGCCTGATATTACTCTAAGCCATTCGGCAGTTCAAAAAGGAACCCATTCCCCACAGATGCTACTGACTTCAGTGGATCCTGAAACCAATTAATTAGGAGTGGCCCCATCGAAAAGAGGGGCCCTCTCTTTCTGTCATGGCTCAAGGCTCCACACGGCTTGATTAAACCTGTAAGCTTCTTCATCAAATGGCGTGTGAAGAGTTTTTGGAGATAAGTGTCAACTTGACGAAATGGGGTATCTGGCAATGTTGGTTATTGTTGTTATTGTTAATGCTGTTATTTATGTAAAAAATTTCACGTGTTAAAGTGGAAAAACCTCAAATGATTGCACGTGAGAAAGGGAAAAAATATTTTTGCAACAAATTGACCGCATACAATTTACTTGTCTAAAGTTTGACACCTTTTTTTCAATTTTTTTCTAGCGATCTACAACCACAACCACAAATCGTATTGGCCCAAAAACAAATCAACAGAACTAAGGTGAGGAGTTGCTGGCCAATGTGAGATTTCGCACAATCACAAATTTCCAATTGACAATAAAACATTCACCGAAAATGCAACAACAACAACAGCAAATTTTAATAGCCAATTTTATTCAGCATCATGGTCATGGGTAAACCGAAAATGGTAAGCACATATAAATTGATAAATGCCTATGCATAGGAAGCACGTGAGCGAGCGTGAGTGTGCCGCAGTTAAGATATGCGAAAAGCAGAATTTCCCAAAGCTTCCGTTGTCGACAGCAGCAGCAGCAGCAGCAGCAGCAGCAGTGCCCGAAATGGTCAAGAATGGGCAAGTTGAGGCATTTGGTGCCACAAAGACTATTCGCATATGTGCAATTTTGCGGTGCAACAGAGAAAGAGTAACGGTGGTTAAATTTAACGGCCAATCGTAAATCAAGATTACCTTTGCAGTGAAATGTGAATGTTGTTACCTAATAAACAACAACGGCAACAATAGCAATAAAATCAGCTGAAATTATGTGTAGAACTAAACATAAAAACGGCCAGAAAAGAAAGAAAAAAATTTAAACAAAAATAGAAGTTTGTACGTACATACATACATACTTATTTACTAAAACTACCGAATAAAAGAAAATCGTGTGAATGGAAATGAGCTGCTGCTCGTCATGGAGTAGTTGCTTGGCAAATTAAGCAAACAATAATAAAAAGTAGGTACCTCTAGTACCGTTGAGGTGCTGAAGGAGGAAAGCGTGCTTTTTTTACAAAAACAAACACAAAAGGTACAGCCAAGTACATATAAAGTCATTAAAGGTACTTACATGTGTATATGTATGTATGTATTTATTTGTGTTTGTACGTAACAAAATTTTGTAGGAAATGAATCTGCCCACCAAAAAGATCGAAAAAGTTGTTTTTAAACATTTCCAGCATCTTCCCGATAACCACACGAAAGCGCTACCAAACAAACTCGTCAGCTATAAACAAAAGATAGAAAGACCAAAGAAGCTTACCGCTTTAAAAAATGAAGCATTCAAGTGTTAAATAAACAAAAACTTTTGACCGCAAAAGCGAGCATTACACGCAGAGTAGAAACAAAAAAAAAACACAATCAAGAATAAAAACGTTAAAAAGGCAAACACATACATACATACATACAAACATACAAACATAGTTGTACAAGAATACACAGATTCCCCAAAAATAAATAACAACAAACCAAAAGAGCTAGAACGCCATGAAGCACACGAGCTAAAAAACTCAAAACTCTAACAACAACGCAAACACCAAAAACTAAAATGAAAGAACCAAGAAAAGAAAGGCCAAATAATTTGTTTAGAGCATCCAGCATCGCAGTTGCACAGTGCTTCGAATGGTTACAATCGCAGCGACTATTGTTGAAAATGTAATATCATCTTGAAAAGTTAGTTGGAAAAATTTATGAGTTTTGGGCTTAAAAAAATTTTTCGGAAAAAAGCGATTACCATTTTCTTACAAGTAATTTTTAAGCAAAAACAAAAACCGACTTTAATCCCCATATACAAATTTAAGAGTAGCGTTAATTTTTTCAATATTCAGTGTTCGGATCTAAACCAAATTAGTATGGGAACACCTCGAGGAACCACCATTTCTTAAAAAAACAAAGAATTATAGAAATAGGTTAACGTAACTAAAAAAATTTCCCACGAATTGATAACCCCTCCACTTGAGGGGTAAAATAGTACAGCTCTTCAAAATAATAGGTTTCCTAAAAATAATAAGTATTGATTAGTTTCTCATTACCGACCTTCAAGGAAGGGAGAAAAGCTCCTTATGATGATTACATTTGCTCGGCAAACCATTTTCACGAATCTTAGCATTTATATTTATGACCTCATGACATTTTTATTTTTCTTTTCTTCTAATTTAGCACTACAACCGTTTCTCGGATTGAGTCGAGACCAAAAAACTTCACCATCAGCCCCTTCTCTTTTGCGAAGTTGCGTCAGTTGTTCATCCCGCGTCCTTCCATTGTGTTCAACGGCGGCTTTGCTTTCATGTTCCACCCATTGCACTATGAGTAATTTTGCCAATTTGCGTGGTCAAAATTAATTATGGCCAAACAAGGAGATTAATTAAGAAAACATATTTCCTTTTACGGATTGGAATACGATTTCCCATATTTTTGCATACAAAAACTGATTTTGGCAACTTAACCAAAGAAGATAGAACGTTCCACTTAGGCTTAAATTAACCCTGCAGTAGTCGCGCGGTCTACATATGTAATCCACCATAGTTAAATTTCATATTTCTTGAAAATGGTGCATCGATTTTATCGGAGATTTTTGCTACTTGTAACTAACAAATAGAGAGTCACTCTCAGTGTTCCGCTGTTAATTGTTGCGTGCAGTTGTGTCGCTAGAGGTTCCTGAAACTCATGGTCTACGTATGTATGCCGCGCGACCGATTACGTAAGTATTTTAAATTAGGTTTTATGCTAATAGCTAGTTATACTTTGTAAAGAAAAGTGGATTTTGGGCATACTTTTTTATTTTAAAATTTTGTGGAACTTTTCTGATAATATTTACATATGTACGCTACTCGTACATATAAATTTCTTTGGGTTTGAAGATCATGGCAAATAGGACAGAAAATCAGATTGCAGCGTGGTTGGACGAAATTGAAAGTGATGAATTTGATGACGATTTATCAAGTTTAGAAGACGAAGAGGATTTTATTGGAGAGGAGTGGTCTGACACAGAATCCGAGCAAGAGCAAGACGTGTGTAATCAAGTATCTGACTACGATAATGAGCCCCCTCAGCGAGACAGACGTGGAGAAATTTATCTAGGCGTTGATAATACTGTGTGGACAAAGAATGCCCCTGCTAATAGGGGTAGAACAAGAAGGCATAATATTGTGTTCAAGCCCCCGGGTCCTAAAGGAATCGCTCGGCAAAAAACCAAACCCGAGGACTGTATGTCACTTTTTTTAGACGATAATATAATTGGTCTCATTATAAAATATACTAATATAAAAATTGAAAGTATTAAGACTAAATATGCACGTGAAAGGGATGCCAAATCAACAGATGAAATTGAAATCAAAGGATTTTTAGGAATTTTACTAATGGCTGGTGCTTTAAAGGTAAGCCGTTCCAGTACAAGTCAAATATTTGATAACGAAAAACACACTGGAATAGATTCAATATATTTGACCATGTCTGAACAACGATTTAAGTTCCTTCTTAGAGTTATACGATTTGATGATATTACTGAACGTCAAGATCGTGCAAGCATCGATAAACTAGCGCCTATTCGCGAAATATTTGATTTGGTTCTTGGAAATTTTCAAAGGTATTTTACACCAAGTGCTGAAATGACTTTGGACGAACAACTCTTGTCCTTCAGAGGGCGTTGTTCATTTCGGCAGTATATTCCAAGTAAACCTGCTAAGTATGGACTGAAAGTTTTTGCACTTGTAGATGTTCATTACCCATACACCTATAACTTAGAAATTTACGCCGGCCAACAACCCGAAGGTCCATTTCGGTTAAGCAACGAGAGATTTGATATAGTGATGAGAATGGTGCAACCAATTTTGAATAGACATAGCAATATTACTATGGACAATTGGTTTTCCTCTCTGAAAATTGCAAAGCAATTATTTGATAATGGAACTACAATGGTTGCTACCGTTCGCAAAGATAAAAGAGAAGTTCCCCGGGAATTTAGAATAGCTAGAGGCAATCCAATATGCTCCTCAAAATTTGGATTCCACTCTCCATGTACTCTGGTTTCTTATGTACCAAAAGCCAACAAAGTGGTAATAGCCATGTCTACAATGCACAACGATACAGCGATTGATTCTGACACCGGAGATCAACGAAAGCCGGAAATAATAACATACTATAATCGCACTAAAAATGGCGTTGACCTGGTTGACAAGATGTGTTCCCTTTATGACGTATCTAGGAATTCGAGAAGGTGGCCGCTGACTAAGTTCTATAATCTTGTAAACCTCAGTGCTCTCAACGCATTATGCATTTACACTGCAAACAGTAACTATGAATCTGTCAAAAGGCGTGATTTTCTCATAGACTTGGCTTTGTCTTGGATGAAACCACTGGCTCAGCAAAGGTTAACACTTACCACGCTTCCTAGAATACTGACATTTAAAATAAAAGACTTCCTGAATCTTCCACAAGCCGTAACTCATCAAGGTCCAACGCACAATAACTACGTCGGTCGTTGCTACGATTGTGGAAGGGCCCGTAATAAAAGCACCCGTAAAGTGTGTAACGCTTGCAATAAACACATTTGTCCTGATCATTCCAAGACTGTATGTTTGTCATGTTTCGAAAACAATTAAAACATATCAATAATCTTGTGGTTATGTTATATATATTTTATACTTTTGTGAAGTATCTTAATTTTAAGTTAAAAAATGAAGTTTGGGTATTTATTTATTTTATGTAAGAACAGAAAGTTTATTTATGTTATTTTTGATTAATATTAATAAATTAAACAATAATAAGAATATTTAAAACAAAAGCAATGGAAGAATTAAATATTTATATATTGTGTTTTTAATTTTAAAATGGATTACATATGTAGACCGCGCGACCAATTACGTCAGTTTTAGGGGCGCGACTACTGTAGGGTTAAAGCTTGAACTTTCGACAACAATCCCTAAAAATACCATCCCTTCACCTTGATCGGATGGTCACTTATGTTCTTTTATTGAACAGCAAAACAACAACAACAACAACAACAAGTGATTATAACAGGTCTATATTGTTACCATCTCATAAACTAGTAACAAAGTAATACCCCGTGAAATATGCAATTACACAATTCTTCATAACTGAATTGCTGTATTTAACTGCATTACCTGCATACCTAGAATTGCGGTGACAAGAACTGGTAACCTTTTTTGGGAATACAATTTTCCGGTAACGTGCAGAATGGACCTGCAAGTGGAAGGTTCTATCACCTATGTATTCTTTCTTTGCTGGAGCTTCCGAACTATTGCAAAAAAGTGATATTTTATACTTTTATTTCTTTTTTACCAAAATCTGGACCCGATGGAAGCTGTATACTTACGGATTCGTAACCAGCGCAAAAAAGTCTATCAAAAACAGCCTTGACATTTGCCGCACCGAAAGCGGTATTGCCCTGTGTAATTGGCCACGGCGACGTGTGGCCCAAACACGAATACTCTTTTTGTGTTGCCAGGAGATACTTTGTCTTCTTTTTTTGTGCCATGCTGCGCCAACTTCTTTTGCCCCCTTTTCTATGTGCAGGAAATCACCGCTTTGCTTGAGACAATGTAAATTGAAAATCGGACGCCGTAATCTCAAAATGAAATTTCGAATCGAGAATTTGAAAAAAATCACACATACACACATAAAAATTCTCTATGAAAATAAGTGTTAAAAGAAAAAAATTCTTTAAAAATTTTTCACATAGATACACATTTTTTGTTAAAAAAAAGTTTTTAAAAATATGCCTTCCCGAAAAAAAAAATCAAAAAAATCACCATGGTAGCTCTGAGTATTGCGCAGTATTTAAGTATAGTATTATGGGGTGCACTCTACAACAAATTGAGTTATGAATTTTTTTTACACCGAAGTTGAGTAAAATAAGTACATAACAAATTTACAAATTTTTTAATTTTTTTTTAGAATTTTTTTGAGTATGCAGTTTTGTAGCCCATTAATAGTGCAAGTTTTAAGCTACTGCAAAAGTTTTTTGCACCTTTGGGTTTGTTCTAGTTGCAATCACAACCGCAGTGTTGCGCAAATTATTAACGTATCACGTTCTGTGTGAATTTCTAACAATATATTATCAGTTGGGCAGTTGCAACAATTTTGCCATTTTTCATCAGTACGGCAGTAATGCCGCTTTTATTATGTGCCTCGAACAGGCACTTTTTGTTATGGAAAAAATGCGCAAAACCGTTTTCAAAGAAAAAAATAAATAAAATTAACGCCGGTTTTGCAATCGCTTAAAACTTGCACTTTATTATACTAAAATTTTATGGGCTACAAAACTGCGTACTAAAAAAAAAAATCTAAAAAAAATTTTAAAAATTCGTAAATTTGTAATTGTCATTCTACTCAATTTCGGTGTATCAAAAAATTCATAACGCAAATTATTGTAGAGTGCACCCCATAATGCCATACTTAAATATTGCGCAATACTCAGAGCTACCCTTGTGATTTTGTAAATTTTTTTTTGGGATGGCATATTTTCAAAAACTAATTTTTTCATAAAAAAATGTGTATGCGAAAATTTTTTCAAGAAAAAATTTTTTTTTTAATATTTCTTTTCATGGAGAATTTTGATGTGTGTATGTGTGATTTTTTCAAATATACACACTCATATACATATACACATATATGTATATACATTCTTATACATATGGGCATTCTTAATCGAATTTACTCTATCTCTTTAGCAGAAAAAAAGGCAATTTTCATAAAATCCGTTCCCTGGTTATAACTCTTATCCGCGAAATCAACTTTTTCCTTAAATATCAGAACTTGGGCAAAGGTTTCACTTTGTAAATTAACTTAAAGTTATTTTTGCTCCCTGATTTTTAGGTATGAAAATATTTAATTATTTTTAACTTCCGTCTTCAGAGTTTAGCTTATATTTTCGTTCTTTTTAAAAGCATAGTGATTGCGTTTGCCATAAAATAAGTCTGTTTATTTGCCAATTTTGAAAAAAAAAACTGTTTATTAAAAATTATGAATAATTGTTTAAATGGCGTTTCTGTATTTTTGTTGACATCCTCTGACATTTTTAGACCATCTATCTTACTCTTCAAATCACTGTGCACATATCACGCTAAAGCGCAGAGATAGGTCAACATAACATTCACATACCGTATAAGCTAATCTCTTCATTGAACCAGCCGTTGTGTGTGAATGGAGTGTAAAAATAACTTCACCCAATTTTCCTCACACTTCAATGGAACATTTTCCACGTATTCTTTCACTTCACGTACTGCGGATTTTCTTTGCTGTTCGCTTCATCACATACTCCTATGCAAGGTTGCCACTTAAGGTAAATTGTTACCAAAATTGGTAGAAAAAAATAGGGTTAGTCAAAAGATACATTTTTCCGCATTGTGGCAGATATTAGTTGAATTATTTAGTTTGAAACACAAATATGTAGTATGTATATAAATTTTTTTCCAAAAATGTCGTCAACTTTATTGCCTTCATTGTCGAACACATTCATGCACCTTTTTTATACGCATACGTATAAATGCATATCGATAAAAGGCGAGCAAATCGTGCTCCATTCAAAACTCATTTCATGGACCGGTATCTATGTAATTACGCACTATGATTGTTCGCAAAAAAATTGTAAATTAATGCCAATTTTTATGAATTGCAATTGTTAAATGAAAAAAAGTCTGGCGGCAAAAAAAAAAAAAAATAAATCAACAGGCATTTTTAGCTGCACATTGTTGGTTGTGCTCAAATTTTTTGAGTCACTCAAAATGCTGTATGTATATAGCTTGAATCTTTAATTTTTATGGGTTTGGTTGAAGCGCAAATAAGAATATTATATATATTATTATCTCTACTACTTACTTTTGGTTGAAGGAAACTGAGAAGATGCCATTAATATGATCTCAAATACCTATAATTATTTAAATAAAAAATTCCTTAAAAGCAATTTTAATTTTTGTTAAAATATGTAACTAAAAGAAATAACAAAGCTATCAGTTTTATTAAAATAACTTAAAAAGTTATTGGTAGATATTTTCCGCGTTTGGTAAATTTTTTTGCAAGCGGATGGTAAGTATTTTTTTTCGGCAGTGGCAACCCTGCTCCTATGGCCATTGTACATACAGTATGTGCATAGTGCAGCATTAGGTCAGCATATACTTAAAAGTATCTGCATATACATACATACATACATATATGTAGTTTTTTTACTTTGTTAACTTTTTTATTGGTTTTGTTGCTGCTGTTTCTCTATTTAATTCTATTCAAATAACAAAGCTTAATTGCGCGGCTGGCGAATTAAGCGCAACCAGCTGGCCGCAACATTCAAGCGTTTCTTAGATGGCGTGCATGCGGCTTAATTTGGCAACTTTGTATGTGTATTCGTAGCTAAGAAAAGAAAGAAATGATACATACGAGTGTGTACTTTGTAGTAGCGAAGAAAAAATCTTAAAACAAAAAGAAATGAAGCTCGTAATTGCCTTTGTTGCTTATAATCATTTATTTTGGTGTCTTTCTTTGACTTTTGTGCGCTGCATCTCACATTACTGTTTTCTATTATAAATTACAGAGATCTACGATTTTGTGGCAAGATCATTAGCTGTTTGCCATTTTTTCCAACTTTTAAATTCAAATTCAGTAAGTCGATAAAAAAAAAAAAAGATTTGATTGTGCGGAAATTGAGCTAATTGATCATTAACTTGAGCGCACAGCACCAACAATGATTACGATAGCGATCTCAATCTCGATAGCGACAGTGTCGATGATCGCCGTGTTGAGCGCGCGCTTGTGGTATACTACTTCCGTCCTTGTAAATGATACACAAAAGCTGTCCGACTGTTGTTTGTTCAACATCTGTGACTAAATAACTGTTTTGCTTTTGTTTTTCCTTTCTTATTAAATTCAGTTTCTTAGGCACGATCAATTGGACCGTGTTTTTTTTTTGTTTAATGGCATCTCTCTAATTGATTGCTCTGCAGTGTCGTTGCTCTGCCATGCTATGTTGTGGGCGCCCTTTTGCGCGCTTTTGAGTAATTTGAAAATGTTGTGAATTGTCAAGATAAATTTGTCTATTTGTTTGAACAACTTAATTACGCTCGTTAAAAATGTAATTAAATTGAAGCGAATGGTAGAGGAACAATTACTAAGACTGAAATAAATAAATAGGCCTAACAGCTAAACAGTTTTCTGAAATTAGACTGCCTTTGTATAGATGTTTGCTTTTAATGCCAACAGAATGCATAGAAAAAATCTAGGGCAGTGCGCCTAACGCCTAAAGGATGTATCTGTCCCTGTATAAAGTAAACCAAACAAATTAAGGTTTCACACTCTTTATAAAATTCAAACATTTTGGTAAAAATGTCAAACTTTTTAAAATTTTTAAAAATGTTCAAGTATGCAGTTTTGTAGTCAATTCACTTCTAAACGAAGAGAAGTTTTTTAATCAAAGTTGGATAATTGTTTTCTTGTTCGCGAAATTTTTTGTTTACAAACAACAACAAACCCTATTGAAAAAAAAAACACTAGACAAAATATTAAAATAAATAAAAAAAATCCAAAATTTACTTAATTTAAAAAAATAACTTTACTCATGCTGATAAAACGATTTGTTAATTTACTTAAATTTTGAAAGCAAAAACCAAACACAGAGGAAAATAAATTAGAAAAGACTTTCTTAAAGGAAGTCATAAGTTTCTTATTCTATTCTCTGAGAACGTGTGACAGGCGCCTAAGAAACTTATATAAATACATATTTACAAACACCAGCCACGATTTCCACAGAATCGAACTGTTGAAAACAAAAACAAAACACCTCAGAAATAAATTTTAAAATAAAAAAGAAAATGCTTTCTTAAAGGAATTCGGTCTATTCTCTAACAAACTTATACAGCTAATACATTTGGCAGTATCATATTTATACGTATGTACACTGGCGGTCGCACATATTTTATCAAAACTATTTGCAAAAAATTAGGTAGAAGTTTGTAACTTACAAAAAAAAAGAAAAGTTTGTTCAGATATAGTAGCTCACCACGATTGAGAGACTCTTGGTAGTTCACAATTTAACAAAAACTAAATAAATCACAGTTTCAAGCTTTGCACAAAGTGAAAAAAATTACAAATTTTGATAAAAACATCCAAATTCTGGTTGCTTTTTGTCAATTTTTTCATACGATTTTCCGCAATATAAAAAGCATGCACGAAAAATACAAAAATCAATGCAAACTTTGGTCTACTTAAGACTTGCACATTATAACACTAAAATTAAATGGGCCATAAAACTGAACACCCGAAATTTTCATAAAAAATTTTATTAAAAAATTTTAGATTTAAATTAAAACTTTGTACTTTTTTGTTATTTTTGTACATTGTATGAAACTTTTATTTATATTGGTTTTGTTACAGTGTGAACTAAGTAAATTTAAAACACAAATTTATTACTTCTGCTTATGTACGAAACTCTACTTCATAAAAAAAAAAAATAGTGGTGGTAAGTGTTGCATGACTGCCAGTGTATTCATGTAGCATGCGTACACGTAAATATGTACTAGTTATATTAGTTATTACTCGCAAAAGCGAATGACAATTTAGCTAATGAAAAATTCATAAGAACATATTTCCGCCTTTGTAACTAATCTCTTCCAAAGTTATCTATAAATTAACACCCAAGTAATCGAAAACACATACAATTTATGTGACTAATTAGCGGCACCTGTACCACGTAACTGTCACAATCAGCAAACATCAGCTACATCAATCAGCTGCAGCAACAACAACCTACAGTCCAATCATTTGGTGCACATTTCAATCAAAGCAGAGCGGACAAGACAGGCACTCATTGCGCTCATCATACACACATACATAACTACACTTACATATTTTTTTTATCAGTGCAACTGTCATCGTTGGCGATAAATTCAGCACTCCTGTTTGGCTGCTTTCAACACAAAAGCGACTACATAGAATGCGAGCAGGTAATTGAATGTAAGATCCAGTTGAACTAAACCATCCCAGGTGACGTTTCGTAATATAGCTAGACACATACATACATATGTACTTTTATATATAAATCGTTGGAAAGAAAAGTTGTAGCTGTTTGTAGTAGAAGTGGGCCCTACATCACCGCAACTTGCCACAACGCGCCGCAAAATGAATCATCTGCCTCAAATGGCGAGGAGAACAAGCAGAAGACATGCTATAGCCAACGGCAGCGGCAGCGGCAGCAAAACGCTAACGCCGCGCGCCATTTCCAACGATAATGCAGCAGCAACAAGCGGGCAACTAACGAGCTGGCAAGTTGCAGCTATCTAAAAGCAAATTTTGCTACTACGGGTTCTACATTGAATTGATGCAGCGCATGTTGTTGTTCTCCTTTTGTTTTGTTTTTTTTTTTTTTGTTGAAAAACGAATTGCACCAGTTTTCCGCGATTGCTTTAGTTTTTCGCGTCGCGCTTCATACCTTCTTGCGCAGCTTTTGTGCTTCCATTTTGGTGCTCTGGTTTTGCATTGCAACGTGCCGTTGTTACATGCAACAGTTACATTGCAACTGTTGTTACCCAGTGCTTTCTTTTTTCTTCGCGACTAGCTTTAAGTAAGAACATGCACGAATCAACCCATACAAATATACAACAGACGTTTGTTGCAAAAGCTAGCAGCCGCCAACCACCAGCCAGCTAGACTGTCCAAGACACTTAACGTCAACTGGAGCAGCGGTTGCTGCCGCTTTGGCCGCAATTGCGCACACCATGCGATGCACGCTTGCCGATACAGATACAAATGGAGATACTGCGGCGTCGCCGTCGCCGTCGCCGTCGCCGTCGCCGTCGCCATCGCCATGCCGCTCTCCTCTGCCTGTCGACACATCTCCGCAGTAGAACAGGAATTAGAACTAGAACACTTGGAGTCAGCCTCAAGTAGCATAACTGCAAAGCTGCTCTTTAGCGCTTCTGCTTCCTATTTAGTCTCCTTTCTATTGCTGTTACCTAACAACCAACCTCTTTTCGATATCGTTCGCCGTTCGCCGTTCGCGTTGCTTGTGTTATTTCTTGTGTGTTGTGGTTCCGTTCAGCGCTGCCTTAATTAAACCATAAACATAAATAATGCAATGGGCGCGCGTTGAATAGCATTCACCAGCGCCAGCTCAATCCGAGCCCCACCCGAACGTATACAAATCAAGTCAATCCAATCCCAAGAATGTCTTAGGTTGTCGCATTGAATTGTTGCCTTTTACAGGTTTATCTGTCACCTGAAGTGAGTTGTTTTTATGACATTTGTGCGGTACAAGTGCACCAGGGTGCTTCACCACACAGTCGAAGGGGCAGATAATCGAGGCAGAGTTGGTTAGGTGGTCGTATAAGGTAACTGTTGCGAACGGTATGTGTGTACCTACGAATGAATGAATGAAACAGTAGGCAGGCATACTAATGCAGATATTAATGAAGACAGAAAGAAGCGCATGCAGCGAATGATGGATGGTTAGATAGCTGTACGATTGGATGGATGGAAAGAAGGCTTGATATGCACGTGTGTATGTGCTCATCTGTGTGGATTTTTCGTAGGAATTTTGTGTGGGTGTTTCATGCTAGTTTGGTAATATGAACTCCCAAATTCCTTAGTATAGTCGATAGATGTAAAATGTAGTTTGAATGTGTCGATCAATTTTAACTGAGTTATTTGAGATAGGCCTTTTCGTGGATCAGACGGCGGAAGGGACGAAGAGATTTTTGTTTGAGGAAGCTACATACTTTTAAACGGTACCAAGAACTCGCTTTTTTTGCTTATAAGAATATTATGTAAGTCGACTCCATTGATGAAGTGTTTGCGAAACCAAACCAAAAAGTCTTTCCTTCACATTTTGTTCAAAATTTCGCTAACTGCCTTAGCAACCTTAAAAGGGTAATAACAACAAGTAAGAAATTCTAAGTTCGGGCGGAGCCGAACATTAAATACCCGGCGCAAGTATTAAATATATGTTTTTTCACCTTTCCGAAACCTACCGCTAGATGGTAAGCCGGGGTATATCAATTTTGAGTAAATTAGCGTCCTTCAATTTCGAAATATTCAAGTTTCAAGGATTTCTGAAATTTACCGTTATATGATGAGCGGCCGTAATTTTAGTCCGATTTCAATAATTTTCAACGTTTTGCTTATATGTGGCAAGCACAATAAAAATACCGAGTTTGGTACAAATTGGTAGGACGGTTCCCGATATACATATATGTTATCATAAGTGGGCGGTGCCACGCCCATTTTCCAAAATTTTACCATTAACGTATTTCTTGGTAAAGAATTGTTGCAAGCATCAATTTTGAATAAATTAGCTTCAATATTTACTGATTTATCGAAGAACAGAGGGCAATACCCTTCGATGCAAAAGCTTTTGATATTCACCTACAAACGAGTGAAGTTGATTTATCTTTTTGATAAGCGTATTGGTGCTTAGGTAGTGGAAAGCTGGAGACTATTTCCTCCCTTTGGGGGTTGTCTAGTAGTTTTTCCAATGTCTTTTGCTTGAAAGATAAAATGCTTATTGGCTTGTCGGATTTTGGAGAGTTTGGGGGGGATTATTCCCTCCCTCTACTTTCCCCCCAGCTACTTGGAACGTTTTTCAGTGTCATTGTAACCAATTTTTTTTTTAATGATTTTTTTTTGTACCTTTGGAAAGGCACTACTTTCCAATATTCCATCTTGCCCAGAGATTTGTAAAGGGTTTAGTTTGAATATAATTAGAAGAGAGTTGCCACCTCTTTGAAAAGGCGACAGTAACTATTGGACGCTAGTTATATTTAATTATAAAATATGGGTGTAAAACGGGAGAGTGTAAAAAAAATCTTTCGTTTGAACATTTTAAATATTTTCGAGGTATTTTAAGCGGGTTTCCACCTGTTTAATAAGCTAACTTCAAATTATTTAATAATTCAAATGACTTACTAAAAGATGAGCACCAAGCGAAATGAGTTTAAAAGGCTTTATTTCTGGGCGATATTTCGGAGGGTTGCCACTTGTTTAAAAAATCAAGTTCAACTTAATTGATCAGTTAATTGAAATACATACATACATTTGTATCACAAAAGAAATATAAGAAAGAGATTTAAGAAAATTTAATTTTGAACATACTTTTTAAGAGTGTTGCCACCTGTTTAAAAAGTCGAATTAAGTTAACTTATACATAAGCTATGTATGTATATGGAATACTAAAATATGAATGTCAAAGGAAAGCGTTTTAGGAAAGCTTTAGTTTGGAAATAATTTTGATTAAGGCTGCAAGCTATTCAAAAAGTCATATTTATCTAACTATGTAAGTATATCAGATCTGCATCGTTCTTTCGCATTTCCAAAATTAGATGTCAAATTAAATAGTTTGGCTCATTGGTTTAATGGACTAACTAATTAAAATGTATGTAAATATATTTAAAGATGTATCTTCCTTTGCATAAGCTATTCTATACAACCGCCATGAAACTTGAATTTCGCAAAAAAGCATTTGACTCGTTTCAAAAAGAACAAAAAAAAAAAAACGTATCTCTTGTTTAGTTGTTAAAAATTCTTAATCTTAATCTTAGTCTTTTACATTTCCGCTATCGCACACCAATTTCAATGAATTTCATGTTTTTGTATCAACTTTTTTCTGCAAGACCAAAAAAAAGCAGCTAAACTTTTTCCAATATTCTATACATCCTTCGACGAGCAAGAGCAAATCTAAAAATCAACAAAAACTAAGCAAAAAAGGAATTAGATAATTATCGCCACTTAACGTAACACAAACTTCTATCCGGCAAACAACTTATAGCCGGTTGGGTAGGCAATAGTTTACGACGATGATTTTCTATCATCGTACAGCATTGGACAGACGCGAAAGGAACATTTTTAATTAAGTCGTCGATTTCCGCTTTATCATATGCATAATTAAAGCATAGGAAAAATAAACATACGTCTTAATGCCGGTAAATATGTAGGCAAGTGTCTATATGTATTTATGTACATACATGTGTATTAGAGTCCAGCGCAATTGTATTTGCCACATTTCATTCAATAAGTACTCCTTGCATTGTACTCTACTCCCAACACATTGTTACTTTTTTCCGCATACATACACTACTTGGCGTTGAGAGAGTAAATACTTGACGTTCTTGCTATTACTCCACCAAAGTACGTACTCTACTTTCCCTCATCGCGTACGAGAGATATTTGCTGCTGCCAAAAGGGAGTAGCAAATCTACTCTCTGTATACTTGTAGTACGGTAAGTACTTGCGTATTAAATTTCAATTCTGGTTGTTAGCCTACTAGTTGATATCGTTTGCAGCGCTGGTCAGTGAAATTGAAAGAGTAAAAATAGAATATGGAAATTGACGATGTAAGGAAATGTTTAGGGCCTTATTTATAAAAAATAACGTAGATTTAGACAGTTGTTTAATGTGACATTTTCATAAAACTTTTGTATTCAAGCAGCTTTTTAAATCTATGTATGTACTTAAATTTTTATGAAGGTATTATTTCTCGTCTCTAATTTTCTATAAAACTATTTGCAGTCATTAACCAACAAATAAGTTGTCAAAAACAATAACTTAAGCAATGCTGCTATACGAAATAAAATTATTAGTGGCAAATCAAAATTTTGAAAAGTGCAGATTTTCACATTCGATAGTTGGACATGGTAGCGACGAGATGTACGAGCATTTTTTTCTTAAGAGCTGCATACTGATTTAAGAAATTTTTTATAGAAGAAAATTTACTTTCCATTTATTGTGCGTAATTTTATATGAATTTTTAGTTTTTCTTGAGAGCCTTTACAAATAAAAAAATTTCGGAATATGTACATACATATGTACATACATACGCAGCCATATAACTTGGGCCCCTATTATGAGTTGCATTCGATTTTCGACTGTGGTCGAAAGTGCTGAGCGAACGAATTTTCATTTGGTATTATGGCGCTCATTCGATGAAGAATAGCGTTATTGTGAATTTCGCTCGTTTAGGTTGTTCACAATAGTATATTTTTCACCGCTGAGAAGCTTTGTTTACAAATCGAGCAAACTAAATAGTGTGCTTATACATATTTATGCAAATTTGTTCTAATTAAAATGAAGTAAAAAAGAAAGCAATTTTATAAAAACGTGGTAAAATGAGTACAACGAGTTCTGGTTCAACGAATCGTCAGAGGATGAGAGCTTAGTAAACTGGCCAGGAGTAGCAAATGCTCTCTTAAACATTTAAGTTTATTAGTCTTTCGAATATATTTTTATATACAATATATTTAAGAAATTTGTCTACAGATTCATTAAAAAGTTCCGACCATCTAAAGAGGCGTTTGTGAGCCAAATCTATTTAAAATATTTTAAAACTATCAACAGCGCTACGATTTTGTTCTCAGAGATCGTGCCAACAGAGCATTGGGATTTTCTTTCACAAGTAAAACCAGCCTTTCGAGCTTGTGTTTAGTATTCACGATGTTAGAACTGCATGAAATTAATAAAAATTGTTTAAAATTAGTGTCTAGCCGCCAAAATGTAAGAAAACATATACAAAATCATACATTTTTCACAACACATTTTTCTACACTTCGCCACACCATCGAAAGCAAAATTCTGTTCGACAGAAAATTCGATACTCAACGAAAATTTCGACACGCTTGCATAGCTCATAATACGAATTTCACTTTCGATCTTCGATCTTCGATAGCCAGCGAAGATCGAAAATCGAATGCAGCCCATAATAAGGGCCTTGATTTCAAGAGAAACGAATTTTCATTTGGCACGTTCAGAAGGCGAAACAGCTCAGTAACTGGTGCGATTGCACCTTCTGAACGCGTTGTTGCGTACTTCTGATCCACTGAATAGTTGCGTGTTAGATGATCGTAATGTTTTTCTGATCATTTGAGACAACAAGTTGGTGTGTACCTTTGAGAGGTGAATTTGACAGCTAATGTATGAAGTCGTTCAAAAGACGCATAACGATCACTGATTTTTGTTTAGCAACGGTTGCGCTCAACTGCTGCGCCTTCTGAACCTACCTATTGATAACTTTTTTTTTTGATAACACTGCGACAGCTCAAATTGGTATTGAGTAAACCCAAATGCAAGATAGAGTTTTTGAATTTCATTGAGTTTTTTTAATAAATACTGAAATTGGAGGTGTATGAATGGCGAAAGAAAAACTTCATCCGATTTTTTTTAAATCGAAACTACATTTTAACATATGCACATATGTCCATGCGTACATAAATATATTTAATATGAACCCATGGTTTCAATTCTACGCATATCGTCAGGGTTTTCCTCACAACTTGGTTTTGCTGCAGTGAAGCGACAGAACAAGTGACGAGAAAAAATATATGCGGACACTTACATATATATGTATCTATGCACATACGTATCTATGCACATACATACATATGTACTTAGGTATGTATATCAGCATTTTAGTTGAAAGTACGTTTTGCTCGTCGCTCTCTTCATCGCTCCACTACATTCCAGTCCTTAGTTATTTTCAGATACCACAAATGCGCGATCCAGAAAATTCTTCTATCATTCTTGCCACAAATGTATGTTTTCTTCGAAAATACTCAAGTACTACCAGTAGAGTACTCTACTGTCAAATACCTTTTACTCGCAGTAGTTGCGGAAGGCAAAGTAAATACTCTACGCGTGTTGCTATTGATCGGTAGTTTACGTACGCTTGCTGAAACTGGTTTATGCTTACTCACAATTGACCCGAACGATGAAAGTAGGGGATGGAAAGTATTTGCGCGGCGATCGGATGTCTTGTTGGGCCGTTTAAATGGAATTGCGCAGGAGTCTAATGTGTATGTAACTGGCATTAACAAAAACCTATATTTATGTACATATTTCCATTTGTTTGTAAACATTTTAAATTTACTTGTAGCTGTAGCCGAAGTTTTGCGTGTTGGCGCGTTGAAGCTCAAATCTGTGGGTAGACACTTCAGGAAATGTTCTGATTTAGCAAAAATAAAACTACCGCCGTGGGTCAGAGCCAACGTAGAAATAAGTACCTAATAAAAATACAAAAAAAAAAAATGTATGAATCAGGGGCAGACAAGAGAGTTACATAAAAGGAGAGTCGGTCGCTGTTCCAATATACATACTTGTACACACATAACTACAAAAAGAAAGGCAAGAAGCTTGCGTCTGAGCAGTAGATTCACATGCCAGCACGCTCCTCTAAAGCCACTTCAGCTAGGACACCGCGACTAAAAAAAAAACTACGCGTATGTAAATACAACCAGGCAACTAAGTATGTAAGTAAATAACCAACCAACCAACCAAGCCGACAAAAAGTCTTGCCAATACTATATATATCGACCAACATTCAAATGAGATATTCTAATGAGCACTTAGCAGTTTAATGTTCTGTGTGGGTAACGTTATATACTGTTATAATGTTTTTTGCCTCATTGCCATCTTTTCAATGTTTCAGTAACACAACAACAAAAGCAGCAGTGGAAAAAACAAAAATCTTAGAAAAACTCGGAGGTTAGGGAGTGAAGATTAGATTGGTAGCCATGAATGTTAAGGTGATGGCGAGTAAACCAGCACAAAATCGTGGTGTTTTCTGAAGCTGCAGAAAAGGTTAATGTTGGCTTGAATGTCATTAACCTACAACGAATTGGACTAGTTACGAGCTGGTGAATGTCTAGTGAATTTGGGTGCGTGACTAGTATGCAGTAGTCGTTATCACTTCAGGATGCTTTAGATACGGTACGGTTCTTTTTGAGCGCCAAGTTTTTGTTGCCTTACGACTGACTGACAGTGACTTTGACTACGGTGGATATAACTATTGATCCAAATGGTGATTTTTATTTGGTTTTTCTTTAAGCAGTTTCAAAATATTCATACTGTTTAATTTAAGGACTAAATTCTCATTGGTTTTTAAAAGTACATACATACATACATATGTAATAAGCAGTGCTGAAGAAAATAGGCAAGCAAAAATCCATTTGAAGCGCACTAAAACATTGGTAAATAAATATGCTTGCAAATATGCTCGCAAAACAAGCATATTGAGTTTATTTCAAGGATTGAAAAATTACAATGGACAACAAAGTGCTGCTTGATATTCTCAAATAATAGAGATCTGCACTGGTCGTTTTAATGTTTTTAAATATTCGTTATTCTCCATTTGAGATACATTTTTTTTTTTGTACCATTGGTTTTAAATTTTTGTATCCAAGCAGAAATGCAACTGAAGTTACGGTTAGATAAAAACA
>NW_023458558.1:24996759-25069310 GCF_013731165.1 Rhagoletis pomonella
TTGTATCCAAGCAGAAATGCAACTGAAGTTACGGTTAGATAAAAACAAAATCTGTTTTTATGTTATTATTTGTACACATTTCTTTAGTTTGACGAATGACAAAAAAAAACGCCAAAGAAATGTTCAAGAAGAATTTATTGAGCCAAATTATCTTCAGCAGTACGATGTTCTTAAGAATTTTGATACGGTTTCTACTATGGTTTGCTAAAGTTTTTTTGTGAAGAGTACATGGTACCCTTGTTTTCAATGGAAATACATATATGCCTGTTCCAATATTTCGTAAGGAAAAAGTGAGACAGCAGCGTGTAAAATATCTGATGTCCACTACTATTCACATACACGGAATAATAGCAATTTATTTCTTGACCGTTTTCTTAAAACGTCCGTTCTCAGCTTTATACATTGAAATAAGCAAAATAAGCAATTCCAAGCAAAAGCTCAAACTTTTCGGTCCAGAGGTTTAGGGCCCCTGTCTGGCATTTAGCCACGTTCCTATTTTTTGGAAGATACTTAGTCAGATTGCTCTAGCTTCAAAAAGATGAAATGCCAATTGCATAATTTTAATTTAACAAAATATAAAATATATTTCAAAATGTTTCTTTATAACAGAACAGAGAACAGTTTAATTGAATTATTTATCTTCTTGAATTATCTTAACGCATCTCCCTGTATTGGATATCGTCTGAGTTTTGTTACACGAGAATGTTCAAGTACACATACGTAAGTACTACTACATACAAATAGGAGTGGGCGAAAATGATGCTGTTGACAGACAGATCAAAATAGAACTTGGCTTAAGTTGCAAGTGAAACGCTTTAGGTATTTTTAAAGCGGAACATCTATGTATGTAATGTTGAAAGCTACAAGTTCATGGTTAAGTGGCAAATGTTGGCGTTTTGATGATATAACGGATTTCAGGCATATGGTGCTTCATATATGTATAAAGATACGCGCTGCTTTGCCTACATCATGGCATGGTTGTATGTATGTATATTAGGGTGGTCCAAAATCACATGTGGGGGAGTTTTATAAATGGAAAAACAGTTAAGTATATACATTTAGAACAGCCTTAAAGCGCATGGAATTTTCCATGCATTTTATATGGGAAAGACCACATTATCGTAAAAATGGTACGGAATTCTTGAAAGACAATATTTTTGGATTGGAAGACTCAGTTTCTCTTTAGGAAACATCCGATAACAATACGAAATTTTTTATTTAACCATATTTTAGTAAGAACTACTTATTTTTTTATTGGTCCCCCAAAAACCCCAATAAATGCAATTAAATTAAATATGTAATTAAAAAGTTAATAGTCAAAACTTGCCAATATGTGGGTGGCTTATAAACGTGATACACACTTTATGAAGCGTTAGGCACTCCGCACCGCACATTAAGCTCCTAATCACAGTAATGTAATCGTTTCGGCATACAAACGTATAAAGCTTTTATGCCGAACCCATGTATTTCAATGAAGCTCTGTAGATTACGATTCAAAATCATGTTTGCGCCTAATCATAAAAGCTTCATGAATCGAAGCGCCCAACATTGTAAGGCGCTTGTAGTTTTGAAATCGTCATTTGTTTATTTTTTGGGTTTGAAATAAAATTTATTTGTCAATTCAATAGAAAATAATTGGAAATGAACAATTTCGTGCTAAAATTCGTGCAAATTGCATTAAACCACAAGCGCTTATGCAATATTTCGGAACAGAAATATTTGCGGAATGGCGTGTTGCGAAAGAACGGCCAAAAAATTTGTTATGTGTAGAAAGTGTTTATTAGCTGGTGACTTATGCAGGGCGTGCAAGTGTGCAGAAGTCGAGTCGTCATGCATTCGTTTCGGTATGATGAAACGATTACTTTACTTTGATTAGGCGCGTAATGTACCGAGTGCCTTACGATGCAGAAAGTGTTAGACGATATTTTTATCAGAGTAAATTAGAAATTGTTAAATTTCCAAGAAAATTTAAAGTTTTTACACTTTGGCGGGAGTTCGAAAAAAAAACGTCAAATTTTTTATTTGCTCGACTTTAACTATGAATAAGTTTGCAGGAGCGTATATATGCAAAAATCGTGAGAGCCTTTTTCTGGAATCTCGCAATTAGCTACAACTAAATCTTAATAATAAGAGCTACATTTTTAGCAGACGTCTTTTTTCACTGTCCCAAAAATACTTCTCAAGAAAGAAAATAGCCGATTTTTTTTTAATCAGTCTAATATACATACATATTTGCGTGCATGTTTGTCTGTTGTAATCGTTGCTTTCATGTGTGGCTAGTAAATGGTAGAGATATGTATAAACGTTACAAATGATTATGATTATAATAATTGTGCTTGGGATACAGAATTTAGAAAATACATACATCGTCACCTGAAATGCAAAGAGATGTAACAATATCGTAAATGAAATGGAAAAAGTCGTTACTAATATTTTATTTTATTTATATAAAATTATGTGTGGAGTTGTAATTCGTTGAAATCCATCATATCAATCAAAAAGTGAGTTTTGAACTTTTTATTAGTTACAAAACCTACTTTGTATATATTTGTATTCTGCACTTCACAAATTCTTTTTCGAATCGAATATATTGAATATTTTGAGTCTCCATGGCCTTTGACCCCTTTGGGACACGCCTTAAACGACTCCAATCGGCACCAAAATCTATGTGTTATATGTGATATCTGTAACCATTATATTACCGATTGAGGCTGAAAAAATCGTTCATTTGCTTTTTTAAGGACACCCCTAATGTACATGTATGTGCTCCTCTTGTGCGTGTTTTGTTAAATTTTTGCTAAACAAATTTTCCAATTTCTCTTTTCTAGTTTTTTACTATGCATAAGGAATGTTAATCCCGGGATTCCGACCTTTTTAAGGTCTCCAAAATCCCGGGATTTTCGGGATTTGTAATTTGCACTGATGGCAATAATAGAAACTCCTTTTCTTGACCAGTATGGGCTATATTTCTTTTTTATTCAGTAATTAATATTTTTTTATAAATGTCTACATGCATATAAAACCGCGCGATAGTCAATTTTGAACACAAATCCAAAATAGTTGCGAAACCATGGTCCGCATATAGTAAAATTTCGTTTTTAGTTTTTCACTCTGACGTCAGTAATTCAAAAATGATTTAAAAAATTCAGAGAAATGTGCTTAGTGAAGGAGTATGGGTATCAAATGAAGATGGAAATCCAGTAGGATTTAAACAAATTCAAGTTTTTTTGTCCAGAAGGACTGGTAAGTATTGAAAATGTTCTTTTAAAAATTTTATCCTTGAAATTTCACAATATATGCTTTTGAAAAAATTATATGCTTAGGGCTTATATAAACTCGATGACATCCTCGAATTTCGTCCTTCTAACTTTATCAGCTTAAAAAATTACCTATTCGGCCTTGTGAATACAAAAAATTTTAATTTTTTAAATTCAAAATAAATTCCTCTTGAATTTGGTACCCATATTTTTATTCTAAATTGCATTGAATTTTTTAAATAATTTTTGGAATTAATAATATCTTTGAAATTACAAAGTTATTTAAAATAAATCCCGACGTCAGAGAAAAAAAATAAAATCACCACTTTAAATAAAAAAAAGTAGGTTTCCAACCGATTTATTTATTCTTTATTTTACGGTAGGAGAGCTTTCCAAACAATATACAGAGCAATTTTTTCGATTTAGGTTGTTGATTGTTGTTGTAATGAATCCCGGAACTGATCCCAGGTTCCCGTGATTGTCATAAAGACATCCCGAAAATCGCGGGATCGGAGAAAGCTGAAAAATCAACAACCCTAGTATGTATACCATATGTACATATTTATGTTACTGTCTCTTCAAATATTGACGACATAACTGGTAACAGCACGTTGCGACATCACTAAGCTTCTAACGAAACGTTGACGTTGTGGCACAACGTCGCCGACTCGGAGTTGCATAAAAGAGCAATTTGAAGGCAACGGCGATGACAACAAAATATGTATGTATGGATGTGTGTAAGCAACCTGCAATCCAGACGAAGTATGTTGATGCTACGTGCGCGGATTGGCAGCAGCAACAACAACGGAAGGTGAACGGCTCCGAGAACGAAACCGTTGCAGGCATTGACTTGGTTACTGTTGTTGACAACTTATATATGTATGTATGTACATGCACATTTGTTGCAGTTGCCGCTACGATTATGATTTAATTTTTCCATAGTTGATTTTATCGGCTTGTCGCTATGTATGTACATAAATGCACACATACATTTATTATGTACATACATACATATGTACTACGTCGTACTTAAGTTCATTTCGTAATGTCAATGCGGCTGTGGCAAGTTGTTGCCATTCTTGCTGTCGACAGCCATTCTTGTTTGCTGCAGCGAATTGAATGCATTGCGCACGTTTTGGCGCTATCATTTTTGCCGGATGTGGCTGTTGCTGTTTGTCCTTTTTGGCTGCTATTGCATATCTACTCTCTATAAGCCAAGGTGAATCTTATGCAAACACCCATACTCGAATACATATAGATACACACATACATAGCTTGTGGTGGCATGCCACTTCAACTTTCCTCACTCGTGGCCCGATGCACCAAAACAGGAAATGTGCCAACTATTAGTGGCATTTATTTATTCATTAAGTGCAGTTAGACACCAGGAGAAGCACTAATTGCTGCACTTATGTGTGCAAACACAGAGAATGTATGCGAGCGTGCGCTTCAACATATACATACAACGAATACTCACATCTTGGCATGCCACGGATTGGAGGAACGCTGCTCACGTAATAGTGACGCCTTCCCACCATCAGACTCTTGCTCGCTGTGCTTGCAGCCAATTGTGATTGGCATCCCCTTAGGGGGAGTGCTAGCGAATTAAAGCCTAAATTAACTCGTTCTTAGATTAAGAGCAACATTATGCACTTGCGTGGCATTGCGTAATACAGAATATCTACGTGCAGTTGTTGTTGGCATATTGGCCATCACACACACACACATTTCATTGGTAAGCCTTCTTTCTATAATTTTCATTTTTACACAGGTGTTGAAATTTAATTTAAGCAAGGTGAGAATTGAGTATTTTAGATCGTGTTAGTTGGAAGAAAGAAATATGATCGCTTGGCGTGTATTACCTCGTATCCGCTTAATGCAATACCAACTACATACATACATATGTATGTATAAGTTAGTTCGAAAATTTCACCAAATGATTTTCCAAATGAACTTACAGATAGAGGAGGTATTACGCACCAAGCGACGATATGTTAATGTTTTTAACTTTCTAATAGCCTTTTAGTGTCTTAAACGCTTAAACGACCTCACGACAGCCCTTTCTGCGCACGAAAATGACTCAGGTTTTACCAACCAACCAAGCGCACTTGTTTCGGCGATATAACCAGAGCAAGTTTCGCTGATCTAAAATGCTGACGGTTGCATGATATTGGAGTTCGGCAATGACATTAAGGCCTGCGCTCTCGAGAGGAAAAGGCTATGTCTCCGATATATGTATATTCTTCGTCGCGAGGATCCTAAACCTCCACTCCTCACCATTGTGAATGACCTAAAAATCCTAGGGGTTACTTTTAACGCCCTGCGTTCTTTCCCAGCGCAATTGGCGATCAAATGCCGAAGCAACACTCCAAAAAACAAAACATGAAAAAAATGTTATGTTATCAGCGGTCGCCCTTCGGCAGGCAGTGGCAAACCTTCGAGTGTAGATCTGTATTGAAAAAGCTTCTCGTAAATTTACTTCTGCCATTAGGAGGCGGCGTTCAACTGTAGTTCTCTCCGTTTGTGTTATAACATTAAGGTGCACACCACAAATTGGAGGAGAAATTCGTTTTTTTTTTTTTTTTGTGTCGTGATGTAGTATGTAATTATTTGATTTGCTGAAGCTACCGAGATGATTTCTTTTTTACCGACTTCAAAAAAAGAAGGCGGTTATCAATTCGACGGAATATTTTTTTCGTGTATGTTACCGCATAACTTTGGACTACGTTAACCAATTTCTATAATTATTTTTTAAAGGTAGGTTGGTGCCTCAAAGGTGTCCCATACTAATTTGGTTTACATCCAATCATTGTATTATGATGAAATTAACAGTACTCACAAATTTTTATATGCGAATTGAAGTCGGTTTTGTTTTTTGCTTAAAAATTACTTGTTAGTGTAGGTTTTAAAATTTTCAAATATTACTCCCTTTTAAATCAACAAGCAAACTTTCTGAATTCCCCGCAATAAATCTTAAATTGTCGAGCAAAACTAAATTGGCTAAAAATAAATCAATATATACATAAATGGATTAAATATTAATTAAAAAAAAAGCAAAAAGTCATACAAACAATAGAAATTGAATAATTTAATGACATTTGCTTTTGTAATGCACTATGCACTTTTGTGATCTCGCCGCTTTTGTTATCTACTAAAAAAATGTCAAATGCATTTCACGTTTGTTTTTTTTTAGCTCATTTAAATTTAAATCTGAGTGTTTATGTGGAAGCCAAAAACATTGTTCGCTTGCCATTTGTATAATTTTAAATAAATGTAAATTAATACTTTGATGTTATACTTATTTAGAATTTTCAAGCTGAAATTTAAATTATCGTTTTTAATTTTACAATACAAAAGCAAGCATATAATCAAACTGATTTATAGCACTATGACTGTGGGTGTGGATATGTGTTATATTAATGATATTTTTTCACACTCAGAATGAAGTCATCGTGTTTATAAGCATAAGTATAAGTGTGCACACATACATACATGCATATTATGAATAAAAAAATTTCTACATACATACATACTTATTTTTGAAGATCTGATAAACTGCCAAAACTCATTAAGTGGCTCTCACAACTTGGAAAAGTTTTGAAGTGGGTCTGAAAAAAATTGTCTTAACTCTAGATCTGAGAGTTAGGCTTTTGAATTGTACATGCATGGTATGTTTGTATGTAGGTACATATTGCACATTAAACAAATAATGAAGTCGCCCTAACGCAAAACGTGTATTTTAATTTTGCAGTGACAATTACCTACTAAAAATACATGTGTAGATTTGAATTTAAGATAACACCAATTTTGTGAATATTTTTTCTGATCATGCTCGTATGTGAAACGCATATTGTTGAGCGTTGATAAAATTCGTTGTTAATTTAGATTTTTCAACCCAATTTTAATTAATTTTTGTCGAAAAAATATTTATTTTTCATATATCCAGCGAATTGAACAAAGTTCAAAAAAAAACAATGCAAATAAAAAAAATGAGATATACATATATGTACATAGAAATGCATAAATTTTACTCACCATTTGATAGTTTTTCTATATCCCGCTGATTTATGGCACCATTAGTGTTTTAGTGGTAGGCTTGAAACAGTTGTTATTCCACTATTACACCAATGTTTTTATGAACTTTTAATAAAGTAGAAAAATGTCAAACAACCATTGGTTATTTATTTTCTAGTGCTACCAATTAATGAAGCACTTATTTTGTTTCTTTTAAGCCCATAAATTTGTGATTTTTTTTTTTTTTTTAATTGAAGTTACTCTTTAGCGTGAATTTAATTTTTTTTGCTGTTTGAATTGTAGTGCATCGGAAATTATGTTTTAATTTGAACACATATGCATACAGTTTTTTCAGTTTTTCATTCAATTTTGTTTGAAAACTTTATTTTGGCTTTGTCGTGGAAATTAATTTCTTTCAATTTTTTAGTTTTTCAATGCATTACTAATTCACCCATGACGAGTTAATACCTGCGCCTGAAACATGAAAGATACCTAAATTATAATAATGTTGCTTGATAGCTTCTTTTATTACATATTATAATTATCTGGTACCGAATATAACCGTTAAATATCAAAATTTTTATTTTTAGATCATTGCAGGATCGGTTTTTTTTTAGTTTTATTTTTCCAGTCCAATTTAATAGTTATTTTATGATTCTTTTTTTAATCAATTTAACCGTTATAATGGAGACAACGCTTTTATGACCGACTAAATCTTTTACTATTTACAAAATTAAATCTGAAAGTATCAGTTACAATATGATCGAAAAAATATAAGTCCGAAAATAGCGATAATTCTTGATCGAAAAATAGGAATCATAAAATAACGGCTAAATTTTAAAGGAAAAATTTAAATCCAATTTTAACGGTTAAATTATGGTTTTATACCCAAGGACACTTCTGAACTAGGATATCAATTACAATTCATTTGTAACAGCCAAAAGGCATCGAAATAGATATAGACGTAGATATAAATATATATAAATGACAACGAATGTTGAAATATCTGAACGAAATTTGGTATGTATTAAGGTTGAATTTTATCCAGATCAGGTTGGTATTGAAAATGCATAAAATCGGACAGTACTCACGCCTGGCTTTCATATAACGGTATTTTTGAAAAATGCTAAAACTACCATATTTCCGTAAATACCCGATCAAAATTTTTGAATGTTTTTGTGTGTGTATGCATATAAATTTTGTTGTTGTTTTATGTGGATGAAAATGCTTAACACCCTCGGAAAACAAAATTGAAAAAATAAACATTAAATTTTAACGACCTGAAATTTTCATTTATTATACAAAAATTAATGGGCTATAAAATTGAGTTCTCGAAAATTTTCTAAAAATTCCATTTATATTTTCTGTAGTTATCTAAACCAGTTTAAAATTTTGTTGTTAGTTTTGGAAGTTTTACTAATTTTTGGGAACTTTGTGCAAGCTTTGAAACGTTAACTTATTTGGTTTCTTAGATAGGTCGAACAATATATTAAATTAAACTATTAAAAAAAATTAACATAAGTTGCAAACAATTTTTTGAATTTTGATGATATTATTTTGATCTCAACTTGGTGAATATATGTAATTAAAGTTTTTTTTTTGTGAAGAACGACGGCAACCGGTCGAGCCCTTAGAGGTGTGCATTATCACCAATTAAAAGCAAGGTTCGACTCTTGTTTTTTCTAATGGAGTTCTTTCTGGTGTTTTATATCATCTGACCTTTTTCAAATAATTTTTGGACTCGAAAAATTTTAGGGTTTTAACTTTAAACCTAACAAATTTGTATGCGTTTTATAGTTTTTTTTATTTTTTTTGTAGTTTAAATAACTCTCAAATCAAATGATAGAATACATATCGTCACTAGTTACGAATAAACGAGGTGAGTTCAAAAGTTGACCGCGAAAAAAGACGCGTGAAAATTTTAGGCAAAGCGAGACGCGTTAACCTATTGACGGCAACTTAAAATTATTTTCGCGGGCAACCATGTGTCCGGGTGTAATAGTATAAAAATTTCCCAAAGTGGTTTTGGGGAATGATCAATTCCCAAAAAGGAATTACTTCTTGTACCGCAATAAAAAAATAATAATAAATATAACTGAAAGTCCTCTCAACTAGTGCAGTGTCAAGCGAAAATAATTAAAAAAAATTTATTAAGTCTCGCACGTAGATATTTATCGCCTTGAAGAGCAGGCTTGATTTTGGACCCTTTAAAAACAGTCAACAGCATTACTCTTTATTAAGTATAAGGTTCCAATTTTTAAATTCGAGTACTAAATAAAATAAACGTTATTAAAACATATTAAATTACTGACATTCATCTTTTGATTTGTGTACCTAAATCACCTAACTAGGTGCCCAAATTATTTCTTAGCTTTTTCACATTCGCAACATCCCTAGTATCAATAAATGTTTACGCGTATTTCTTCGCCGAGATTGTTTCACACGTCCTTTTTTCTAGTGACGATGCCTATATGATTTGCATCAATAGCCTTTGTAAACGTACAGAAAATTTTTGCGTAGCTTTTCAAGAGTTTTCGGATATTTTTTCATACAGAATTTCAACGAATTCATAACTGTCAATACGTAAGTATTGGCTTTAATACCCAAACTTTTAATTTTGTATGCACAAAAGAGTTTTTATTTACACTAAATTCTCATCCCAGAAGATATTTTAGGTAGGCCTTCTTAAGTAAAGCCATTCTGAGAGGCCTAGCCAAGAAGGGCTGAAAAAAGTGCTTCCTTGCATGCCTTCTAGAAGGGCTCCTCCGCTTACAATTTACGCGAATGCATAACTTTATATTATTTGGCATTACAAATTTGCAAGTTGCAGTAACGCATATTTGATATAAACCTTAGGCAAATGCTACAAAGATGTATAATTTTTATAAATTAAAGAAGCAACTTTAAAAGGACTCCACCAAAAGGCCTTCTGAAGTACGTCCTATAAAAACCCTTGTGGAAGGCCTTCCATGGTTAGCGAAAAAAGAAGCCCTTCAATTTGTGCCACTGCATACAAAAAAGAAAGGAGAAAGGAATGTAGAATGGAATGCCCGCCCTTGCCAGAAAGGCCTTTCGGAAGGGCTTTCAATTCCTGAAATTATCTACTGGGATTGTCTGGGTTATCTCGTGATTGTATGAGTCTCATTACCTAACAGTATCCAATGCTTATTATAATTATTTAAGAATTCTAAAAGGTTAGCCATAAAAATCACCGGCACTTGCAACACAACAACTTTGCTTTCAAAGCTGCTCGCCATCAGCTATGGTTTTATTACAATAAGCAGCGATGCGTTTCAAATTCGTTTTTTTTTTTTGTCAGCTCATTTCAAAAGGCCAATTCAATGGCAAACAAATCCGTGTGAATGAAGTGACGCAACAGAAAAACACTTGAAACCGCTGAAGCTACAACATTTCAATACCTACAAGTATCGCCAATGTAAACGACACCAGCATGCAAACATTTAGAAATATAAAATTCAGTTTGTTTTATTTTCAAATCACAAATGCATATTTATGCATTTTTATTGTATGTATATTCCTTTGGAATTGTTTTGACTTGCTCACTTTCATATAGATAAATACATACACATGTGTACGCACGTATTATTAAACATTGTATTGAATTACCATTAAATGCCACAAAACACTTTGCAACAAAATCTCGAATTTTACCGGCACAAAGTAAGAGTATTTATGTGAGTACACATGCACCTAATTTATACATAGTTACATATGTATGTATGTAAGTCATATTTTACTTCACAAGCGAACACAAAACGCCTACTCAACGCTAAACAAACTCGGCAACCACAGCGCACGTAATGAAGCGTACACAATGTCAGCGACACGCAATTGCAACTGTATCTGACAGACGTCAATCAATCACTGTGCGGCACGCAGCTAAGCACCCGTTCACTAACGCACCGAACGCACTTGCACCGGCAACTACAACCGGTCGCCGGTATTTGCACTGTTGCTGCTTCTGCTTCACCGCCAAATTTGCACTAAAACCGCGCTGCACTTGAATGAACCCCAAACGTCACTTGTCGTCGTACGTAATCGGACTCCAACTAGTATTTGCATGCACTGACTTTAGCGAACGCCAACCACAACCGGCATGTGGAGTCTATCCACCGTTCTAGGCTTTCTGCTGCTTGGCTGCGAGCCAAAAAAAAACCGTCTGTCTATTTACCGCCAACGAACCGTCGCGCGCGAGATACAAACTGCAACTGAATTTGGACAATTCAAGTTAAACCATAGCCCCCAAACAAGCAGCAGCAGCCGCAAAAGCAGCAGAGGCTACACGAAACAGCAGTGGAGCTGTGGAACGAGTTGGCGCTCAAGCGTCGAACAACTGTTCTCTCCACTTGAATGTTTTGAATGTTGCTGCGCGTAGTTGGAGAGTTGGATACTTATGTACGTATGTGGCTGTTGAGTAGTGGATCGTAAATTAACGGTTTTGTTTAGGAACATTTGTAAATGTTGATAGCCACTTCTTGTACATATCAAAAGTTGATCACGAAAAAAGACGCGTAAAAAAACTTCTGCGAAGAAAGTTTACGGCGAAGAAAGGCGCGTAAACTTATTTTCGCGGTCAACAATGTTTGCGGGTGTAATAGTATATAATATCCCCAAAGAGGTTTTGGGGAATGATGATGAAGTGACCGTTCTTGGCCAGGTATAAATAAATCTATTCTTACGCGTCTTTCTTCGCCGTCAACTAGGTTTACGCGTCTTTCTCCGCCGACGTTTTTATTAAGCGTCTTTTTTCGCCGTCAAAACACTCGCGCGTCTTCATTCGTGTCTAGTGACGATATGTATTTGGATTCGTTACACTTTAGAAAAAAAAAAATTAGAAAAAAATACCAAAAATATTTTAGGGGGACGTGTTGGTTACCTTATAGAGCGCCATAGGTTAGCTGTACAATGTTTTGAAAAATTCCAGGTATGTAAAAAATGTATAAGCAGAGGATCCATTTCGGATCTTTTAAAGCGAAGAATGTCCAGATTTTCAAGGCCTTCGGATTCAGCTTTACTTGAAAATTTACATGACATTATAAAGACAGAGTACAAAATTAATGAAAATGACTTAAACAAAGAAAAGTCAAGCCTCACAATCGATGAGATCGGGTTAAATTCATTAAGAGTGCGGGCAATTGGAGCATTTCGCCCAATATTTATTTTATTATTATTTCAAAAGTGTGCGAATGTCGAAGTTCTCTTCCTGGCAGCACAATCAATATCATACCTGTAGTATACATGAAAGTTCAAGAAAGTACTGACCTTCTACTTTCTAGAGGTTTAAGATTTGAAAGAAATAAACAAGCATTATATGATGAATGAGGATGAGTGAATCATAAAGACTGCTAAGCAGCAGTGATAACCTTTTAGCATAAAATAAAGGAAATATAAACTTTTCAAAGCTGAGGTAATTTTTTCTTCTTAAGGAAGGAAGGGGTATTTGGCCCCATTGTCGGAAAATTCAGCCTCCACAATAAAACGTCCGGTAAGGGTGATCGACTTCGCCGGGGCCCGAAACATGGTAGTATTCAGTACATGGGTTCAAGGGTAAAAAGATACATCAAGCTATTTAGCACGCTTCCAGTGTTTCAGACGTCCGTACACTCCAAGGCGAGCATGTGGGACCGTTAAAGATACGGTGACAACATTTCTGTGGCCGAAAATCGGGACATTTCCAAAGCATCGAATCCGAACATACAATTTTGTTTTTAGAATAAAAATATTAATACAGTTTTATTTAAAACGGAGAGAAATATTTATTATTTTTAATGAAAATATAGCTTAATGTCTAAAAAAACATGTAAATCAATATTAAAAAATTTGTAGAACATTTATAAAATTCGACGAAACATTTTAATCAGATTTTCTAATGTTGTTTTGAGTATGCAGTGTACGAAAAATTGTCTTGGACCAGGGTACAGGTAGAGTCTTAATAAATGAATAAAGAAAATACTAATAATCGGGACTTAATCGGTACAAATATGAAAAATCGAGACACTTGCACGTTCCGACTTTCAAAAAATATTCAGCAAGAAAATTTTCTCAAAATCGGTACGGTCCGGCAAAATCGGTACGAATGGTCACCGTAGTTATAGGGAACTGAAGAGAGAAGCGGGACGTATTTTTTGCAATAAGAAGTGAGAGGCCGAAATACATATGTAAGTGCGAAGAGCTTGAAATGCTGGACGGCAAGAAAAACGCTCGAAAATTTTATCAAAGAGTTACGCGACGTACGGAAGTTTTTAAGACCAGGGCGAATTCCTGTGAGAAGAACGATGGCGACCTAGTGACCGATGTCCATAACGTACTTAGATGGAGTGAAAAGGACGAACTCAAGCCCCCAGTCGAAAATGACGGAGTCGATGTCCCACCACCTAACTTTGAAAAGTTACGAATAGCAATTACTCGGCTGAAAAACAACAAAACTAACCGCTTATCCAACGAATGGAATTTAAGTGGGCTCTGCCCAATCCACAAGAAAGGCGTCGCGCCATTACCGCCAACTACCGCGGGATCAGCCTTATAACCCTAGATTACATGGTGTTATCGCATGTATTGTGTGAAAGACTGAAGCCCACCATCAATGAACTGATTGGGCCTTATACATAAGTGTGGCTTTAGACCTGGCAAATCCACCACAGACCAGGTATTCACAATACGCCAAATCGTGGAAAAGACCCTCGAGTTTGTACTTCTAAAGATATATCTCCAGAAAATACCGAAAATTCGCTTCACACAATAATAATAATAATAATAATAGATGGGCGCTTACACATATGTTAGTGTTTGGCCGAGCTTCTCCTCCAATTTGTAGCGTGAGTCTTGATGTTGTCACACAAAGCGGAGGGACCTACAGTTTTACGCCGACTCCGAACGGCGATTGTATTTTTATGAGAAGGTGTTTTTCATGGCAGAAATACACTCGGAGGTTTGCCATTGCCTGCTGTTAAGAAAAAATCGTTTTTCTATATTTTTGCGATGTTGCTTTGACCAGGGTTTGAACCCAGGTGCTGCGGAGTTGAAGCGCTGCTGTTATTTAGCCCGACTTAAAATATAGGATACATTTAATCTCGATTAGGCAAGAGGGCGTGGCACCTCCCATACTCGTACAAACGGAACTTTTCATACTGCATTTCTCAGGAAATATTTTTGGTAGATTACTGGAACTTGGTATGGAGATATAAAAAATCACTCTCTACTCATGGATGAGGGCTGCTACCTTTAAAAAAAACCTAATTAAACTTTAATTGAGGGAGCTATTTATTTGAAAATTATATTAAAAAAGTGGATGTCAAGAGGCTTAAAAAAGCTGCAGTTTAATATATTTTTAAAAGGGTTGCCACCTGTTTGAAAAGTAAAATTTAAATTAACTATACGTAAGCCATCTGAAGAATTAGAAGATGGTTGTAAAACAAAATAATTTTTTTTATTGAAACTTTTTGGTTCAACATTTTCACCAACAAGTCACGTTTACGATTTCTATTGGCTCGCTCATCGGCTAAGTTATGGTTTGGGGGTCGTTTTCTGCTTTAATTAACCAAACAAAAGCGTTATGCCCGTGATGAAGTTCTTGAAATTCTCTAATTGTGTAACATTTCATAGAACGGTTAATCTCATAACGAAATATACTTGAAGAACATTTCCTCTTCACGAAAGAAATTTAATTGAAAATCATTTTTTTTTTACTTGAACTTATTACAGTAAAAGGCGCGCGATGATTTCGGCGGTTGATTTATCGGTGGTGATTTGAGATTTACCCCTGCACAACTTAACCCTGGTGTCTCCGAATGAAGCTTTTAGGCATAACAATACTGGAAAAAATCACATACACTGGGCCAATCGTAACACATAAAAATTCGATTAACTCAATGGTGCAACAGGTTTATTTATTCTGACAATCAACGCACCTCTTCTAACTTGGCGATTATTCGTAATGACTCCAGCGCCACTTGGCAGCTCTTTTTTGCAATAGTATTGCCTTTACCGTTACCGATACATATTTTGAATATTGGCCAAAGTGGTGCCAACTGGCGGGTGAATTTGTGAATCTACACTACCTGGAGAGTTACTCAAAAACACAAAAAAAAATCTTCCTTAAAATCCGTCCAAGCATTAAGGAGGATTTACTCACAAACACACAGATGAATTATATATACGTTTGTGCGGCGCTGTGCCCTCTTTTTAAATAGACCGTTTTTTTCCCTGAGTATAAGTTTGATTTCATATATCTCCACACCAAGTTCCAGTACTCTACCATGAACATACCCAGAGATATTCGGTATACAAAATTCGGTTTTATGGGAGATTTCACGCCCCCTCTATATATCTAACATTTTTTAGCCTATAATAATCCTTGGGACGTCTGAATCCGATACTGAGCTGTTGCGCCTTCTGAACGTGCCCAATAATTTAAATGAATTATTACAATATGGGAATCAATCAAAATGATTTTAAAAGGCGATAATTTCAAAACTACATGTAAAGGGTTTCCATCTGTTTAAAATCTCAATTGAGTTGAAAAAGTATGACAAGTGAGAAGGTTAAGAAAGTTTTAGTGTGAAAATATTTTGAAGAGGGTTAAACAAATTTTAAACATCCTGTTTTTGAATTGAAATTTCTTGAAATAAATTTTACTCAATGTAGCACGAAAATATTTCATACACTCAGCGAAGCGGGTGAGGGCGATCTAGTAAATAAATAAACCCTTTAAAGTTTCAAAAGTTCACTTTATAAACATAAAATTCACGAAAAACTCAAACATTTTTAACGGACTTAAAAAAGGCGGGAGATTATCAATTCGTCGGAATATATTTTCCTTTTTTTTGTTGCTACCGCATAACTTTGGACCACGTGAACCGATTTCCATAATTCTCGTATTTTTTTTTTATTGAAAGGATGATAACTCAACAGTCGTCAAGTAATTTGGTTTAGATTCGATTAATGGATCATGAAGGAATTAACGGTACTCCTAATTTTGTGTATGAGAATTAAAGTCGCTTGTATTTTTTGCTTAAAAATTGTTTGTTTAAAAAAAAGTTCTATAAATACAAGATGCACTCAACTTTCGAAAGTAATAAAAAAAATTTAAAAAATTATTTTAATAAAAATAGATTAATTAACTCCATGAAATTTTTGCGCCTTTATATTAATTTTCCTCGATTTTTGGTTTTCGATAGAGATGGTGATTTTTCACGTTTGCCTCATTTCTAGATATTTCGAATATCGAAAATATTAACTGAACGAACTCCAAATTGGCAAATTAAATCTTCGAATCCTTGTTAAGTATACATATATCAATGGTAAACCCTTTCAAGCTGTAGAGCAGGGATTTTTCGACTCTTTCCAACCAAAAGGTACATTCGGTACACCGAGCTCAATTTAGGTACAATTAGAAAATAGCCAAATAAGTATACATATTAAAGACCATGAGTTGCCCGCAAAAAAATTTAATAACATTTTTGTAAACAAGAAGAAATGTACATAAATTTTAACATGTCATTGCGGCAACAAGAAATCTAAACAAAGTAGCCACGTTCCTTTATTAAATTATTTAGCTTGCAACGTTGGATAAATTAGTCAAATTTTGAGTAAAATCGTATAGAATTCTTGAAATACAATATTTTTTTATCGGAAAACGTTGCTTCGGATTGTTTATTTTACCATTTTGAAATACAAGCGATATTTATGGATCCCCCATTGCATTTTTTGAGAAGTTTTAAGGGACCTGTAAGAAATATTTAACAATAAAAATGGTTAAATAAACAATTGGGTAATATTATTGAAAATCTTCATAAGAGAAACAAAGTTTTCCGATCGAGAAATATTTATTTTCAAGAATTCGATGCCATTTATACGAAAACTTGTTTCTTCGCCATATAAAATACATGGAAAACTTTGAGTGCTTTGAGCGACCCCTAAAAATTTTTGATTTCCAAAAAAACCTACTTTAGCATTAAAATTCCGACTTTTTGAGTTATTTCTGGCAAATTTTATTATTAAGGCTAGTATACAACGAAAAAGAGAGTAAAGTTATTGAGCACAAGGTTTGTTGAGTTTATTTTTGGTTAATTTACTATTAATCTCCAGTTTATTTACATTAGTGTGTGCTGACTATGGTTGCCGTATGTCATTTTTCGTTTGTACCATAATTGCCCTTTAAATATACCAAAATAGATAAAAATGCAGCAAGCTGTTGAAATTAGAATTTTATAATTTTAAATGTACATTTGTAGCGTTCACATAAATGTTCATTTGTAGATATCTACTAATTTTTTTCATGAAGGATGGGTGTTTGGAGGATATTCCCTTATTTTTGAATGTGCCATGATGTGGTATCACAAATAATTTTGAGAAAAATATTTCATTCATTCCGATATAATTTATTTGTATTTTAAAAAGGTTTTTCGATTGCAAAAGTATGCAATTGTCTAAAATGCAAAATCGGGGAAAATGTACCAAACAGAAATTAAATTGCCAAATGACCCACCAGTGGCAACTGTGGAAGTGATCAGCTGTTTTGAAGGCCGCTAGTTTTTGTTAAATTTTGCGTTCTCGCACTTCTGTGAATATAATGTCTCTTTGAGAGCGAATGCTGCTAAATTCTAAGTATTTTTTCTGCTGGATAATTTTGTCCTCTCACACAACTTTTGTTTCATTTCTGTAAAGCTCCTAACGAAAATTCTAATTGCTCTTAATTTAACTTCCATTTTTGTTTCAGATTTAAAGTTTTGGCGTCCTTAAACTAAAAAAAGAAGCACCAAAAAAACGCACCAAGCACCAAACACGAAAATTTTCGCGCTTCGAATTAAGAAAAGCACAAAATTTAGTGCGAAAAGCACAGTGCCCGCTGGTGGTAGCAAAGGAACACGGAGGCCTCCACTGCGATGGAAAGACCAAGTGGAGAAGGACTTGACTTCACTTTGAGTCAGTCAGATGATGATAAGAGAAACGACTGGCGTACTTTGCTGAACTCGGCCTAAATCGCTTATGCGATTACAGCGCCAGATAAGAAGAAGATACATTCACTCTTGTGCCAATTTCAGTAGCTTCAGAAACCATGCATGTATTCTATGTGTTTTGAGCCCTCTTTAAACTTATTTTTTTTTCTAAAATAATAACTTAACAATGTCCTTTTTGTTAACTTTACTGTTTATTTCTCACAACAATAGTACTATAAATATCTGTATATTACATATAAGTATGTATGTATAGCAATGCAACGTATTTTCGATTCACTTATCCAGTTTGTCGCCAACTTTGCTCTCTTTTATAAATGTATAAAGCGAAAAAGCAAATTTCCCAATCTGAAATTGAAAAAATTCCATTCTATAGGTGAGTATAGTAAAACTATTAATATTAGTTAATCCTAGTGACACTTTATTTAGGCTTACCGCCATGCCTGTCGCCAAATTGACACCAAATAGCTTCAAGCACCAAAATCGTATTGGATTTTGAGTACGTTGTATAAAAAATAAAATGGTTTTCCTATATCGCCTATTTTGATCCATCCAATTCGAGTGAAAAATCGCATTGGGCAGCTGGTCACAATCGTCAATTAGATGAGAGGCACAATAGCAACAGGGCAGGATTTGCACTAACTGACAACTGAAGAATGCAAAAGAGATAATATTTTCGGGAAATTCAACATTACCAAACCAATTTAGCACTGTAATGGCGGTGGTTGCAAATTGTGTGAAGAGGGTGATTGAAATAACTGGAGCAACAATGCGAGCCAATCTAAACAAAGAAAACAAAGAACTACATATGTTAAAATCCATTTGCTTATTGATTTTCTCTGACGTTTTACCTCAAAATCTGGCAATGCGTGCGAATGCAAGCCAAAAGTTCTGCATAATTTTCATCTGCATTCAGCTTGCGATCACCACCTAAACGCTTTGCACGCTCCACCAACAATTGCATGTGAGTACGTATAATCGAGATATATACTGGAGGATAGGTGTCACTGCCCAGCTGATGTGCCAACAAAATGAACATGACGAATATATCCCAAACCACAATCGTCCAATACTCCCATTCTGCACCAGCCTGCGCATCGAGATATGGTACCCAAGCTGCAAGTGGCACGCGATGTTGCAACACACCGAAGGCTATAGTCGTAATCTCAAAACTGTAGTAGGGCACACAAAATATGACGATAATTTTACAACAGCGCTGTACGCATTGACGTATTCTAAGCAAATCATCGGCGCGCCTATAGTTGGCATCCAGCTCGTCCAAAATTTCACGCGCGCTCAGCAAACTCTTCATGTGCCAAGTAATGGCAATGATTTTTACAGGAATTCCTGTCACTTGAACGGCATTTTGTATGGCGGCAAGCAATTCAGTTGTACTTAGTACATTCCAATATTTTATATAGCCGATGTGAAATGAGAGTGGAGAGAAGAAGCAGCAAATGAAATTCACTGTAACCGAGTATAAATAATAAAGGTAATAATATTTGTTTGATCGTTGCCCCTGCGGATTGGTCCCGACCAAAGTGAAAATATTAAAGATGTAAGTGAGTGCGTCGCGCGATTTGCAAGCGTCAAGACCGCGGCCACGCAACAAGTCCAGCATGATGGGTGGAATTAGTAGCTTTTTCTTGAAGATTTTTCGAAATGCACCGACATTGAACTTTACACGAAAACTGATGCAAATTCGCAATAACTTGTCGCTTTTATATATATATAAGTGGGTTGTGAACAGGGTTGCCACTGACGAAAAAAAATGTTTACCATCCACTTGAAAAAAATCTACCAAATCGGGGAAATATCTACCAATAACTTTTTTATAATTATTTTAATAAAAACTATAGTTTTGTTATTTTTTTAATTATTTTAATTAAAACTATAGTTTTTTTATATTTTTTTTTAGTTATTTCAATAATAATTAAAATTGTTTTTAAGACCTTTTTATTTAACTAGTTATACGGTATTTGAGTCATATTATTGGCATATTCTCAGTTTCTTTCAACCAAAATCGGAAGTGATGGAACTAAAGGCAACAATGAAACCTCATTATTTGAAAAACTTCAACTCCAGTTATTATAGACAAATACAGTGACTCAAAAAAGTGATTTTTTTCTAATATTCGCAATATTTTTCGAGTAACATTTTTTTATTGCTTTAACTGAATCCATGAAAATGGAGGATTCAAACAATATACAACATATAGAAAAATTCCAAAAAATTTCGTCTAAATTTCACATTTTTTACTCGGAATTTGTAGAACAATTTAAGGTATGGAGTTTCAAAGCAAATACTATTTGATTATAGCCCACAATGTGCTGCTTAAAATTCCCGTTGATTTTTTTTTTATTTTTTACCATTGATAAAAAATGGCTTTGATTAAATTTTTTTTTTTTGCGATCAATCATAGTGCGTAATTACATACCTGTTAATTTTTTCTTTATATTTAAATAATCATTTAAAATATTTAGGCAATCAAAAGCTCCTCGGGATTCCAGTAAAATTAGTTTTGAACGGAGCGCGATATGTTCGCTTTATATCGATATACATTTATAAGTATGTAATTATATAAAAAGTATACAAAGAAATTTATAATATATTTAGAGATAACTACGAAAAATAAATCGGGAACGGAAAGTTCATCAAAACTCTACCAAAATGAGAAGAAATTTGCCTTTTTACTAACCCAAATTTTTTCTACCAATTTTGGTAACAATTTACCAAAGTGGCAACCCTGGTTGTGAATATATGCGGGCATGTAGATTAAAACATCTGTTACGATAAACCTTTTTAGTTAACCCATTTCCGCCTGCCGTTGCATTAACACAACAGCACGTAAAGCATAGCACCTGGATAGTTGCCCAGCAAAAAATCGGTAATCGCTTTTAGTGGTAACGTGTTCGAGAAGGAATAGCGTTTAATGCCTTCGAATTTTTTCGCTTCTTTTAGGCATTGCCAGTAATGCAAAGTAGAATGTCCTACAATATTTTATTTATCTCGCTTCTTCGTTTCATTTCGGGGAATGCAAATTAGAATGTCCTATAATATTTATTTTTAAATTCGTTTCTTTGCTTAATTTCCGGGAATGCAAAGTAGAATGTCCTACAATATTTTATTTGTTTCGCTTCTTTGCGTCATTTCAGGTAATGCAAAGTAGAATGTCCTACAATATTTTATTCGTTTCGCTTCTTTGCTTCATTTCGGGGAATGCAAAGTAGAATGCTGCATCGTAGTCAGCTGAAAAATGGAATGAATATCCAAAAATTCTTTTTCTACCGTTACTTTCTGTGGAAATTTGTCTCGCTTAAAAAATCATGTTTAGCTTTGTTCAATTTGCAGCGAAGTTGAAGTCAGTCAATGAAGTGACGTACAAGAGTGAGGAAGTACAATTTTAAGCTTAATTAAATATGCATGTATGTACATACCGATTTTAAAGAAAATCTAAATACCTAAATACATACATATGTACGCTGATTTATAAAAATTTTAATTAATTTTAACCTTTTAAGACATTTTCTGATTTCAATTTAATATAAATAAGTATGTACTTATCTAGGCATTCTACATTAGTTCTCTGTAAGGCATTCTTTGTTCGCTTCTCTGGATTCTGTTTATCCATGCGTTCTCCCTTCGTTTGAAGGTAATGCTGCGGGTAAGGGCTTACCTCCAATGACATGCCCATGTTAAAATAAGGCCTTCTTGAAGCGAAACGGTAAGCGATTCCCATCGCCTAGCTCGTTTCCACTTTCGTTTCTGTGGTAATCGTGTTTTTTGCTGGGTGGTTGCTGTCAGCTACGCATAAGCAGTTTCTATAACTATTTAGGAGTGTCGTATCGCTGCTGCGAATAAGTTCACAGTATACCCAGCCAACCTGCAGCCATTGTTTCAAGATGGGCCAAATAGTTTCAAGATCGGAACAGACATCCAGATTATACTTGAGAGCACTTCCAAAAGCTTGCTAACAGAGATACGCCGAAGCAGAACAACACTCCTCGACCCTCCACTGAGTCAAAAGGCGGTAAAAACAATAATAATGCAACTACACAAATAACAAAATCTCTGAAGTCGACCAAATACCGGCTGAGCCAAGGCGAATCTATACAAGGTGTCAAAATTTACATGTATTTTTTTGCTTTTGGTGGGTGTGCTGTTAAAAATCGGGGCAGCTTTTCACAATGTGAGCCAGGAAGGGATATTTGGTCCCACAAAAATGTTTGCAAAGTGATTTTTTCTCTTTCTTAAATTTGAAGGCATGTGCTAAATTGCAAGAAACGCGAAAATATTTCTCCAAAAAGACTTACGTTCCAACGGCAGACAGGAGCGATAGTCAAAGTTATAAACACCTGCATCGAAATCATCGGTTAAAAGCAATTGCTACGTCTTTTCTGTCTAATGTATTTCTTATGAGTTCTAGATTCTATTACTATTTAATATGTAATCAGCATTCTAATGTATTCAAAAAGTCCCAAACATTTCATATTAAATCACATTCATTGCTCGATACTAAGTAATGCAAACTTGATTGCCCCACTTTTCTTAGGAAATCGCCGTGGGGAAAAAATGAATTTTCAAATGTGAAAAGGATAGGTTTAGTGACTATTTCTTCGATTACTATACATTACATTTTCTTACTGGGTGGTTACAGCGCCAATCAAGAAGAAGACGGGCTCGCGTATTGCATAAACAGCCTACATGTATTTGCATTAACTTATGCATTTTCCTCTTTCAAATGCGCATACGCAGTCGAACGAATGCACGAATTTTTTGGAAATTAATTCAGATCAGGGGAATTTTTCATTGACAACATTGGTAAAAATGGCCAGATGTTGTCTTTTGTACAAGTAAGCAAACAAAGCAACCGAGTTTGGAGTCCGCGGTAGCCAAGTAGTGAGAGTTGCATGTAGGCGCCAGGTTCGATCCTCGGTTGGAGCAATTGTCAAAAATTTTTTTGTTTTTATTATCTAGATTATTTTTTCACTTTTATTTTATTTGATTGATTTATTTAATTTTACTTTATTTTATTTTTGTTTGTTTTATTTTATATAATATTTTTCATTTAACTATTAGTTAATTTAAATTTTTAGAGTTTAATTGTATTAAAAAAGCAACGTTAACAAAAATTTAGAACTTATAAAAAAGAAATAAATATAAATTCTACTGACCGTGGGATACAAACCCAAATTTGCGTATAAAATTTTATTATAAGGCAGCAGAATGTCAGAAAATAAAGAGAGAAAGCTGTTTTATTACTTCACCTATTTATTGCGCCATGATACAGGGTAAGTATTTCTGTATATGACCAAATCCATTAACATTTCTGAACTTAAAAAAGAGTCAGCTAAAAATATTTCTCTCAAATCTAGATTTGGTAACTATAACCGAAAAAATAATGCGCTGAAGGAACTATACTCAGCTGTCGCAACTAAACGTTTTTCTCACTGTGATTATTCGAAATACAATTTTTCCGAAACAATTTACTTTCAGTGCGTATAATTTTTAGAGCCTTTAAGGGTTAAATCAATAAACCTTAAGCTGTCCCATGACAAAAACATTACCATTTAAGAAACAGTTGGTACAAATTTAATTTTGTCGTTGTCGTTGCAAGGAAGGAATATAAGGAAAAGGAAATAATAAAATAATAAGGAAAGAAAGAAAATGGGCTAATTAATAAAAGTTCTTTCATTTTAAAGTTTAGTTATTAAATTTCCTTGTAAGTCATTTTATTAAATTTTTTTTTATTTGCACTCATAGTCAGTCTTCCTACAGAGCAACAATGGAATTACCGGTAGCAGAAAAATAAAACTTTTGCGTAAACATATGTACATACGTTATGTGTGTTTATGTATGTACACACGTATTTGCAAGTGCAAGTTTTCGCACAATTTCGAATGCATTGAAGATGCAAAATAAGTTTGATTCCGGAGACCATGTAAAAAATAGACTGCTGCTCACAGTATTGTTATATTCTGTTTTTTTTTGTTTAGCGATATACATACATACTTATGACCAGATCATCTGCTTTTTTGAGCTGAACTATGCAAAACGTAATTAATAATACAAATTTGCTCCCCGGAAATCCAAGTCACAAAATAATCCTGTATGAAAAGTATAACTTTTCCGTCTGCAACCGTGATTTATCGATTATTTTTGGTAAATAGAGGGAAACGTCAAAGACAAAAGATATAAACTAAAGAACGTAGCTAAGCAAAAACGCGTGGTTGATGTATTTTTATTAAAAACTGTGATGAAAATCGAGCCTCGCTTCCCAGATCGTCCGTAATGCTTCATTGTTGCAAAAATTTTTTGACCCACATTCCAAAACTCGTTCTTTCTGACATCAATAATTCTAAAAACTGGATGTAGGTGAACTAATTCGAATATTTAAATCAGCTAGCATGGAGAACTCAGTTGAATCATATGAAAAAGGCTGAACTCTAGTGAAAGCTTTTATTGAAGAGCGAGCTACCCAGGATATTTGGCAAAGCTTTGAGGAAAACGCCAACGGCTCTGATTTGATTCCAGTTTTTGTGGTGATCTGTATAGCCAAAATTTGGGTATACAAGGCAGGAACCGTTCAAGAAAAAAGCCGCGATTTTTAAAGTGAATCTTCTATAATCGAAATACGGAATTCCGGCCGGATTTTAGCCAGTATCCGGCCGGATAAGCCGGATTCCATATATCTACCGGATACCCGGCACATCCCTAGTACTTTCCATTCGTAATGAATTCGAAATCCAGCCAGTTATCGAATGGAAATTTTAATGAGAAAAAGTGGTTGTCTTATATTTCCCTTCGGAAATGAGCGGGATTTCAATTTCTCTCTTGTTACTACTTGGATTCATTTTTTTCGAACGCCTTTCGAGTGTATTTCCAATAAGCTATGAACGTTGGAAAACTATGATTGGCTATGCGTTCGTTCTCAGTTCCATAGGCATATTAGATATCGAGGTCAGTTTCTTATGTTCGCCAAAATGTTTTGTTGGGTTATTGCATAAATACGAATGTACTTATCGATGGCTGAGTGGAAGATCGACCTATCTCGGCAGCCGGTTTCGTTGAAGAACGCCCTAGATCAGCTGCCGATTCAAAAATGCCCTATATCTGCACAGTTTCGATGTATTTTCGTTTGAGAAAGGGCGTTTTTTTAACCGAATTCTGAAATAGGGCGTTCTTCAACCAAATTCTGAAGTAGGGCGTTCTTGAAAAGTTTTCTGAGATAGGGCATTTTTGAACTGGCTGCCGAGATCGGTCGATGCTCCACTCAGCCATCGATATGTCGATACATATGTATAAGAGCTTATTTAAAAAATCCGTGATATCTACAAAGACGAATACGAACACCAACCGAAGACGAATACGAATACAAATAAAAGGAAATGGCTACGAAGGCGAATTCGAATGCGAAGAGTTATACAATATATAGTAATACGAAGGCGAATAAGAAAAGGAAGTCGATGAAGAATGATACAATGATCGAATACGAGCACGAGTTTGAAGCTGAAAACTAAGACTAAAGATAAGATTAATAGTAAGCTTAAGATAAATTACTGCAATATGAAGTGAAATCGCAGCGTTTTTACAAAGAACATAGTTTAGTGAAAATTTTCAACCCTACAACTGTAATGCAAATAAATTGTTTAAATAAGTTTAACGTAAAAAAAAAAATATTGTAATTTTTAAAACAAGATTTCTAAATACGAAACAAATATCTCAATCCTGCGCCACCTATCGGCAAATGCTTTTCCTTTCATGCAAGTAATATATATTCCAAATCTAAACTAAACTAAACTATAAATCCTAGGCTATAAGTGTTAGGAAACCCCTCCATATAATCGTCAGATTATGGAACAGCTGAGCAGGGCATTGAGATAAACGGTCTGTATGAAAATCTGAGGCATTCGAGTAAATCCAAATGGCGATTTTTTTCGCATCTTCAAGAAGACGCCACGAGCTTGCGTTACATCTGATTATTGAATGGGAGCTTCATTCGGCGTCACTTATCATCCCTTATAACAATCTAATGGGCTCGAGTAAATTTTTTTTTTGCCCATTTTTAACTCGCCCGGGTGCACTACCACTATGCAAACCGGCAGATTAGCATACCTTCACCTTCAGAAACGCGTTTGATTTATTGACAATCCATGTGACTTTTTTATCTTACATTTTTTGGAAGCCTGTAGATCCTCCACCCACCGCTAAAAGGATATACATTCATATATCGCATGATCTTTTTTTTCTCTCTAATGTAATGATCTTTTTTTCTCTCGAGTAAATCCCGATTTAGCATCGTGGGCTCCCCTACTATAAAGAGTATGTTCGATTGATTTTTTTTTTATATGAGATCTAATTAAAAAGCTGGGAGTTTTTACGAAAATTTGGCGATTTTTTTTTTTGAATATTGCACAAAGTCTGAAACTTAGATTTATGTATACGGTTTTGGTCAAAAATTAACTAATTTTTTATAAACAATTATTAAAACTTAATAACGAAAAAAAGTTAAAACTTGGCAAAATATGGTGTGCTTATAATTCTGGAACGGGGTGTAGGGTCGAGTTTTTGTAGCCAAAGCCGAAGGCGAAATTTCTTTTTCTCACATTTTTAAACTCCAACCTTTATTTCTTTGTATAAATACGTGAACCAAAACGTATGCTAATAGTGATCTTCCAAGGATCTAAACGATAGCTTAGCGGCATTGGTAGCCATAGTTAAAAAGGTATTACGATTTATTAGTATATTCACTTGGGTTTTTCTTACATCCTTTGCTGCCAATATTGTACGCATAGCAACTAATTTCTGTACAATTTTCTGCTTAAGTTGCCGATAATCCCATTTGAATATTTATGCTTCAGAAACTGAAGTGCTTTCCACACAAACAATTTCAGAATGCAGCACTTTCCTTCTTCTTTTCTTCTTCTTAATCTCGATTGCAAAATAATGCGAAGTGTATTCTGCAGGTGAAATAGTTGAGCGCGTGCCATCAAAACTGCATTAAAATCAAACAATCCAATCTGTGACAGACAACAATCAGCCATGCAACAAGGCCAACGTAAATATGTACATACATACATACATATGTCTGAACGATCATGCCGCGCAAGCACCACATAGCACCTTTGGCATCAGCACACTGCATGCAGCAACAGCAACACCACCAATGGCGACGACAGCAATGAGGATGTAGTTGCCGAGTTGAGATTCCAGTGAAATTGGAAAATTCTCACCGCAGCTAATCTTTGCATTGCATTTAAATTTTATTGTTTAAGCTAATTGTATGTACGTACGACGGTGTTTGCGCAGAGAAAACTCCTAAGAAGGCCAACCAAATCCGCATTGCCGCTTTATACCTAGTGCACGTGCTGTTGCCCACTGCTCCTGGCAATGGTGCTTTTCATTTCCACGTCGCATTTTATTGTTAATGCCAATGCAGCGTACGAAAAGACATTCTCTCTCTTCTCTATGCCGCCAGCCGGTTTTGCTGCTTGCTCCTTTTCTTTTTTAATTTCTTGCTGTATTGCACATTTCAATGCCACAAGCAAAGGCGATATGACAGCAGCGCCTTGGCTGCAAATGTGGTCAAGTTGCTGGGCAAAAACAATTCCAAAGCAAACCAAAATAGACAAAAGGCACAACATTAGCACGAAACAAGTGAAGCATGAAAGCTTGCCGCAATAAAACAAATTCGCTCGCCAACCATGCGGAGTGGGTGAATGGAGGGGCGAAGGATAGCAAAACTATTGCACTTCGTTGCAGTGCACGCGCCAAATTGTAGCTATCAAAAATTGTATGTATGTAGATAGAAATTTAAAACAAGCAATAACTAAAATATAAGAAATTTTTAAGCAAAAAACAAAACCGACTTCAATTCGCATATAAAAATATATATATATATTTCATGATCTAATGATCGGATCTAAACGAGATTAGTCTGAGACACAACCTTTCCGATGCAAAAAGAATTATCGAAATCTTTTGACGTAGTCCTAAGTTATGCGCTAAAATACATACAAAATAAAAATGAAAAATATTCCGACGAACTGATAACCTCCTCCTTTTTCGGGGAGGTCGGGGTAAAAATGAAAAACAATAAACCAGAGTGAAAATTAATAGAAAACTTTATCTGCTACGTCTGCAGCTGAACTTCATTTTGCTGGTCTGCTACACCTGTCTAATTGATTATTTGTTGGTGTTGTGAGATTTTCCTTTAGAGCGCAACGGATTTCTTTCGTTATTTATCTGCAAATCCAAATTTTTGGTGTTATGTATTATTATTCTTTATTTTTGGATTTTAATGACTACACGAATTTTATCTGCAATCATAAAAATAGCAGAAAAAATTAAGCATGAGATGTTAGAGAGATTTGCACATGCGTATGTACATACATACATATGTATGAATGATTGTATGTTTATGAGTACATATGTATGAATGTATTCAAATATGCCCTGTAAAAAAATGGTGAGCCTAATTTCTAAAAAGAGTATCTGAGAGAATCGGGTACAATTGAGCATTAATTCGTCGCAACTGGTCTCATACAGGTTACTAATGGAGATCAATTAGTCTCGACTCATCCCTTACGGAGATAAATTAGTCCCCGACTCATCTCTAACGGGTACTATTAACGATTTAATGATATGTAAGCACTTACAGGCGAGCCTAATATTCGCGGCTTGCGTTTTGGTACGCATGCCGTCGAATTTGTTTTTTTTTTTTTTGCGTCACCCGAAATTGGCTTGCGTGCGTTTGCATTTGATTTCATTGAGCGAAACGTCAAATCAAAATGTCACGCAGAACAAAAATTGGAAATTGAGTTAGTTTCATACGCACGCCGTTCAATTTCCAAGTTGCATGTACATGAGAAATTTTCGACAATAAATTGGCGGCGTGCGTGAATAATAGGTTAGACTGTTAGTCAATGAAATTTCATGGCCGGCTTTTGGCACATAGGGAGAGTATTCGCTGGACGGCTCTACGTATTTTCTTCCATCTAAAAAAACATTCACTCATTTCTTGTATGGAGAAAAATGCCTAGAACCGTCAGTAAAAAAAAACTATTAGAAATCAAAGCGATTTCTTAGCTATTTCAAATTTATACGTTCTTATATTAAAATCGAATGGGCTATAAAACTGCATACCAGAAATTTTCTTAAAAATCTCAGTAAAATTTTAAAATTTTGATGAAAATTCATAAAATTTTCCTTAATTTTGTATACAGTTTGAAGCTTTGATTCATATGGTTTTTTTTTTTTTGTAGCATGAACCATATTTTTGTACAAAAAAAAAAAAAATTATAGCATGCAAAACGCTGTGAATATTTAACAAGTAAAGAAGTTAAGTTCGGGCGAAACCGAACTTTATATACCCGACGCACGTATTAAATATCGTTGTTTCACCTTTCAGTAAACTGCATGATAAGCAAGAGTATTTTTCCCGATGTCCAAGAGTTTCGTTAATATGACATTAGATATTGAAATAATTGGAGCATGTTTAGGGGAAATCGATATGGGGGCTATCAATATACACTTATGTGTGTAGTCATAAGTGGGTGGTGCCACGCCCATTTAACAAAAAGCAATAATATTGTGTCTTGTTAAGAGATTGTTGTAAGTTGGCGTATTTAGTTATTCAAATATCGGAATTTTTGATTTTCTGAAATTTACCGTTATATAGTAGGTGACGGTAATGTTAGTCCGATTTTAAATAGTGTCAACATATCGCGTTTTTGAGATACACATATGTATGTAGGCGTAAGTGGGCGGTGCCATGCCCATTTTCAGAAAAATTTCCCTAAGTAGCATTTTCTGCGAGAGGTCATTGTATATATCGACTTTGAGTAAATTAGTTTAAATACTTACTAATTTATCGCAGTTTTCATATTTCTGTGAATTACAGTTATATGGGAGAAGGGCGTGGTTCTTGTCTGATTTACAAAATTTTCAAAGGGTTTCATAGTGAGGCTCTAAGCATTGTTCGTACCGAAATTGGTGGGGATAGGTGAGGGGACTACAGAGATAGAGCACTTCATTGTAAGTGGGCGGTGCCACACCCATTTTTCAAAAATTTCATAACTGTGTTATTCTAAGCCAAAATTCTACTTCATGTACTAACTTTAAATTATTTGGATCCAATATTTACGAAAATATCGTAGTTTTTGCATATTTCGAAATTCCGTTATATGGGTTACTGTCCGATGTCGCCCCTTTTCAATCCCAACCTACCTTGGATTAAAGGAAACTTACCTACCAAATTTCGTGGACACATCTCAATTTTTTCTCGAGTTATCGTGTACAGGAACAGACAGACGGGCGGACGGGCGGACGGACAGACATGGCTTAATCGATTTCTCTTTTCATACTGATAATTTATGTATACATTTGTCTATATCTATATCGATTCGTTTTTCCTGTTACAAACAACCGTTATGCGAACAAAGTTATAATACCCTTGTGCACAAGTGCGCTCGGGTATAAAAAAAAAACAAGGGTGAACGCAGATACGGTGGAGCGTATGTTATGTATGATATTGAGAAATGTTATTCTATGTCTAATGAAACTGATATCTGTGTTATGTCATGAAGCAATTTAAACTACCCTGAAACACTTCGCTGTATAATATTGCCATCCTAAGCGGACTTTTCAATGAATTTATTAAGCTGTTAATTCTGAAAGCTCTACGCGCCCAAACTAAATAAATCACTTGTATATATACACGTGATTAATGTCTGAGAGCGCTTCTCAGTGGATTTCGTATTACTTCCTCTAAAAGCTTCTTTAGATTTGTGGAAACTATACATACACATGTATCTACATATGGCTCATTCCATGGTAATCGATACTGGATGAAACTTAAGAATTTGAGTTTATTATTTCTAGTAAGTAAGAGTAAATAAATCTAACTTTCAAGACTGAAAGCCAAAATTTCGAAATTTATATCAAAATCAGATATTTTTTTACTTTAGATTGTACCATTTACAAACTCATATCAAAGGTAAATTTTCTTAAAAATTAATAAGACTGATTTTCATAGTCTACTGTCTTTTTTGCATTGTTTAAACGGTCCACGGAGAGAACAATTTAAAGTTTGACAAATTGTTATAAATGCTACCAGTGACTACTCCAGTTATGTATCATATACCTGTTTGTGATCACCGATGATAAAGCATATCACAAAGATATGTTGCTCGAGCGATGGGAAAACTCAAGCCATGCTGTCAACGGATAAAAAGAAACCATTACTTCACTTGTCAGGGCAGAAACAGTATATCATACGGTTTGACAAGTAACAGCTTCACGAAAGTACTATTTAAAAATAAGGTACTTTACAATAACTCAGACAGACAGTAAGATGAAGAGTGCGATCAAGGATTATCTCTTCCTTAGGTGGCAGAATCTTTTATGTGTTCGTAAAATGTAATTTTTTTGAAACAAAGAGAGTTTAGTTGTCTAATTTGGGTAGTTATGCTCAACTTGTCACATTAGTCACAAAGTCAAGACACACCCGTCACAGTAGAATTTGGAACATATCATTTATAATTTCCAATAGAGGCAAGCAACTTTTAATCGGAAGACATATTTAGCAGAAACACCCTGATAAAAGTGAGTAGTAGCTAATTTGGTTTGCGTACTCGTCAGACCCTTCACAGTGACTAAAATTAATACAACTCATTTGTATTAAACTGTTTTTGATTTTTTTTTCTAGGCGTTGTGTATAAATACCTCGAAAAACCTATTAGAAAATACTCGTTTTTAAGAAGTTTATATTACAGTTTAAGAATTAAGCCTTAAAATGTGATTTGAAATGTCACATCCGTCACCGTGGAATGTGCCATATGCAAATGCTTATAAACATCTTTATAGTCGTCCTTACGACCAAATAAATATACGTGCGTATGCGGATACGAGTATGTGTGCTCGCAGGCAGGTGAGCATTCGAATTTGAAATCTGCGTTGATTTAAATGTCGCATTCTGAGTGAGCACATAAACTTCAATTAAGGCCGTGAATCTTGGCGAGAGACATAAATATTCATGCAAATGTTCACGCATATGTATGTATGTATGTAGATACCAGAAATACCGTCACTCGCATGCCCATATATGCGTACATATGTAAGCATGAATGTTAGCAACTACAATGCAGAAATCTTTATGTTTTCTCGGAAGCTGATTGCTCCAGCAGACGTTGGAGCAAATATGCCAATATTGCGAACACGCACGCATATAAACGCAGCCAAATACGCAGGAAGGCGAAACAAAACGGCTGGCCTGTGGGTGACTTCGTTAAATGTGGCCAATAAAAATGTCAGCTTCTCGACAATTTTATTTACACTTGGCTGGGTGAGTGCACGCATACGCGCAACCACACCCACACGCACCCAATCAAATAAAAATTAAAAACAACAAATAATTTTTAGCACAAAAAACCGACTTCAATTCTGATATAAATATATATACATATCTATATATATATATATATGGCTGAGGGCGATACAACAACAGCTGCGAAAATAATTATGATGTTGTCGTTTTTTTTTTTTTGCCTTGGAAGCCACCAATATCGGTACGCCCTGCACAGTGCTGCAGTACCACCGGCACGTGCATACTGCTTTAGCCTCAGTTAACTTATGGTCGAATTCACCATATACTTCTTTATTATTTTTATTATTGTTGTTATAGTTTTTGCACTGCAGTTTTGTTCTGTAATTATGTTTGGTTTGTTGCACGCAACACTTAACTGCGCCGCCGCTGCACAGCGTGTTGCATGTGCAAATCAATAAATTAATATTATTGCAATAAATGTGCACAGAGCGAAGTTCGATCGAATCGGCCGTTTTTCACGCCACATATGTATCTGTCTACAGTTAAACCTGCTTAAGTACCTTTCTTTTAAGTACTCAACCCGCCTAAGTACGTCAAAAAGCTGACATTTTTAGTGAGGTACTTAAGCGGGTTTTACTGTATTGCTTTTCAGTTTTTTTGCGCCTCCCCCCACTCGGCAGTTGACAGCTTGTCATTTCTCCAAACATTCAGAAATTGTCAAGAAACGATTTATGTACACATCGATTGCTGAGTGGAAGATCGACCTATCTCGGCAGCCAGTTTGAAAACGTCCAACCCCAAAAAACTCTTCAAGAACGCCCTGTTTTAGAACTTGGTAGAATAATGTCCTGTCTTAGAATTCGGTTCTAGTGAGAAAGGGCGTTCTTGAACCGAATTCTGAGAAAGGGCGTTCTTGAACCGAATTCGGAGATGGGGTGTTTCTTAAAAAAAATTCTAAAATGAGGCGTTCTTGAAATGTTTTTTGGAGATAGGGCGTTTCGAACTGGCTGCCGAGATAGGTCGATCTTTCACTCAGCAGTCGATATATGCCGCTCATTTATATTAAAAGTGGTATTTTGATATAGAGATGTATTACCTTTATTTGCGCCATGACTGGTACAAAAACAAAGCTTCGCAAGTCGATACAAGCCATTGTTTCCACATGAATTCAAACAGGGGATACACTTCTTTCCCTTACAATGTTCAAATCCCCCCTGGCTATTGTTTGTTGTCGGGAAAGAAGTATTAAAGCAACAAAAGTACAACTTTAAAAAAAGCTATTAAGCGACAGACGCCATACATATTTTAGAAAAATGTATGCTCTTTAACAACAAGTGCAACAAAAAATATAGACTACATGCTAACTGTATCGTCGGTGATACTGCGGTCTATGTTATTTAGTATCCTTGGCACTTAGTCTGTTACCTACACCGGAATGCATCTGCGAATCGTTACACTCTCATAAAATAATGACGAAACTGTCTGCCATTGGCTAATGAGTGATTACCAGAAGCCAAAGATACAGGTGACAGATCATTTAATTACCAGAGGTATTAATTAACATAGAACGTTTTGCAGTACCATCGACGATATACATATATGAAAATTTTAAATTCTGTTTTTCGGCAGGAAAAACTCAAAACCGGCTTGAGACAACGAGATATAACGATTTGAAGAAGTACATGAATAGTCAGAATCACGTAAAAATTCAAACTTTGACAGATCATATCTACGAAGAAAAAAAATTAAAAAAAAAATTGTCGAACAAAAAAATTGAAGCGAATCGGAGCAATGACATAATTTTTTTTACGAAATCCGTCCGACTTAAAAAAGAATGGCTCATACATATATACATACGTACGATTCGAAAGCAAATTTCGAGCTTGTAGTATGTAGTCAGGACAGGTCAACAATATGCACATACATATGTCGCATGGATCAGATATTAACCCTGCTTCCACGTTTTTTTACTATTCTTAACTTTTTAATTATATCATTCAAAAATAATAATCGTAAAATTTTTATAACATAAAAACTTACGAATTTGCATACATCTATATGTATGTTTGTATGTACGTATAAGCAAAAAAATGTATGATTTTTTCTAAATTTTATGATTTTTTTTTACGATGAAGTCTTTTGTGACTTTGCCCAGGATTATTGAGGTTGACTGCGAATTTTATGAGCTTACTTAGCTATTTATTTGCATAAATATACACACATGTATAAATTTGTTATGAACACAAGGCTTGCTGTTAAATGTATGGCCATTAGAAAACGTTATTACATGAATAGCTGTTACGGTAATTTCAGTCAATCTTTTGACATACACCTACTTTCATATTTTTTATATGTACAGTTGTGTTCATATTAATAGCAGTGCCAGCTGCGGTATGGGGCAACGTAACGCTCTGATCAAACCTTAAAAGAAATTCCGTTTTAATTTGTGTTTTCGGCTTAAGGAAACGGTATAGTAAATGCGTACGAATTTCAATTTGATCAAAGTTAGCGTGGCATTCAGTGTTGCCGCGAAACGTTTTTAGTGGTAGCTAAATTCCAGCTAAAAAAGGGCTAAAAAAGAGCTAAAAATCGTCGTTGTGGCTAAAAATGGTAGCTAAATTTTTTTACCTACATCTTATATATAAAAATAAGTGCACGTTTTTGGTGTGACAATATAACTTAAGAACGGCTTCACCAAAGTCAACCAAATTTATGCGGCATATTCGGGCCATCATGCAGATTTTTTATGCGGAGTTTGTCCAAATTTGGAAAAGGGGCGTGGCATATGTATGTATCTTATGTATACAAATAAGTACACGTTTTTGGTGTGAACTTATAACTTGAGAACGGCTTCACCTAATTCAACCAAATTTATTCGGCATATTTAGGCTATCATGCAGATGGTTTATGTGAAGTTTTCCCGAATTCGTAAAAGGGGGTGTGGCACCTTCCATACTAACTAAAAATTTTTTTGTTGTATATCTCTTGAAATATTTGTGGTAGAGTACTGGAAGTTGGTATAGAGGTATAACAAATAATTCCATACTCATGGATAAAAATGGGCGGTATTGGAAAAGAGAGCGTGGCACCTCCCATCTTATATATGTATAAAGAATAAGTGCAAGATTTCAACCAAATTTATACGGCATAGTCGGGCTATTATGCAGATGGTTTGTGTTAGGTTTCCTCGAATTCGGAAAAGGGGGCGTGGCACCACCCATACTAACAAAAATTTTCATCTGGTATATCTCTTGAAATATTTGTGGTAGATTACTGGAATTGGTAGCTATACGTGGCATGTGCAAGAGTTGGCTTTCCAAATTGTTTATTTATTCATACCCAAGATGGAAAAACAAAAAATGTTGTGTATCCAAATGTGTTGGATTAAGATTTAAAATAAAGAATCAAAAATTTATGAGCGAAGAGTTAAATTCATGAAAATCATAAAAAAAAATTTTAATGACAATGATGAATAATGTCAATGATGAAATGAAAAGGGCTAAAAAAAGGGCTAGGGGCAATTTCAAATTTTTGTGGCCAAAAATAGAATTTGGTAGCCAAATTTAGCCACCAAAGGGCTAAAACGGCAACACTGGTGGCATTTGGTGCCGGACGCATTTCGCTTTAATCATTGAATTTGGCTTGTTAATAATAATAGCAGTTCTGCAATTAACTGACCAGCGAGCGGAATCATTTGCGTGCAAAAACGGTTTCTGTCTTAAAGCAAATTATTGTTGGTAAGTTTAACATATTCGAGCAATAAGGATAAATAAAACCTTTCAGGTTACAGAAATATGGGACGTTCCAAACATTGTACCAGTGAAACCAGAGCCTTGATAAAAAAATTGCGGCAGGAAAACAAAACCTACAAAGAAATACAACACACAATTGGTTGTTCAGCAAAAATGGTGTCCAATGCCTTAAAATACAAGAATCGTCCCGAAACTCGCGGTCCAAAACGACTGACGGATGAAAAAACTGACCGGAAAATTGTTAATTTAGTAAGACGACAGCCAAATATTAGTTCACAAAAGATTAAGGAAAAGCTAAATCTTAATGTGAGTGCAGTGACAGTGCGAAGACGTTTGCTGGAGTCAAATTTGAAAGCCCACAGTCCACGAAAGGTACCACTTTTAACCAAGCGGCACTTGAAGAATAGGTTAAGCTTTGCAAATACTCACGTCAATTGGCCACTCTCAAAATGGCGAAATGTTTTGTGGACGGACGAGAGTAAAGTGGTTCTTTTTGGTTCAAAAGGTCGGCGTCAGTACGTAAGAAGGCCGCAAAATGCTGGTAACCTACCACAATACACCGTCAAGACCGTTAAACATGGAGGAGCAAAAATAATGGTATGGGGTTGCTTCTCCTATTACGGTACAGGACCAATATATAAAATTGATGGTATCATGGATCAGCACAAATACGTTGAAATCCTAGAAGAAGTTATGCTGCCATATGCAGAAGAAGAAATGCCGCTGAAATGGGTCTTCCAACAGGATAATGATCCGAAACATACGAGCAAGCGAGCAAGGGACTTCTTTCGGAATAACAACATCAACGTGATGGAGTGGCCTGCACAATCACCAGACCTGAACCCCATCGAAAACTTATGGGGGGACATAAAACATAAGGGGTATTCTCTGAGTCTTGCAAAGCCCTTGCACGGTGCACGGATTGCACGGTTTGCAAAGCTGTCCCATACGAAAACCGGTTTTTACCGTGCAATCCGTGCAATCTGTGCACCATGCAAGGGCTTTGCAAGACTCAGAGAATACCCCTATAGTGCTTTCGAAAGAAATCCAACCAACGCGAACGCTTTGTGGGAAGTTGTACGCTCTGCATGGGCAAATATCGCAGTCGAAAGATGCAGACGTTTAGTGGACTCGATGCAGCGTAGTTGTGCCGCCGTCATTCGGAATAAGGGCTATACGACTAAATATTAGCTGTATATTTATTTAACTTTACACAAAGATGTAGATTTTGCGGTCGTGTTAAATTCCATATCACTTTCGTTTTTACTGCTATTTTTGTGAACAGAATTTTTTGACTACTTGTGAATTTTTTTCGTTTTAATGGAAGAAATTGCGAAGAATAATATAACTTTTTGTTTTAATAATATTTGCATTAATCATGCAATTAAATAGCGAGATCCTTTTAAAATTTTATTAAATCTATTTTGGATGAAGTCATGTTTTCCTACCTCAGAGAACGCACTGCTATTAATATGAACACAACTGTATATATAAATTATAAGCAAAGAACGTAGATAACAAGAAGGGACAACTCGTTATAATTGTAGCAAAAGTGAGTAACAGGGGCGTTCCTTCTCTTTTGCTCTAGTACGTTTTTTAATTGGATGAAAAGAGAAGGACGCCCCTGTTACTCACTTTCGCTACAATTATTACGGGTTGTCCCTTCTTGTTATCTACGTTCTTTCTTATAAGCTAATTTTTTTCTTACCATTATACTTACAAACCAATGTCGGCCGCTGTGGTGTAGTGGTAAGCAGTGCAGCACCACTCCGCAGCAACAGGGTTCAAACCCTGGTCAAAGCAACATCGCAAAAAAATATATAGAAAAAAGGTTTTTTCTTAACAGCGGTCGTCCCTCGGCAGGCAATGGCAAACCTCCGAGTGTATTTCTGCCAAGAAAAACAGCTTCTCATAAAAATACAATCGCCGTTCGGAGTCGGCGTGAAACTGTAGGTCCCTCCGCTTTGTATGACAACATGAAGGCGCACACCACAAATCGGAGGAGAAGCTCGGCCAAACACTAACATATGTGTAAGCGCCAATCTATTATTATTATTATGTAAGTTTTTGAATAAATAAGTTTTCGAAAATTCCCAAACTCATAAACTTCGCGTCAACGGTAAGTATTATCCAAAGCGCCTAATTTATACCAAAGACACGATTGAAAAAATGGGCAGTCCCATACCGAAAAATAATAATTAATTCCATTTCTAAGTTCCAATTTTATGCAGAAAAAGTAAATGCAGTATTAAAAATAATAAAATTATTCGAAATATCGCATGAAGCGATAAGAAAACGACTCATTCAGCTAATAAGAAAACGACTCGCCCAGGCGAGTTGCCTTCGGCGGGCCTTTTAGAACGACTGGTAATAAGAAATCAATATGATGACGATATTACCGGCAATAAATTTGTTACCGAGGGCGACACGTTTTCTTATTGCCGGCAACAAAAATTGTTTAGTGGGGAGGCTCCGATTTTCAATTTCATTACCATCGGTAAAAGCTTTCCGAAAAAAATTTTATGCGACTGGCAAAAGTAACCAAAACTAGCATTTGTATTAAAATTTTGACAAATAAAGTAGAAGTTACGCCTTTTTTTTTACTTGTTAAGTATATTTTGCATCCGTACGCTTGAAAAAAAGCACAGTTTGTAATTTAACTTTAGACGGTTCCTAATATATTTTTACGTTGTTGTTACTTACTTACGGAACATAAGCTATACTAAATTTTTGTAGAGTTCCAGTACTCTTTAAATAAATAAAAATAAATAAAAATTGAAAGTGTAATTGGAAATACGCAAATATCTTGAAACGGAATGGAACAATTAGTCCAATATTTTGGTGGATAAAAGAGAAAATACATATATAGTTATCGATTGGCATCTATAAACTTTGTTTAGGCATAATTTTATCTTTTTGCTCTTGGTTGACATTTTCCAGGAAATACCCATATACATATACATATGTACATACGTATACATACCCAGAAATGCACCCAATTTGCTAGCACTCGTTTCCACGTATTTTGCTGCGCATTTGCCTTTTCCTTCTTGGCTGCGCCGCCATCTTATAAAATGACTTGCAAACACTTTAATGTACACACTTTTCACAACATTAACATTGAATGGTCTTAATTGAAATTGCTACTGACACTTTACACACTTACTAAAACACACTAGCACATTAAATATTTAATTTTTATCACTGATTTATTAAAGCGAATGGAAAGTCCGAGCACACGAGCACTTTATATAAGCGACGATTCAAGCATGTAGAACTAAGGATGCGGAACTGCTGACGATAGGAACACAGAGAGGCAGGAAACTAGTTTTAAAAGAATTATTTTCTATTTGTCGATTTACCATTAATACCAGCGATGACACTAACCAAAAGTATTTTGCGCAACGAAAATTTTGTAAACACAGGAAGATACATATGCCGAGATTTTGCAACCATTTATTCCAGTGGATGTGGAAGGCAGGAATGCATATACGCTATGAAATAAAAGGGATACGGGATACTTGAAATCGAAAAAAGAACACAATTGAATGAAACTCGGATTTTAAACATATGTTCTTATGTTTGTATGTAAATAGCATATATTTTTTTGCCACCCTATGTACTAAGTAAGTCTAATTGGATTGTGTCATGGCTAGATAATTTTTGAAAAACGTTTAAAAAATTTGATGCTAATAAAAATTTAAGCTTTTCCTCTCTGTGTTCCTATCGTCATCAGTTCCGTTTTCTCTGTTGTATTTAAGATGTCGGACAGTGGGCGATTTGGTTGATCTAACGTAACGAGATTAATTACTCAAAATATTAAGAAAATTTCGCAAAGTTGGTAATTTTTATGTTATAGTGGTATTCATCTAAACCGTTAACTTTATCAAGCAGATAATCTTATAAGTTTACGCACTGTGTTACATGAACGACCCACACTATCTTTTCGTTTACATATGCAAATTATCAGTGAATAAAACAACACGGATATTAAATTGAGCCAGATCTCTATCAAGATCATATCTTTGTTATTGAATTTGCATGCAAAAATGCGGATCCCGATCATTGCCGAAGAAAACATAGCTAGAGTTGCGACAGAGCTGCACTGGCTTCCGTTTATCTAGTTTATTCAGTGAAATCGCTGGAGAAATTTATCGGAAATTTGAAAACAAGTTTCCATACAAATTTTGAGAATTCATTTATAAGGTTTACACAATTATAAGTTTATACGGTTTACAATGCATTTATAAGGTTTGATTAATACCCTTAATATTAACCCAAAAAGGAACAAAATAAAATAATTTTTTCTTATAATTATTTTTTTTTACCTTTATTGTTTTTTTTACTTAAGTTTTGCTATTTGTAAATACTGAATATTGAAAAAAAAATATACTTGGAGTCAGTTCTTCGAATCCCGCTGTCGGCGGGAAATAAAATTTTGGTAGATTTTAGCAGTTGAAAATTTGTATTTCGGTTCGCTAGATCAGCCAAATCGCTCATTGAGGAGTATATCAGTTCAAGAGTTGGCAACTTCCCGCCATTTTTTTCCAGCGGAAAAATTTTTACGCTACCTGAACTCAACGTGTTGGGCTTAGCATAAACAGCTGACCGAAAAGACTTACTCCGCTTACATTAAATTTATTATATTTTATATTACTGAAGTGATAAAGTAACTAAAATATTTTATAATAATACCTCGTTTCTAAATATTTATTTTTTAAGATATTTGCTACATAAATTATACACTGTTTACTTCACTATACCATTGAACGATTTTTTTAACACGGCGGCAGCTCAGCGTTGAATTCTAAATACTATCGGCGCCACTATCTCTATTGCAATTTCATTTGAGCTAAACAGCTACGTCTTATGAACGCGCCCATTGTGAAGATACGTTACTATCAATATAGAAGTACTACATACATATGTATATGAGTACATGCTTATCTGAGATTACAAAATAGAAAATCAATTTGAATTCATTTTTTGTGCGGTTTGTGTCTGAGCTAAATCGAATATGTATTATAAATTAAAATTTGATTTCCTTTCTCCCTGTGTTTCTGCCATCTCCAATTCCGTTTCCTCAGTCGTATTTTAACTTTCGCAAGTGTTCGCTGCTCGTTTTACTGCTCTTCGGTTCTAGTGAAAACTTTTATTAAATTATGATTTAAATTAAGTATTTAAGTGCAAAATGTGTTTGTGTGTAGTTTATATAAGTTACGGCACTTGGGCAAAGAAAAAGGCTTTCGCGCAAAGAAAAGGCTTGGTGAAAAGTGAAAAAGGTTAACATAACTTTGTACATAAATATGTATTTACATACATACTTTCTTATGCACTCAATGTATGTATGTACATAACCACATATCGATGGATCTTTGCAATAACGATACAACTCAAAACTCAAAAAAAAGCCAACTACTGAACAGTGGATAAATGTATCTAATCATTGCTAAATGTTTATGAAGTGATTTATAAATATTGAGATAGGATTATACATAGATTAGACAAGTATTATAGACATGAGCCATTGTCCAGAAGTTGGGGTTTTTTTCCAGTTGAGCCGTTGTTTGCCGAGGGCCGTCGTTCTCATACTTATAAATTTATATACATATTTATGTACATACATACACACATACTTAAATATGCACGTACTGATGAGGTCTGGCATTTCTGCGCTTCTCATTTGGTGAAAAGAACGGGTGAGTCGCAGAAAATGCTTTATATTTTTTACATTTTTATGGGATCTTGAGTGAAAAATTCTGTTATTAGTAAATACTTCATTATATACCATGTTTATACCAAAGAAAGAACCGCATTAAAAAAATCCAACTTGACTCAACATAATATTTCTTTTAAGAGTTTATACATACCCACTGTCTCTATAGCGCACTCAATGAAACCGTAATCAAAAGCAAACCAAATCTGTTGTTTTCATTCGAAATTTGTTTAACAACTACGTGTGTTTTCTAACCGATGTGAAAAAAAACTGATTAAAAAAAACCAATGTGAGCAGGGTACGAAAATAAACTATATTGTACGTTACTATTTCGTTTCGTTTATTACTTCAACAGTTCCGTACAATACGAAAACAAAACGGCTGAGTTCACTTTCGCGATAGTGCACTACAGTAGTTTAGTAGTTAAGATGAAACAACAAACGAAATGAATCGTGCATAGAAAAATATATGTATGTATGTACACATATGCAATTACTAAACACAAAACGAATGGCTGCAATGAATAAAAAAATAAAAATGCTTTTTAATTGAATTGGATATGAAAATGTACAGAAAAAAATATTTTTCACGTAATTGAAACGTTTGTGATATCACCCTACACGGTGGGCAGGAAGCGAAGATAGGTTGCATAAAAATGTCGACAAAATCTGAAAGCAGGGTTGTATTTGTTGATATCTTAAGGTTAAGAATCCGCTTAAATTGAAATCCTAGCTGCTCCTGTTTTAAAGATATCCACATTTTATATACTTCTGATAGGATATACATATTTGCAAAAGAGGAAGGCGTACTTCTCGATAATTAGAGCATATTTATACGAAAAGAAATCTCATACAAATCTGTTCCCCTTTTTTTAACTCACTAAAACGGAACAAATCAATGTGAAACATTTTCAGTTTTTCCTACCGAAAGAATAATTGATCGAGATTTATTGGGCGCTACCGGTATACAACTTAGATAAAACACCACAATTACCTTTTTCTGTAGCGTGAACTCTCTCATTAGAAACACTTTCAATATCGCAATGTATGTATGTATGTATACAATATTGTATGCTATATAATACGGTAGTAATTTTTTATTAAAGGTTTGTTGCTATAAGCAAGTAGCGCAGGCAAGTCGCACTGCGCTTGTGCAAGAAATAAAAATGCTCTAACTTAGGCCAACGGTACTCCTCATAATAAGTAAATAAATTCAAAGCTTGTATGAGATTTATTTTGGTATTTATATACTCTTCTTTCAGGAAATAATAACTGTTGTACATCCAGAACACAAATGCGATCATAAAGAAAATCGCATGAAAGTATGCGCTTTGTGTGTAGGGCTGCCAGACGTCCCGGTTTTCCCGGACATGTCCCGGTTTTAGACTATTTGTCCCGATGTCCCGGTCCAACCTTAAAATGTCCCGGGTTTCATTTAAGTGTCCCGGTTTTCGATTTGATTGCACAAATTTTGCTTAAAAATGACTACGCTGAGAGAAAAAACGCGTTGTAATATTAATAAAAATTGTATGAATTTACTGGGGGAAATAACGCATAGTAAACATGAATATTTTTTATTTGATTATCGTTTTGAAATGTTCGTACTTAAAAACAATACTTTCATACCACGCACACGTGGTGTTGAATCAAACTGAACATTTGAATGCACATTTACATGTCCGGCTGTAGCTGAGTGCACGAAGATGCTTGCCACAATTTGCTAATTTCCAGAGCGTCAGGGTTCAAATCCCATTACAGACAGCATGGAATTTAAATACATTTTTTTTTTTAACTTAATTATGAAAAAGCATCCGTTAAGTGCAAAGCGCTTCATTTTAATATTGGCGTATTTCAATTGAATATTTCTATACTAAATACTAAAATTTGTATACTTAAATTATTACGAGTTGGGTTGGTGCTCTTTCATATGCGATTTTAAAAATGTAGCACGTTTTGCATAAGCAATAGTTGATGATTAATATAAGTATGTACCTAAATACGTTAAAATGACATGCACAGAGTTTTACAATTATAGCAAAAGCCAGAAGTTTTGAAACAAGCTCACAGCAACGAAACAAATGACTGATATTTTAATGTTACCTTGTATTTATTTTTTTTTTTTTCGTGAAACCTAGATTACTTATAAGTACCGTGCCGTACAAAATTATTGGCTCGGAGACACTTTCATCTGATCACAATTTCTAATCAGATCTTTTAGAAAAATGTTTAAAATGTAGCTTTTGAGCCAATTAGTAAAGTGCAAGTCTGAAGTTACCAGAAAATTTCGTTGGTTTTTTGCAATTATTTATTTTTTGCTGACAGTGTCTTCCACATACAAAAAAATGTCGAACATAGTTTGTATGGAAGAAACTCTCAGTAAAAACAATACCAAATATATTGCCTCGTTCAAAGCCATGAGCAAAATCGTGAATACATGGTTTTCCGCAAAACAAGCGGATCTTAGTAATTTTGATAAAAATCTTAACGAACTCCGGACAGCTTTGAAAAGTACTGGAATTTCTCAAACTGTCAAAATCCATTTTATCCTTAAACATTTAAAGCAATCTATTTCATTCTTCAATAACGATAGTTTAGGATTATGGTCCGAGCAGGCCGGGAAGTCAGTTCATAGGGAATTCATTAAATTCTGGGATAGATTCAAAATAAATATGGTTGATAAACCAATTTTTGTGAGTCGCCTGAAGAAAACTGTAATGACATTTTCATTCCAGCATATATAAAAACTTAACTAAGTAATAAAATATTTAAATACTAAAATGTGTGACTATATTATATGGTAAGCCAACAAAAAAAATAAAAGGAAACAAAAAACAAATATAAAAAAATAAAGCAAGAAAAAAATATAAAAAAATAAAACCAAAAAAAGAACAAAGAGGTGCAAAGTAAGTTGCCTCTACGTGGTGCGCCTTGGAAACGATTGAAACCGGCTAAAAACTTACATAAACTTATATTTTCACACAATATATATACACACATTTACTCACACATACATTGTTGAATATTTAATGCACAAGGATGTTTTTCTCTTTCGCAAAAGTCGGTCCTATCATAACTATGTAAAATGTTGATATCTTTAAAACAGGAGCAGCTAGGATTTCAATTCAAAGGGATTCTTAACCTAAAAATATCAACAAATACAACCCTGCTTTCAGTTTTTGTCGACATTTTTATGCAACCTATCTTTGCTTCCTGCCCACCGTGCCTATGGTATAATTGTCACAAACGAAAAGCAAACGTTTCTCGTTGGAGAAAATGACAGTGAATCTTATAATTTGTTTCTGACTATGTACAATACTGTACAAAAGCACAAATGATATGATGATCGATGAGCAAATGGGAATTGTTTTGTACAGTTTATTTTCGTACTCTGAATGTGAGTCTAAAACGATGCTAAATTGGTTTTGAAAAACGGTTTTCTAACCGTTATACTCTGTGAAAAATGAGGTTAAAAAAGAAGTCAGTATGTTCTTTCCTTAAAAACTCTTCGCCAATTAGATAAGTTCCGCGAATCCGATTTTCTTTAATTAAATTTTTAAATCAATCCCATCAAAATACAAAATAACATCTTTCTTATGCAAAATGGAGTTCAGTTTAGGATACGAAAAACCATGATACAAAAAAGAAGGTAGTTTTAATAAATATCTTTTGACGGATAATAAATTTTTTTGAAGTTTGTATAAGTCCCCCTGCTGTAGCGAAAAATTAAGCCAAATCCTTTTCAAGGACTTCGCCAGCCTTTGCTACCAAAATGCGTTTACCATAATTCATACTGCACGACGAAGCCAGCACACAGTGGTTCAAAATTCGAATTCAACGTTCATAATCCACTGGAGCCTTCACTTTTCCACCAGTTTTTACTAAAACCTAAAAAAAAAATATTTATTTTGGTGAACATTTTTTTATAACATTTCAACATTTTTTTGTGTATTTTTTTTGTTTTGGGAGAACCATACAATTATTTTCAACTAGCTTTTGTTATATAACATTTATTAACTGGAACAGAAGAATACATTTTCTTCAAGGCTGCTACTTTTTGTGCATTTTGCCCTAGAAAATTTAATATAATCAAATTAAAGTTCAGAAATCAGGCTCAACTGGTCTCTTGCAAATATTGTAAGCTTTCATAAAAAATAACAATTAATCAAATTAAGCGAAAAATTAAGTGAAAGAATGCCAGTTTTGAACCACTGTGCAGCAGGGGGTTTATTGTTCTCTTTCAGTGGAACTGGAAACTCAGCGTGCAACACGATCCTGGGCACAACTTTCCCTGTGCTTTATAGATTGTACAAAGATTACCAATTAAATAGAAACCCTTAAGTGGGGTGCGAAACAAACTGGCGAAAGTTTTCATTATATTTTATAAGGGACATTTTTATTTTTCATATTCTGCGTTTAAAAATTTACCTCTGAAAAATGCAGAGCCGATTTAAAGGACAGTTTAAGAAATAAAGGACAAAAGGCGTCCTTTACTTTGAAAAAAATTACAAAGGACAGGGGGTTAAAATAAAGGACGTATGGTCACCGTAAACTAGCATGAGTATAATTTTGTCACTTTAATTTTCAACCCCATCATATTCCACATCTTTTATTGGACTGATAAAATCTTCTGCTTAAAAAAAAAAATTTTACTTCTAGTGATCAGGTAGCATGAATTTGATGAAATGTCATACTTTTTTTTAAAGTCAAATGGTTAGCAACAACAATAAATGCCATAAAATGGAACTAGCTTCGTTTTTTTATCGCGCGAAAAACCAAAAAAAAACAACCGAATAGAAATATGATTATTTGGCCGTTTAAGGCAAATTTCGTCGTAAACTTTGTTTTTAAACCTAAGAAAGTATGTTTTAAAGGAAATAGGACTTTACTTTGTTTTTGAAATTTTTAACGGTAAACAGTAGTTTTTGAAATGTTAAGTATTTTTAGTATGGTAATTATCCGAACCGAATTTTGCTATGAATATTTTAAGTAAAAAAGGTCAGAAAAAAGCTAGTTTCTTTACATGAAATTTTTTTAATTTGATTAAATGTTTTTGGCTGAATGTTTTCTTTGCTCTAATTTCAACTCATAAAACATTAATCTCAATAAGTTGTAGTAACATTTGAATTTTGAAGTTTTCGGCCGACATGGTCATTCGATTATCGCAAAGAAATTTCTTTAATGTACTAAACGTGCGCTCGACGAGAGCAGGTCAAAATGACCGCCGCATTGGAAACATTCCAAAGTTATAGTTCTAGCCTTTTCTTGTCTCAAACCTTCGTTGGTTGAAAAAAACTGCTTTGAGTTTTTCCAACACCAGTTTGGCAGTGGGCCTCAGCGCTTTTATAAGCCGCTTCTGAATCTTATCCATCGAAATTCAAGGTGAAATGCAATACATACTTTTGAGATCTTAAGAACGAAATTCGTTAAAAACTAGGGTGAGTTCCTATGAAAACGGCTTTTGTAGGTTGCGGGAATTGCATCAGATTGGCAAATATCTTAAAACCTCACTTGCCGTGAGGCATCCTTTATGCAAGTACATATGTATGTATGCACAAACATACTTACGTAGCTAACTTTATTTGCAACAAAGCGCATTGTAGGTACTCGTTTTGTACTCCATTGAAGTGCAATAGCGGCTCAGCTCGAGCGCATCTGTGTCACTGTATGTAAAAATGTATTTGGGTTTGTATGCGCATGTTTGCAGGATAACTCGAAACATCAATGCCTCAATACTATGTCACACACACTTCAGAGCACTTTTATTGTGCGAATATGGAGCGGAATTGATTATGTATCATTATTTAAAGTAGTATCGGCAGAATGAATTCCTTTGATGTTAAAATCATTATTAAAATGAGAACAGAATGAAAGTGGCGAAGGATGGGATTGTGATTTTTGAAATCTTTTGTAAAAAGTAGTTCGTATGTGAGTTGGTTATCAAGGAAAATATGTTTGAACTAATCACTTTTACGTGTTTACAAAAAGGATGTAGGTATAACCCATGTCGAAGTTCAGCCAGTTTCTCTGTACAAGTGCGTTGCTGGGCGTTCTTGCTTTCTTTATCTTCTTTTCGTAGCATTATCATCCATACGCATTACGTATTTTTATGGGCTTGACTATGACCATGTAATTATGGCGCTCGTACTATTCGTTATTCTATCTCCTTAGGTACTCGTCACCCACGTTAACAGGCTCTCGATAGCCTCCGGCAGCAATCTAATAATAGATGTGCTTAAAGAAAAAGTCTATAGAGAACTTTAAAAAACTTCAGAGTTTCTTGTAATTTAGCTCTCCAAGGGTACTAGGCCGCCAAACATAAGGTATCAACATTACCTAATGTAGAAATTGTTTTAAGAATATTTCCAACGTTCGTCATCGGTTTCCTTTGTTTAGCGACCTTTAGTTAAATTTGTTTAGGAAAATTTTGGCGAACAATTTGGTCCTGGAAGTTCCTTGTAAATAGGATTTCTAGGACCCTATTGAAAAACGTAAATCAAAATGAACTATGAACATTTTAAGCTCTTGTCTTAAGACGTACAGTTTTCTTTGTTTATTTCCGTTCATTACTTCGCTGGTAAAGTTAAATTCTAACAACCCCAAAGTAAATAACTTCTAAATTTTACTGTAAAATATTTCAGTTCAATCTCTAATTTATGTACACACACACACACACACACACAAGAGTAACTCACTAACAAAATTTGCAGTATTTCCACCGGTATTATGCAATTTATTATATTTAAAGAGTTCGCCAAAATATTCGGCAAATAAATATTAAGATTTACGTGAGCTGGACCGATTTAAAAATACCTCTAATAATCAGAGTATTTGGATCCGCATAATATATAAAAAGAGCTCTAAAATTTAAAAATTGAGAAGAATGCGTTCTTAGTAGCAGCCTTCATTAAAAAAAAAAAACTGAAATCCCAAACGGTACCTATGGGTCAAAATTTTGGCCCAGACCCTACATGCATACATAAGTATTCAAAATCACAGTAAAACTATGTTCACATATCAATGTTATCACAATCAAAGTTCGTTTTTTAATCACCCCGTTTACACAGGCAAATCTCAGATTATCAGCCGTCAAAATTGTTGTGCTTGTTATTCTCACATCTCAAGGAAAAGTTATGTTTCTTCTCTGTGCCACCGTGATTATTATTATTATTATTATTATTATTAAACCTCTTTTACTTGCTAGCGTACATTTTTGCTAACTTTTACATTTGGCATTTCTCCTCTTTTTTGCAAAAACAATCGATAAAACTAGGATGGACACCGAAAAGTTATCGGTTTAATTTGAGATTATTTTATAATTAAAGATTTACAAGGGACGAATTTTATATGGCTAATCTCTTGTTATTATTACAGATTAGGGTGTTAAGCTTGAAAATGAGGATAATCTACTTATATGTGAACCTAGTGTAACACACGCGAGGTACAGCTAAATAGTTTTATAATAAAAACAATGCTATAAACTACAGAAGATTCACAATTATTGCTGAATCTGCATTCAAACCGCAAATGTCATGAACTTCCGACTATCCATAAAATTATGTCAGCAAGCCAAAGAATGAGTCATACACTACTGAACCTAAACCGAACTTAGGAGGAGTAATAAGAAAGCCACTTCGAACGTTTTCAAGAAATGCATTAAACTCTTGCAACGACCAAATTGCAATTGGAAAGCACATGTGCAGTGCAAGTGAAATAATTGTATGAAGTGCACATATGTTTCATTGCATTTTATTAAAAGGCTGCAACATGAAAAGACGTATAACACAACGAATTAAATTAATTTCCTATACCAATACTGAACTAACTATACTTACACTGCGTGCACATGTTGCACTTTCTAGACGCATGTGGCACTTTGGAACTACATACATATTATGTATGTCGCACTTGTTTCAAGGAGCAACTCGCAACTACACGAAAAGTTCAAACGTCAACTGCTAGTATAGCTTTGACAAGAAAAAAATAACAAGAAATGGGTCGAAAGGAAACTTAAACGTTTTGTGGGAAATTAAAAAACAAAATGAACTGTAAGGATAACGACTAAAGCTATGTAGGGTCGAAAAACGGAAATTGAAAAATGATACAAAGTATGTGTGGCCAACAGGGTGGTCCAAAATTGCATGTGAAAAAGTATAGTCGCAATTTGTTGCTCTCACGCTCTAGGATTGTTCTCTACCGCACAAAATATACACCTATTTTTTATTTTTAAATCAAAAAATATTTACAGGTCCCTCAAAGCGCTGAAAGTTTTCCATGTATTTTATATGGAGAAAAAAAGAAGTTTTCGTAGAAATGGTATAGAATTCTTAAAAATCAATACTGTTCGATATGAAAACTTCTCTGCAGGAGATTCCTTAAACTAAGACACAATTGTTTATTTAACCATTTTTTCATAGTAACAATAATTTATAGGAACCTACCTACCTACCATTTCTATGAAAAGTGTTTTTTCATATCAAATACATATTTTTATTTTTCGATCTCGATATAAAAAAAAAAAACAGAGGTATGTTCTCTGTCGAAATAGAAAAATGTTAGTAGGTGAGAGCATTAAATTTCGGACTTTAGTTTTTCTGGTGAATTTTAGGACCACCCTAGTGTACGCATGTATGTGCATATGTTTAGCCTTTTAACTTTAACTTCACTTGTATAACAAATTGTATTTATTAAAGGCAAATTGATAAATTTGTGTAATAGGGAAAATCTGAAAATATTTAGAGACATAAATACCTTTGCAAATAGAAGGGAGTGTGCACTACATTGAGAAATATATATACATATATTGAAAAATAAGTACCCCGTATAGCCAATATGAGTCTATAATATTGTACACATTAAATATAGCAGAACTTTTTGTTGGCTTTTAATTGAACTAAATTATTACATACACTATGAAAAAAGTAATAAAATTGTTTCAAACGTTGTTCAATGTTATAGCGATTAGAAATTTTTGAAGAGAAAACATATTTTTTGAGTAAACATTAACATAAGTTTATTTGATCGATCACAGAGTTGTATTGTCTCCAGAAATTTGTATCAAGAATCAGTTTAGTCCAATTTCCAAACAACACTACTCTGTAACTATCAAAATGTGCAAATTTGTACAAATGCACGAATCACGTGATTTGGCCTTATTTTAAAGTGAACATTTGAAAACGCACTTACATACATGTTGCAGCTGAAGCTGAGTGCGCAGAGATGCTTGCCACAATTTGTTATCTTTCTGGAGGGTTCGGGTTCGAATGCCATTAGGTGGAAAGTTTAGTTTCTGATAATTTCTTTTTCGATTTTTCTTTATTACGAAACCGTATCTGTGAAGTGCAGAACGAAATCGTATTCAAACGAAAAGATCTCCAAAAATATTTCTGTTAAAAGTAAACAAAAGGACGTTTGGAGCCAAATCCTATTATTTATTTTTTTTTCTCAGTGTATTTTTATTTTTGTGTTTAAAACATCTTAAATTTTCTACTTTTTCACATATTTCCTAAGCTTTTGGGTTTCACCAACACACAGTGCCAAGAAGAAGCAGCAGCATTCTATTGGCCTTTCTAAAAGGTAAACTTTTTTCGTGTTTTTGCACCGAAGCAGTGGAGTGAAGCAGTCTCCAAAAAATAGGCCAGTTTTTTTTGGATTGAATGGAAATTGTTTTAAAACCAGTAAGAGTAGTGAAGACTTCTTTGGCCCTACTGTCGGAAGCTTGAGCTTTTCCTAACACACCTCCGACAACAGCGAGAGACTAATCGTTTTAGTCGCAGCATCGAAACATTCACCAAACCGCTTAAGTATCCCCTGTTCAAAGATCCAAGGAGCAAAGTAATCACGTTGTGATAGGTGAAAGATATGTATATCATTTTTGCCAGAAGGGCGGTATTGCAAAAACATCGACTATGTGAATTTCTGCAGAGGACGAACTGATTGAATGAACGACGTTGATGTTTTTGACTTTTGTCGCCGCTGTATCGTTCTGAAAACCATCGAAGTTAACAGCGACGTTTCATTCGCAATGTATCGCAGACCAGGCATGCCTGGGTCCGCTACCCATTAGAGCACTCCCACCTTCGGGTGGGTATCTATTGGGATTTATTTTTCGACGTTTTATTACAAAGCATATTCGAATTTCTGCTTAATTTGGCTCAAGATTTGCAGAGGGCTGATTTACTATCACTCAGTATGCAATTACAAAAAAGTTGCATACACACATACATACAGTTACGAACAAATGCATTGGCACAGCGATTTATTTTTGCAAACTTTTTTTATAAAATATAGTTCTTACTACAACAAAAAAAAACACGAAAATGAAATCTTTAAACTTTAAAATCATATTTCTTACAAATATCCTAAGTATGCAGTTTTATACCCCATTCAATTCTGGTACTTCAAACTTGCAATTTGTGATACTTGGAATGGAATGAAATTGCGTATTTAGAATTTTTCTAAAAAATCTGATTAAAAAGTTTTAACTTAGTATGCAAATTTTATTGATTTTTCCCGAGTTTTATGCAAAGCTTAGAGATTCTATTTTTATGTGTTTTTCTTCTTGTTCTTGTATGAACTACTCTGCTACTAATTTCAATAGTGCAGTTCGGTTTCCTTTTGTTCGTTTAATATTCATATTTTTTGTTTAGCACAAACGTGTAAATGAAAGTACATACATATATTGCCGTTTAAAGTAAAAAACCGCGTATCGTCGTTCTGCAAAACCTCGTAACTGACATTTGTGCCAAAAAAGATATTTGCTCACAGGAAGCACTTGGCATCAAGCCCTTATCCATTGATAGATACTTAAATATCTACATTTAGATGTAAGAAGAAGAGATAATTAGGGACAAAAGAGAGCTTTTGCATTTTGTTGATACTCGGGTTTGTACTACATCAACGGTATTTTTTACACACTACAAAATTGCATACCCGAAATTCTTGCAAAAATTTTATTATCTCTTTTACTGTCGGCCATTAAAATAGCGCACGGCTTTGTTGAAATAATTTTTAAATTTGTGTCACATTTTAAAATCGGATTTACTTAGTCTCTGTTGTATAATGTACTATATTTTTATAAAAAAACTAATGAATATTAAATAATGAATAAAATAATTAAAAGGAAAACAATAAATACTAAGGATTAAAAAGGTGCGCTATTCAAATGATAAAAAATTTCAAATTATAAAAAATTTGCGAAAAGAAATTAGAATACAAAAACTCTGCATACATTGCTAAACATTTTCTGTGCCAATATTTTTGTTCGCTACTGTTTGTATGTGTATGCGATTTTATGCTGATAGAAAATATGTCTCGGTGCTTCCCATGCCTGTGTATGTATATTGTGTGCTATACAATTTAGGCAGTTGCACCAGCTTACCAAAATTCGAATATTTTTTTACAGTTATACGCACAATAACAAGGAGTCGAGCATACGCTACAGAAAATCATTTTCATAATAACAATGCAGCAGAGGAGAAGCAGTAAATATGGGACGGGTAGAAATTTGGTTATAATCACAGAATTGGGCTGTAAAAGAAGATATGCTTTTTATTGCATGTCCTTGTACAAAAAAAAAAAAAAATAAAAATATACAAACAAACACACATTTATGTTTTTCTAGTGATATCCAATAAGCGGAGAGATCTCAACAAACGATTTCCATAAAATTGCAGCGCATTCTTTTATATAGCCCTCTGGCAAAAATTTGCAAACCTCCTACTCCCTTGCGGCAACATTTATGTACCTACTAGCCACCAAGATTGTCTGTGATCTGTGTTTGAATGCTCCTGCAGACGTTTGCTTGATAAATGCTCATGGCATGGGAGAAAACACCTGTTTGGCAATGCTTTCGGCTAAGATTAGTTCGAGGTTTGTCTGTTAAAGTAAAGTCAAGGCAATTGAATTGAATACGTTTGTATGCAAGTGCGCTTGTTTGTTTGTTTTAATACGTTGAGTATTTCTCTGTCATGGAGCTTAGTATCGTTCGAACACTTGAAGACTTACATATACATATGTACAGGGATATGGAAATGGAAATTGTGGAATCGTAAAGCAGTGCTACACTCACTGCCTCAAATGCCACAAACAGGTGCGCGTCTGTGTGTCTGTAATGTATGGAGTAATTTCGTTTTTATGGCTACGATGCACTCAATATACTTAAAATAGATCTTGGAATAAATAAATGTGTTTGTGCGTATGTATGTACATATGTATGTGTGTGCTTCTACTAATGATTACACGGTAGCATATTGCTGTACACTCTTATATTTTCCTAAACCGTAGTACCTTAATCATTTCAAAGCTCTGCGTCTGTATTTAATCGCATTGTACGATTACAGTTTTGTTCGTATAATTAGCAGTCGCACACTGATATATTAATGTTTTGGACCGTTTATATAAGCTTAAAAGACCCGTTTCCTTTCGTTGACTGAGGCACTCCGAAATATTAATATTTACCATCTGCAATGCCTTTCCACCAGGAGGTGCGGGTATCGTTTCTTTTTTCAAAACGGCTCTGATATCTGTACTACTTGCCGCGTTAAAACAAACTTTCAATAAATATAATGCACAACGCAGCTTGGCATGAGACCTACCGAACGAAGGGAACAATGACGCGACCAAAGACCGTTTCTGTGAACAATTAGAGTGTGCTTGCGAGGACTACCAGCTTCAGTATTTTACATTTAAATAGTCAAATCCGAAGGCCAAATACAAGTACACACCCCAGAGTCGAGAGATCCCGCAACGCGGCCCTAGGTAAATTCCTGGACCTTCCCCTATCCACCCTCGGTCAGTGGAGCTTGGCTAAGGAAAAAATGAAAAGTTATGGATGAATCCCGTGCAAATCTAAAGCCCATCATTGATGCTATTGTTCTATGTAGACGAAAAAGAACCGCTCATCCTGGACTCAGAGACGACGTATGTATTCTTATTTCAAACAGCGGAAATTAACGAAAAATCTATAGTACCCCATTGAGCCATTTACGCCACTATGCAGAAAGCGACAATAATTGTAAAAAAAAAAATATAATGTCCTCGGCTACAAATGCGACTCACACCAGCAAGACAACCCAAAATAAAACCATTGAGACGTGCTAAAGTTTGCTTCTCAACAAAGTAAACTAACCAAAAATGTTCGCTGTTTTGGCAGTTGATACCACAGAGTCAGCTGGGATTGGGTAGTTCTCAATTACCGTCCGGCATTTGGATTCCTCAAAAAAGAAGCTTCGTGAGGACTTTTTAGAATTTTTAAAAGTCAAAGACGTTTCTGGAGAAGGCCTAGTAGGAACTATCAAGAATTATCTTTCTCGTAAATGTATTTGGTTTTTATGAAATACCATAAACAAAAAAAAGATAATAAAATACAATTTGATAAAATAAAATAAAACAATATTTATATTAAAAAAAAATAATAATAATAAAATTAAAAAATAATATTTTTTGGAATCGCTCGAAGTGGGGACCGAACCTGGGTCCTATTGCGTTTACTATTTCAACAACAAAACCAAGCTTAGAACCTTGTTTTAAAATTTAAGTTGACTATGAAAGAGTTAAAATAGTGATTACAATAAAACAAAATTTTAATCGTTAAAATGTTTTTCTAACTTCTCTATGACTACGGGCCTTGACGTTTAACTTAACCTGTAAAATTTAGAAACTCATGTCCACGACCACTCGAACCGAGAGAAGTATGGAACCAGAAATTGCATTGGAATGTCAAAGACCAGCAAACGAAGAATGCGACAAGTGGCATTCGATGGAGCACGCTGCTCTTATTATAAGCTAAACTGTGTCCGTATTAAACAACTGAAGAGTATCGTTAACTTTGCTGATACACTTTAATTCGTTACAAACAATAGTTCCGGGCTTACTATTTCACCGAAGTAGATTTGAAACTAGAACTACATACAAAAATGATAGTAAACTCCCAATAGTAATTAAGTTAAGATGAAGCTTCTTTTTTAAGAACACAAATACAATAGAAGATGGCATATTTAACTCAACAAATGTAAATACATAATACATAAATATATATGTATGTATGTAGATAAATGCATACATTTTTATACATGAAAAAACTACCAAAGGCAGGAAATTACATTATGGATTTGGTCAGATGTGATTTGTAGACTTTTATCAGTGCCATTATTACTAGCAGAATAAAGATAAAATCTATGAAACTTCCAGCATAAAATATAAAACGATAAATACATATACATATACACACAAGAATATTTGAATAAATAAGAGCACAAAATTTCATTAAAGTTAAATTTTAGTGCTTCTTCGTACATATTTACATGTATGTATATGCATTCGTAATAAACGACCATCTTGCAATGTAGTAAAATTTAATAATAATTTAGATGTGACTGTCGCTCAAGGCTTGACTTGCATTGCATTCTTGCCAACATGCATACATAGTACATACATACATATATCAGTTCACACCGAAAGTGATGAATATGTTAGGTATATCAAGTTGTAAAATTTAATAAAACAAGCGCAAGTGTATGCGTGTTGCAAATGTGTAGAACACTGCTGGGAACTTTTGCCATGTCAAGCGGACAGAGTTGTCACATAAATGCATTCAGATGTGACACTTATGAGAATTCAATGACTTTTTGTCCTCTTTTCATAATAATAAAATTAGTAGACATTAGTGACAACTAGTACCTAGAAATGATATGCCTGCATGTGAAATATATGTACATATGTAAGTGTGAAAGTGCAAAAAACAAATAAAGCGATCGGTGTGCTGGCGAAACTAATTTTTTTTTTCTTTTCTCAAAATAATTTTGCATTTATTTTGCCCTGTGTCAGGGCGGTCAACTTTGCGTGCTATTTTCTCAGGATGTTCGCTGGGTTGTTTGTCCTTTCAAAAGTGCAACATTTTCTGCCCTTGTTAATGCGTATGATGGGTGAATGTTGCTCAACAGATTTTGATTTATATTTTGCGTTACGTATTCTACATAAATAAACACATTTTTAAGTTATAATGGAAGTGAGTTGTATAATTTAATTCAACTTAGCATTAAAGAAAAACTCAAAAGTGAAATACATAGTACAAAAATATACCCATACATAATATTCATGTGTATTTAAAATTTTAAATTTCAATTAAATTAACTAAAAACACAAATCTCAAATTTAAAATTTTTTAAATACAAAATAATTTTATTTTGCCCGCACCAATTTTTATTTGCGCTCAGTATATTTTTTTTTCGTAGAAGGTGCTGAGTACGGTTCTCGGTTCGACACATTTAATTTTGTTCTGAAGCAAGCATCTGATGATATTGTTACCTACATAAAAAAAGTGGTGAGCACATTTTCGTTTTGCTCTCACTGAGACACGAGTGGAACAAGAACAAACAATGTTCACATGAAAACAATCTATGTGTTCCTTTCTTCGTTTCATACGCTTTAAAGTAGAAGCTGGCTCGAACATTTATCAAAATGTATAATTAATTATGTTTTTTTTTTATATTCTTGCTTTCGCAGTACGATGAAAGAAGCGCAACAAATCACAACAACTCGCATAGAGAATAAAATCGGTACGGTCCTTTGGTACACAATTGCAAATAAAATACAAAAAAAAAAAACCTCGCGGATACGAGTTCTGATAAAAAATCTTTCCAAGGTAAAAGGTTACAAATGCCGGTTTCTTTAATTTCTTTCTTCCCGATTAAAATAACGCGAAGTTTGTTGGATTTGCAAAATAAAAATTTCTTAGAGTAGAACTCTCACCAAGCAATTCAGCCCCAACGCCTAAAAGCTTGATGTGGAGTTCTGACTTTATTCAATTGGCCCCTACAATGTTCCAACTTGTACATCTTTATCATAAAGTGTTTTCCTGTCTTGCCGGAAAAAAGTAGTTAATTTATCTTCTTTACAAAAGTGGCAGTAGGTGTACGTAATTGCAAATTTAAATTCTATGCCTGCGAAATTTCTTTTCTTTCTTCCCTGCTCCGAGAAAACGGTCAGTTACATATACTTTTCTCAAGACAATATTTGGTAACAGCAAGGTAAAGGGGAATCTCCTCTGAGATGGAATGACCTGGCTGAGAATACAGATGCAAACGAGGTCTCGTTTTTTTTTTTTTAACACCGATAATATCGATCTGAAGTTCGATGTTTTCCATCGACATTTAATAATTTTTAACATCGCTAAATTGACGATACATCGATGTCAATTTCAACGATATTTTAAGCATCGACTTTAGTGCAACTCTCAAACCTTATCTTGGATTAAACGTATTCATTATTTTGAATTTTTTTTTTTACTGATCATAAATTTCTGACCGATTTCAAAAAAGGAGAAGGTTATCAATTCGTCGGAATATCGGCGATAACGAAGATTTCGTTTTGCTCGATTATGGATTGGTTCTCGAATCGAATCCTAACCTATTTTACATTCATTAACGAACTTCTTTTTGGTTGTTTGTGTTTCCGACAGGGTAGGAGTATGATGTATTGTGGAACGATTTTCCGTCATCCCTTGTCAAATTTGGTTTGGAAACAAACCGGTTTCGGCGTTGTGCCATCTTCAGTGTCATTTTTCGTTCTCTTAACGAAGGTGATATGTTTGTTTTCCAATCATTTTCGAATGGTTAACCAATCCCAATCCAATATTTATTAGTGCTGTTTAGGTAAATAACATTTGCTTCTTATTTTGCTATTAAAAAGGGAACGGATCAGTGCACAAACAAATGTGAATTTTGATTTAAAAACGAGTATTATACATACATTACTTAATGAAAAAAACTCGATAGAAGGCGAACTTCTTTACCATTAAGAGAAGTTATAAAAATAAAAAAACCCACAAGGAAATGCTATTGCAAATTTCCAGCTTTCGTATAACATAGTTACATACTCGCAGTGAATGACAATTCCGAGAATATATGTATGTCGACATGCATACATATCTACATTTAATAATAAAAGAAATAAGTATTTAAATACACCTTCCCTCTATTCTATTCAAAAGTCATCAACTTTGTGCTAAAATTGTATCCCAGTAAACATTTTAAAATATACATAATGTACATAAATTAAATCAGAGTGTATTTTGGGAGTGGTATGCGACGCACCTGAGAGAAAAAATTATATACGGTGAGCAGAAGATGCAGAAAGGAGCCCTTTTTCATTGCAAAAAACAAACATAATCTCAAAAATGATTTCTATTTTAGAAATTTCCGATCTATTTCCCAAGTGCTGGTTGGGTACTTTCAAACGCATATGTATGTACATACATATAGTAGGATGGTCCAACTTTATATCGAAAAACTATAACCCTATCTTTTACTTTGAAATCAAAAAATATTTAGGGGCCGCTCAGTGATGCTATAGAATTCTTGAAAGTCAATATTTTTCGATCAGAAGACTTCCAACAATAATACGCAATTGTTAATTTAATAATTTTTTCATACTGAAGATTTTTTATGGCCCCTCCCCTTGGATTCTCTAAAATATATTTACTATGAAAAATGGTTAAATAAACAATAGTGTATTATTACTGGGAATCTCCTGCAGAGAAACAAAGACAGTACTGATTTTTAAGAATTTTATACAATTTCTACGAACAGTGGTTTTTCCAACAAATAAAATACATGGGAAAATTAAGCGCTTTGAGTGACCTCTAAATATTTTTTGATTTCAAAATAAAGAGAATAGGGGTATGTTTTGTTCGGTATAGAACAATCCTTAGGGGCTAAGAGCGTAAAAATTCCGACTTTGCTTTTTTGCATGCATTTTGGACCACCCTAATGTATATATGCATACATATGTTCAAGTAAATGCAAAAGTAACCAGGTCAACGCATGTCAAATAGTCATTGTGCATTTGTGCTTGCATTTGGAAAATTTACGTAGAAGCCGACATACATTCAATCGTCGGAATGCCCTTCAGCACATTTGCACACAAAAGTGAGATTGATGAACACGATATTACATCCTTTCTGTTTCATAGTGAGAAATGTAGGAAAAGTAAAACAAAAAAAAAACTTGGAGGCTCAACTACGCGTTGGTTTGTTTATTTATTAATTTTTTTTTTATTTACACAAGCGATGTCTATCGGGACTCTTGCAAACGTTTATGTACATACATCTACTTTGCTGTAATTCTGCAAATGCAGTTGTTGCATATATGCATATACATACATATGTATTTATGTGAAATAATGGACGCAAAGTGGCGAGAAAAAAAACACATTTTCAATTTCACTTTTTCAAATATCCTTTGCTTGCGGCTAAATGCAAATTGGCTGCAGTTGGCTGGAGGGGGATTTATTGTAATGCCAGTGAAAGTGGACTGCAGAAAATACTCGTTTCTTTTTACATATATCTGCATGCATGTTTGAACTTACAAGTACGAGTAAATGTGCGTTAAAGTATTTCGTTTAGCATGCATTTCAAATTTAAAAGACCTCGTCAAATAATTGTAATTGAAACAAGAAGTTTTAAAAATGCATTTACAGGCAGACGTCATAATATGGCAACATCTCGGCACGGGAGACATTCTTCCACAGAAAATAACGGACATACTAGCAGCCTCAATGTCTCAAACAAGCCATTTTACAACGGTGGGGGCTCAAGCCGTGATTTCGAGCTATGTTGAGCTGCAGTATGTGGAGCTGCAAAAGTGTTTTGGCACAGTGGGGCGGGGATAAGGACCTGCCGAACTTACTGTGTATGCTGATGATATTTCCGTCATAGTAAGCCGGAGGTTTCTGTCCGCACTGAGCTCACTTATGAACCGAGCAGAGTGCGGTAGATGCATCTTTAGGCAATCAAAGTGGGGCTTAGTTTCAATGCAGAAAAAACCGATCTGGTACTCTTCACCAAGAAGTAAAATGTTCCGAACTGCCCTAAGCCCTAGCTGTTTGTTTTTCGAAAGATCACTGATTTGCAAAGACCTTCCTAAAAATTATATCTCTGATTTTAAGATACTTCATGGCTTAGAGTCTGTTTTCACTAAATTAGAAAAATTATAAGCGCAGAGCTGCAACCTTCCAATATATTTACTGTAAAAGGTCTTTTAAATATAATTCTGCCGCTATATGGTAAGAGAGGTGGTTTTACCCTTATTTCAAATATCTTCGATAGAACTTTCGGTTAGACACAGGAATTTTGCACAATTTTGTATTCTATAATTCTTGGCCAAAAACTTCTGGCTTCAAAAGTACTCCTGATCTTCCCCTTGCACTGAGAGCTTTATGGATGTCGTCAGAGAGCACCTGGCCCTGGTGGTCATGGATGGGGGATACGCGGAGAGAGACCTGGCGGCCTAGAATCGGAGGCCCATCATCCGCAATACAAAGGGATCAGATCGCTTGAAAGCCGCGAGCCGGGGTTTGCGAACTCTTGACTGGAGAGTAGTGGTGGGAGGTCTGCGGAGCAAGAGAGTAGTAACGTTATATCACCTGAGTTAGACACAAGGAGTCTCTCCCTATGATTCCACCTTGTCATCCTCCAAACAGCTGTGATAATACGGATCAGATATTAACTCGTTTCGCATGAGTTCCTAATGGACTAATCTGGGTTAGCACACCTGTCAGAGAAGAAAGTTGGCGCTAAGCCCACGGTCGACTGCTTAAAGTCTTAAAAGTAAAAGAACGATTACGATAGAATGGTACGTTCATAAAAATAAACTACGAATATTCTTAAAAAAAAAACCCCTTTATGCATTCCGGATAGCGAAATTTAAGTGATTTCCAAATTTAGTAGATTTTTTAGTTAACGTCAGTGCTTTTCCTTATTTTATGCACTGATGCGTAAATATTATGAGGAGTTCATGCATACATAATAAATACATACATATGCACTTCCCTGCAAAAATTTTGGGACCAGGTGGTCTTCTGGGTCGTAGTTTTAAGGTATGTGCAAGAGGACCAGATTGTATACTAGTAACTAGTATTGCTGACCGGGACCACTTCAAACTTGGTTGCCGAATATGAATATTATTAAAGCGAGTTTAATTTATTTTAAATAATAGATTATAATATTTAAATTTAAAAAGCACCTTTAAAAATTATCAAGTCTCAGTCCATGGTCCAAAAGGAGTAGTCGTCTAGGTGGTACCATGTTATGCAGCGTTGGATCAGAGGTGGTCAACTCCAATGAGATCGCAGTGTTAATTTAACCATATTTTCTCCATATATTTGGACCATTTCGTTTACTAGTGTTGGTCACAAGGCAGCATGGTCCTCTACTAGTGTTTGAACTAGTCCTGCTTTTTGCAGGGTTTTGCGTATACATATGTACATAAGTTTTTACCTAAAAAAAACAGCTCATACAACAAAAGAATTATATGCAATTTTCCCGTTGAGTAAATGTTGTTGGACATTCACCTCGACCACGATTTAATACAAGGAAAAGTTTAAATAAACCGCACAAATGTAGAATGCCCAATAAAACATGAAAATAAAAATGCAAAGTTAAGTCCAAAAATAAGAGTGTGCAACTTGTTTTCCTTATTTTCTAGCTTCCCTTTTTGTTGTTTAGCTGCGGCTTGCTGATATTTATTTTCTGGTAAATTTGTTTGCCTCGTTCACTTAAACGCCATACAAAGTCCCCGCACAATCAACGGAGCGCGAGGGAATACATATGTATGTATGTATGTATGTAGGAACTTGCATACAGTACTTCGAAGAAAATTAAGCCATTTACTTAAAAATCGAAATTTTAAAGTTGCCAATTTGATTTTGTTGTTAGTGAGAGGTCATACAAATTAAACTTTTGGGTAGCAACCGAACAGTCATCAGATAATTGTCAGCTAATTGTGAGAATACGAACTCCCAGCAATGGCTTGCGCGCTGGGCTTCAAACCCACCACGTAAAAAAAAAAACACTGTTGAAAGAAAGAAGGAAGCGCTCATCCGAGGACCCTTCTTTTGATGATAACTGGGGCAAACTCATAAAGATTTGAGGGCGTGCTCCTGGAATGTCCGAACTCTTTACGGCAAAGACGTCTCTGCCCAGCTGGTTGATGTCCTGGAAAAGATAAAGGCTGTCAGCCTTAACACCGATTATAATGTGACCGTGAAGATTTAATTCCACTTGCCAACAAGTGATACTTTGTACTGAATATTCAATTGAAAAGTAAAGACCTCACTTCTGGCATAAAAACCCCACCCTGTAAGTTACTCATCCCACCCCTACTGGTAAATATATGTATGTATGGCGAAGAGGCACATACAATGACAACATCCGATGAGGCGACCTTTGAGTTATTCGAAAGAAATATTTTGCGGTTGTTTAACTGAACTTCACGCGTTGGCTACGGAGAATACCGCAGACAATGGAACCATAAGCTTGCTTTTTGTTTGCCGCTGTAACTGTTTAAGGATTTTAGCCAAGTGCAGTCCGGCTCGTCAGTGGTTTTTCTTTAGTATCAAGTGGCGCCTATTGAAAATGCGAGGGGCTAAGTCCTTCTCCACCTGTTATTTTCAGCGTCTTATTTTTCCTCTGCTAACACCAGCGGGTTCGGAGTGGGATACTTTAGGGCTTGGGCGTTTGTGTCCATTCATATGGTATGACAATGCCAGCGGAGCCGCTGTTTTAATAGACTTTTGGCCTTATTCATAAAAAATAAAGTAGGTTTAAAGAGCTCTCTCTATAAATTGGCGTTTTCATACACGTGTCCATTTATAAACCTTTTATAAAGCTACTTTATTTTTTATGAATAAGGCCATTTGTCTATATGGACATAGTAGTCAAGGAGATTTTTTACTCATTATTAACTTTGATGGAGGGATATATCCCCTTTACCCATTTCTATATTCGATATTAATCCGTAAGACTAAGTAATAACGCTGAAGTACTGACTAGACTCCTCGCTAACGCCGTAGCCCAATTGGTAATTGTACCCATCAGGATCCTGATGCAATTCCCTGCCCGATCATCATCCAACAAAAGCTTTCTTTTTAAGTATCGCCCTCTGCAGGCAATGGCAAAATTTCTAGAATGTTTCTGCCGAGAAGCAGTTCTTCATATAAACAATTTTCCATTCGTTGGCGAAGACCCTCTTTTCCCGTAAGAACATCAAGACGCGTACCACAAGTTTCAGGAGAAATTCGGCAGAAAGCTTGGTAAATACTACATCACTAAAACTTTTATTTTAATTTTTTCAGTAAAATCTTATTCAGCCAAAAGGCTCCTAATGCGTCGATTACTAGGTTAGTTTAAGTTATGCTGGCTGACCTTAAGAATTCTCACATAGACGTAAATATATAACGGCCGACGCTCTAGGGATCCATGAAGCAGTACTATCATGCAATGTTAAAGAACTTGGCCGTTCCTTAAGTTAATTTTAGAAGACACCTTGGTGCTTTGTCGGTTGCTCACACCAGGCCCTGCAGATATGCCGTGCCGAGTAACGCGAGTATTTGCCTGCTGAATGCTGGGCATTCGCAAATTATATGCTCCACAGTTTCTTCGGGACGGCTACACTTCCTACACTTTTTGTCTTCCATAAGACCTAATTTAAACGCATGTGCTGCTAGCAAATAAGGCTCAGTTATCAATTCATCTGGTCTCAAGTCTGTTCTTCATATTGATGGAAGGAAATGTGTAAGTATGTATGAAGTCGTATGAACTACACATAACACATCTCAAAAAAAAAAAGGAAAAAAAATGGGGTGGCAAATGCAAAGAAACAAAAGGTAATATAACCTTCCATTTACGCTTAGATTATGGCGTGAACTTTTGACTATAATCCCTGAGAATACTATCCCTGCACCTTGACCCTGAGGTCATTTTGTCATTTGTTGATCAGCACAAAACAGTCTATTAAAAACAGCTTTAACATTTGCAGCACCAAAATCAGTGTTACCCTGTGTAATCTTTGCAAGTCTGCAACCCTCAGCTCTTTTCCAAAGCCTATCTGCTTGGTACCTTTGTGACTAGTGAGGTGTCTAAGAGGACACTCTCCTTGGCTAGCTCGTCATCTACCTTATTACCTTCGGCACCTTTGTGTCCTGGGATCCAATTCAGGTGGACGGTTTTAGCCGCTGCTAGCCTTTTTATAGCCTCCTTACAGTGTGCAACGGTGATCGAATTTGTTGTATATGAACCCTGTAGTCAAATGTACTGGTTGTAAACTACCCCACAACTAGTATGGACCGCATGGCCAACTAGTCAGCCAAGTATCTTTTTTCCATGCAATCAACGGGTATTTTTAACCGACTATCAAAAAAGGTGGAGCTTATCAGTTCGTCGGAATATTTTTTTTTTATTATGTTGCCGCATAACTTTGGACCACGTCAACCGATTTCGATAATCGGAAAGGTAGTGTCTCAGAGGTGGTCCCATACAAGTCTGGTTATATATTTTTTATATGTATATATATATTTCTTTTAAGTTTTTTTTTGTTGCTAAAAATTACTTGTTAACATATGGATGTCTTACGAGATGGCAATTGTCATATTTTGGTCAGAAATATACCAGTTCAAAATAGGCAGAAAAATACTATTGGTCCAATTATGGACCAAAACCACTACATTGGGAATGAAAAAATAAAATGAATTCATGAATATACAATAAAAAACTTTTAATTAAGTACTCTTCAATATATTACACGTTTTTATTTAGCAGTCTTAGATTTGCCAATAATTAGTGTTAAATTGTTTAAGTATTAATTAAAAGCAAAAAATAATAAATTTAACTGAATTTTTCATAAAATGTTATTAAAATTAAAAGCTTTCAGGTACAATAACTACTATATTTTTATATTTTTTAATAATATTTCATATCCAAAAAAAAACATTTTAGTTTAAAAAAATGAATACTTTAGTTAATTTTTGAGTGAACTGCAATAAAAATAAAAGTTTGCGTTAAAATAAAAATAAATTCATTAACTTTGCACATTTCAGTCCTTTCGTTTTAAAATTTTTTTAAAAGTAATAATTAATGTTTAAAATTTGAGATTTGGATAAGAATAAAATAACCAAATAATTCAAGCGTTTATTAAATATTCATAATTTTTGTCTATAGAAATTAATCAAATAATTATATTAATCGTGTAATTTAAAAAAAAATTCAAAAATAATTGAAAAAGATCAAAAATAACAAATTAATTATGTAATTAAAAATAATGAATTAATTAACTTTTTTTAAGTAATTAATTATTAATCATTAAAAAGGTAGTCTGGTGATTTACGAACTAGTTCGGTTTCAGTCAGGAAATTCTACTTGTAAACTAGTATTTTTCCTGACTAGTTTGGGGTTTCACTGCAGGGAAAGTAGAGCATTTATGGCCGCCTGACTATCCATGTAAAAGTTCATCTGCTCGCTTGGCGGATTAATATGACGTAGTAACTCCGTCGCTTTATTATTACAAAGGCCTCGGCTAGTTAGATACTGCAATAATCCGGTAGCCTAAACGGTCTAAGAATTTATGATTCGGTGCAGTATACTACAACCCCTACTCCGTCATCCATTTTGGAACCCGTCTATGTCGACGTGCGTTGCGTTCCCTTTCAACTACTGGTGGCATGTTTAAGATAGCGTGGAGGACCACTGTCCGTTTTGTCTTCAAGGTGAAAGTCCCTAAATACAGTCCAACAACTTTTTACACTTGTATACAGTACTGCCGAGGCCTTTCTCACCCGCTCCTCTACATTTAACGCTACCAACTCATAGAACATTTACCTTCTAAACTCTCGTAGAGTATCTATTCTAGTATATGTACTTTGTCTCTGATAGTTGTTAGTCTTGGTACTACAAATTAGCTCATATAACACGAATTTAAAGTAAAGAATAATATCGGACTTTTCATGGTCGCAGTAAAATACTTAATTCAAAAGGTTTCTGGCAATATTGTGTACTATGTACATATTTATGCTTGTAAATTCTTTATGTATGTCCACTGTCTACTTTTTGCACAAATAAATAGCTGGCTTGGGTTTTTTGCAATTTTTCCCTTGACTGCCTCAACTGCATAGCTATTAAGTAAGTAGTGTGTTTGTTGGTGTTGTTGAGAGATACGAAAACTTTGCTTGTTATCAAACTAATGTAACAGATTTTTGTCTGCCGCCAACTTGGCTTCCATTTTTTCCACTCAGCCCAAAGCCAGCCGATAGGGGATAGTGCGACCAATGTGTAGGTAGGCTACTTAGTTTTTCTAGCGAAAAGTTGGTAACAACCTGCCATCAAACGACCGTTTAATAGTGTTGGAAAACTATCGATAGTGTATACATACATTCGATAGTGATAGTGCAAAATATTCGATAGTAAGCTTGTTTTCACTTTGTCAAATTCAATGGCTTTTCTCGTCAAATATGTGAAAGCACATAGTCAAATGAGACTTTAAAACGGGTTCTCACTTGACTTAGATCAGATCTTCAGTCATGTACATGTCCAGCGAAATGGGCTATATGTCCGGTTTTTGGCTCATAATATGATCGGTAAAGATATGTGTCAAAATATTCCCATTTCGTAACTAAAAATACCATAAAGATTATTTGTATAAACAAAAAGTTCACAACATAGAACTTGTATAAAACGAAAAGAGATCGTCTCTTTCAATAGCATATTCTATAACAAAAAACGTGTTATATGTATCTTTTATAGTCCAATTCTAACAGTGTGGACAAAATATACAACTATCGATAGTGCTAAGAAAACTTCGATAATGGCGGCAATATGAAACCATCGATACTAGCGATAGCCCCGCACCATCGATAGTTCTCCATCACTACCGTCTAAACAACCGCCTTCTTATCTAGCAATGACATCGACCGGCATGACGATATTGCCCATGGGCGTATGGGTGTGGGAAAGCGGTGTAGTGTGACAGTGGTAGTATTTAGTAGTTAGTACAATGCAATGAGTTTAATTAATAGAAAAATGTATTTAAAATTCTCTGAAGCAAAAAATTTGAAGTAAAAAATTCGCCCTTTTCGCCAGCTGCAACAGGTGTCTTCACGGAAGTCAACAACTTGCTTCGTATATAATTCTCAGCCCAGCACAGCATTGCAGGAAGCGATTTGCTTCAAAATAGATACGAAATTTAAAATTGAAATGTTATAAAAAGCATTTAAGTATTTACCAGTTTAGTGCATTACTTACGAGTATTTATTGGAGATCACAAAGGCGCTGCACTGCTCGTCCTCGTCTGGTTGTCTCCAGTTGCTCGTAACGACCTTTTGTCACGACACACATGGCCATCCAGGCGCTGCTCACTCGCGTGCCGTGCCCGCTACTGATGCTGATGCTGCTGATTTTGAAAACATTGTTGTTGTCGCTCTTTTGCTGCAGTCACATTTGCAATCACGCTTGTTGCAGTGACTACCACTGCCACTGCCACTGCCACTGCCACTGCCATTGCCATAGCTATTGTCATTGCCATTTGGCTTTATTGTCATTGCGCTTAAAGTGGCCAAAATCACGACTAAGCGCCAAGGCAAGAACATGAGCAGCGATGCATTTCTTCAAGAAAAAAAAAAATATATATAAAAATAAAATAAATAAATGAAAGAATACACATCTACAAATAAGCTGCAAATGCACACATGCTTAATGCTATCTTCCCAGCCAGCAAAGCTTGTGAAGCAGTGCAAAAACAGCATTGGATATTCATGCGCAAATGGGTATAAACGAAAAAATGCGGAAAATAAAAGCGATTTGTAAAACATGGTAGAACAACGCGCAGAAGATGCCCAAAGAATTGTGTTAAGTCAGCGCTGAAGCCTTGGTTAGATTGGCTCATATTTATATAAACATATGTATGTACACAAGTTTTGTGTATTTCCCAACTTAAATAGACCCATGCGACAATACCATCTGAGCGCCATATTGCATCTGGTAGATAGAAGATTCAAGCGAGAAGAACATATTTTTTTGTTTATGAGTAGGGAGGCTATACCTGTTGTATGATTAACAAAGTAAATATATTTTGGCGCTTAAACATTTCGCTAGGTGTTTGGCTGAGCTTCACCTGCAATTTGCGGTAGTCACACAAACGAAATAATGCCCGCGCCTGGGTCCAGCCAATTAATTGTACGCATTGCTAATTATTCGGCTACGGGGGCCGAGTTAGCGTTGTTACCACTTTTGTTTTATTATTGGTGAAGGACTAGCCCCTTTAACCCTAGATAACGAAGGTTCGCTTGTGAGGCGCAAAAAATTCTAGTTTTTTTCGAAATATTCCACAAACGCTTTTAAAGGTCAGTGTGCAGTTCTCAAGAAAAGCAAAAACTCCATATAAAATGACGTACAAGAAATGGATAAGAAATCTTCTGGGTGAAATTTCCTTGAGGCAGTACGCAGTTCTTAAGAAATTTGCTACGCTTTCTACTACGGTTTTGTAAAGATTATTTTTTGGGGAAAAAACGAGCACAAGACAACCCATGTTTGCAACAGAAATATGTATATGCCCGTTCCATTATTTCTTGAGGAAAGAGTGAGGCAACAGGCTGTGAAGTATCAGATGTTAAAATTCCTTGGATACGCACACGAAGTAATGAAAATTTTTTTCTTTACCGTTTTCTTGGGAGCTGCATACTGGCTGCAAGTAGCCAACAATATAACTTACGACCTCTGAGTTATACAGCACCGACAGCTCCCGACTAGCACGTCATCTATTTCATTGCCATGAATGCTGATATGCCCCCCCAAGTACCAGTGTCGTTATCTCTGTATCGCCTTACTCGGCTGCAAGTACTGGTCACATAGACAAGGACTCTCGTCACCACCCCAGACTCAACGATTTTTTTTAAGTCCTATAAATATGAATAAGCTATGAAAGTGAATACCTAGATTAGAACTCCACAACAGAATGAAGAGCTTGGTTCTGTCAGAACTTTATTCAACTTATGTTTTAGGAGTTTTACACTTCTGCAAATTAAAACACCACGCTAATATACTAAATATAGCTTTGTAAGCGCCCGGATGACACTTCATTGCGAGCCTTCCCACCAAACAATTTTTGTTGCCGGCAATAAGAAAACGTCTCGCCCGCGGAAACAAATTTATTGCCGGTAATATGGCCATCGTATCGATTTCATATAACTAGTCGCTCTAAAACGTCCGCCGAAGGCAACTCGTCTGGGCGAGTCATTTTCTTATTACCTGAATGAGTCGTTTTCTTATCGCTTCCGGCGATATTTGGAATAATTTTATTCTTTTAAATACTTTATTTACTTTTGGTATACAAAATTGGAACTTAGAAACGAAATCAATTCTTTATTTCGCTATGGGGCTTCCTATTCTTTCAATTCTGTCCTTGGCATAAATTAGACGATTTTGGATAATACTGTTGACGCGAAATTTATAAGTTTGGGAATTTTTTATGACTTATTTATCGGTTGTTGCCTATTACTCATGTTTTGTATGGCGGGTTAGATCACATATGATAACATATGTATATCGCACAAACCCTTTTGAAGTGCTTTTAAATGGTTTATAGAAAGCAGTTCTAAATAAATCTGAAATTGTCATCTAGTATAGTTGAGATTATGAAGTCCTGCAATTGTTCAAACTTTTCACAAGTACAGCATTAGAGAAGAGCTAGCTAAAGTTTTTGTTCAACTCATAATCCCTCTGCAAACCTATTTTGTTACGTAAAATTTTTTAGTGCTAAAAATAAGCTTGGTTTCTTCTTTCTTGGTTTGGCCAATTATATTTAATAACTGGCAATTTAATATCCATCTATTTATATCAAATCCAACTTAACTCAAAGTCGTACTAACGAGCTCGCCGGAACAAGTGCTTGAACTTGAAAAAATCTTGAATAGGGATGTCCAAATAAATGCATCATGATAGATCTAGATATCAGCAAAACATATACTATGATATGTATGTACTTAAAATTTTCGATATACATACTTAAGGAAAGTTCTTCTGTACCGTGCGACTCAACGTTGAAAAACGCAAAAAATTACATAGATATACATTAAACTGTTTAGAACCCATGGCCAATATTTGTAGTATGTTCTTTATTTTTAAAGACACATACACGAAGAAAGTTTTATTTTCCTTTAAAAATAAGAACAGTTGAGTACCCGGCGAACTTCGTCTCGCCCAAAATGAATCTTTTGTTGGAACATTTTGGTACAACAATTTTGCCAACTATTCACTTAACGATTACCAGTGGCACATTTATCTGCTCTAGTTATGGATTTTTGGTTGTCAAATGGCACATATTCCATTGCCATTTTAACTAACCTAATCAAAGTGTTGTGTCCGTGATGAAGCGCTTGCAACTTTCCAATGATCTGGCGTTCCATAGCAAAACTAATCGCCCAACGGTGATCAATTCAGATATCAGAGTTGCCAATGCAATACATTTTAATAACTTCCTTTTCTTCATTCACTGTCTTGAACAATGATCTGGTTCGGTGTTGAATCTGTACAACATAGTTGGTGGCAAGTTCAAAATGAGCGATTATCGTTGGTTCACATAAATCCAGCATACATAGACTTATTTGAGATCCAATCCTTTAACTGCCTAATCATTGCATTTGTGGGCATTCATCAAGTATTGTCCTTATTCTGATAATTCGCCACAAAGTTATGAGCTCAGGGGTTCTGGTGGTTCAATTAAGTGTAGCAATTTGATTTTAACTCCTGCAGAACTCAACCCTGTAGTCTCCGAATAAAAGATTTACGCATTGTAAAATTAGCAAATGACAACAGATGGACCAATCGTGACTCACAGAAGATCGATATACTCAATGGTGCGGCATGTCGAATGGCACGGTACTTCTTCTATCTTTACGGTGCAGATCGGGATTTCGCTTTCGTGTTTCAATTGTTAAGGAGCCTCCTGTGGTCATCCAGCATGAATTTGCGACGTATGCACTCAAAACTGTTCATTAGCTGGGGCGCGTTGCTGAGGATTTTGATGTGCAATGCTAATCGCCAGTCTTTGCGAATTGCGATTGCGTGAGCCAATGTTTTATATTCTGATCGGCGAATGGTTTACCGACACTGAAAGTACAATGTTGAAGAATTCAAACTATCTTCGAAGCAATCGAACCGGCACCCTGAAATTGTGCATATGGAAACTGTGCATACGAAATAATGCATATGAAAAAAACCGAAATAATGCATACGAAAAAAACCGAAATAATGCATATATGCACAGTTTCGGTTGAAAACCGAAATAATGCATATGAAAAAAACCGAAATAATGCATATATGCACAGTTTCGGTTGAAAACCGCAATAATGCATATTAGAAAAACCGAAATTATGCATATGCACTCTTTCGTTTGAAAACCGAAATAATGCATATGAAAAACCCGAAATAATGCATACATGCACACTTTCGTTTGAAAACCGAAATAACGCATATGAGAAAAACGAAGTAATGCATACATGCACAGTTTCGGTTGAAAACCGAAATAATGCATATGACAAAAACCGAATTAATGCATACATGCACAGTTTCGACTCAAAACCGAAGTAATGCATATGACAAAAACCGAAATAGTGCATACATGAAAACGAACTTCTTTCTGAGTAGCCGGCCTTCGGCCGCGCTTAGGGATTATAACCCTTACTAAGTAGAATT
>NW_023458558.1:25069320-25070136 GCF_013731165.1 Rhagoletis pomonella
CTTTCTGTGTTGCCGGAAAATAAGGGCGGAAGTATTTTTGCGCAGAACTTCTCTCTGCGTAGGCGGCCTTCGGCCGCGCTTAGGGATTATAACCCTTACTAAGTAGAATTCTCCTTTCTGTGTTGCCGGAAAAGGGGACCGGAAGTATTTTTGCGCAGAACTTCTTTCTGCGTAGGCGGCCTTCGGCCGCGCTTAGGGATTATAACCCTTACTAAGTAGAATTCTCCTTTCTGTGTTGCCGCAAAAGGGGACCGGAAGTATTTTTGCGCAGAACTTCTTTCTGCGTAGGCGGCCTTCGGCCGCACTTAAGGATTATAACCCTTACTAAGTAGAATTCTCATTTCTGTGTTGCCGGAAAAGGGGGCCGGAAGTACTTTTGCGCAGAACTTCTTTCTGCGTAGGCGGCCTTCGGCCGCGCTTATGGATTATAACCCTTACTAAGTAGAATTCTCCTTTCTGTATTGCCGGAAAAGAAGGGCGGACGTATTTTTGCGCAGAACTTTTCTCTGCGTAGGCGGCTTTCAGCCGCGCTTAGGGATTAAAACCCTTACTAAGTAGAAGTAAATAATTCATATTAGAAAAAACGAAATTATCCATATGCACACTTTCGTTAGAAAACCGAAATAATGCATATAACAAAAACCGAAATAATGCATGCATGCACAATTTCAGTTCAAAACCGAAATAATGCATATGGCTAAAACCGAAATAAAGCATACATGCACAGTTTCGGATGAAAACCGAAATAATGCATATGTGAAAGACGAAGGTATGCATACATGCACAGTTTCGGTTGAAAACCGAAATAATGCATAT
>NW_023458558.1:25070146-25164263 GCF_013731165.1 Rhagoletis pomonella
GTATGCATACATGCACAGTTTCGGTTGAAAACCGAAATAATGCATATAACAAAAACCGAAATAATGCATGCATGCACAGTTTCGGTTGAAAACCGAAATAATGCATATGAAAAACCCGAAGTAATGCATACATGCACAGTTTCGGTTGAAAACCGAAATAATGCATATGAGAAAATACCGAAATTATGCATATGCATACTTTCGTTTTAAAAGCGAAATAATGCATATGAAAAAAAACGAAGTAATGCATACATGCACAGTTTCGGTTTAAAACCGAAATAATGCATATGGTAAAAACCGAAATAAAGCATACATGCACAGTTTCGGTTGAAACCGAAATAATGTCTAAATGCACAGTTTCCATATGCGCAATTTCGGTGCCCCAATCGAACCATATTCGCAAATTCAGACTTCTTATCGATGGTTTTTCCCGAAATAAAATTTGCCCAAAAATTTTTCATCCGCCCGTAGGAAACAAAAATTGAACTGGTTCGAGGAGAACTAAACTTATGATAACGCTGATTTTATATTTTGAATTAAAATTCCATCATTCAGTTTTCAAATCCGGCAACTGTAAATGGAACCGACAATAGTTTACAACACTCTCTAACCTAACCTAACCTACATAATTGTTTAGCATTGATACAATTTGAACCTGTTCAGCCATTTCAACTGCATTACAACGATCAAAATTAAAGAAATATGTAAAAAAAAATTGCTATACAACTTTTTCGGATTTCCTTGAGCAGAGACAAACACAACAAAAAACACAGCTCATATAGGACAATCCATTGGAGAGCTAAGCTCAGTATTACGGAAGCAACTTCTATTTTATACATATATATAGAGATTTAAATTTTTAAATAGTTCGCAACCCTCTTCAAAATTATTACTTCAGGTTAACAGTGCATTTAAATGCCTTTCATTCATGAATCCGTTGCAATATTTTACTCGATATATATTTAAGTCACTAAAATTTTAAAGGTGGCAACCCTAGTAAAAAGTTTTTATTTTTTAAAATAACCAGTGACCAGCGTCCCTCAAAATGATGTTTTAATCATTCAATTTGATGGAGTATTATTATGGAAGATATGGCGCTTTCTTGACCAGATACAGTGCTTCCAGCTTTTTTTTAAATCCATTTTTTTTTTGTTAATAAATGACCAAATTTTAAGAACGTGACTAATTTTCGCGGGCACGTGAACTCTTTCCCTTCAAAATGAGATATCATTCATTATATGTATATCATAAAATATTACAGGAGATATCTATCGTTTGGTAACAGAAAAATACCTTTACAAATTAGTATTAGATATTACTTTGGCGCTTACACAATATGGTAGTGGCCGGCCCCTGTCCACTCTCGGCCTGATGGGCCTTGCAAACGCTCATGTCCTGGGTTTCGCCCAGTGCCCCAAGTGATCAATGGCACCGCAGCCGCTCTTTCCAGTTCCATGCAATGTCGCTGTGCCCCGAAACCCAAAATGTATGTACATATATATTCTCAAAATTCGTTCTATAAATTTTTACCAATAATTGTGCAAATCTAACCTTTAAAAAATCTTACCCCTACATACACATCACATGTATGTACGTACGTATATCAAGCACGCTATTTATTTTGTCTTTTTTTATTTAGGAAAAGTCTGAGACAAAGTGAGATTATGATGTAGAATTGAAGCTTTGAGGATTTCGTGTAAACCTGCATGAAAACCCTTTCTTTTGTAATTTTTAGCCTTTTTTGAAATTTAATTAAGGTTGGAGTTCTTGCAGTCTAATTACCCCAGATATTCGAACAACCCTAATTGAGCTAATTGCTAGTACAAAGTCTGCATGTAGTCCCCAAGCATTTAGTTATATGTATGTATGTATGTACTAAAACAAGGATTTGTGTTAATTAACGTAACTAACATGGCATTAAGAAATGCAGCGACACAAAAAATTCTTAATTAGAGCAGAGTAAATTAATCACAAGTGTGGGGGGGAAATCGCTGAAACAAGAAAAGAACAAAACATTTCAAGTAGGTCGAGGTGTTTTTCACAAAGTCAACAGACGACAAACAGGCGTTAGGTTCTAGTAGTATTTTTATTTCATAAATAACACAGGCCAACACAATTTAAACAATTTTATGTTGACTAAAATATTATGGCAGATTCTTATAGGATTTTTCCCGTAGAATCCACTAATCTGACACTAAAAGTATTAGATTGGCTCTTGTTTTTGAGCAGCCTAGGTTTAAAGTTGCCGAAAATCGCATTTTTGGACATTTTTGAGGCTCTGTAAAACAATAAATTGGTGGAGTACAACTCGAGGTTTCATGGACTAATTACCAAATACCGCTGGACACTGACTCTAGCTGTGGAAATGAAGATGAGGAGGACACCTTTAAACCCAAGTTGCTTGAAAACTACAGCCAATTAAAAATTTTCAAGTTCCGATCCTATAAGGATCGGCTGTAATATTTTATTCAACGCGAATTTCGTTGGCCTGTGTTATGTTCTCTTAGATGAAGATTTAAGTTTCAACTTCTCTAGAAATTTCTAGCGCCTTAGATTCATTTAACACGGGTGATCAAAATACATACACTCGAACTCGTATAAAACCAACTGTTCCCAAATGTTTCAGTGTTATGTTGCATCAACATATTGTTTCAGAGAGAGGCCCGCAAATGTCCAAAAACGCGTTTTTCGGCACCTATAAAGCTAAGCTGCTCGAAATCCAATATTTTTACGGTCAGATTCGGAGTCTACAACATTTTACGAAACAGAATTTTGTTGGTCAGTGTAACACATAGATATATCTGCAATATTACAAGACATGAATGAGAGTTTTTCCAAACAAATTATAAAGAAGAAATACAAATGAACCTACGTACCGCAGGCTTATAATCAATAGCGCCTTAGATACAGAAATCTGGCATATATGAGACTTACATTGAGTTCCAGACAGAACGCACCTCCTCGATCCAACTTCGATACACGCATTAAACATGGCTTTCACTATCCCATTTATAGATGGAAGTAATTAAGCGATATGATACCTGTGTAAGTCTTTGCCGCAGCACAGGATTAATGCCACTCGACCCCAACAACTTGAGGCACACAAGAGAGCCGCAAGTAGGCTACGTTTCTCTAGTGTTTCAACAGAAGAAACAGTGTAGTCTACTGGTAGTGTACGGCCAGTAATTTGTCAAGTATCCCAAGGGAACAGAAATTCACAGATTATCCTCCATGAATCGCACTTGGTCACACCCAGTCAACGAATCCATTACTTCCCGTCGCATCTAGCGTAAAAGGAGAGTTGTTGAAGTAGAGGGGCCAGTGTTTACCTGCGAGACAATTTTTGGATCTTAGATCATTCTTTAATTTAAATCACAAGTCCACCGTTATCGAATTTCTCAGGTTTTGATCCTTGAAAGCGATAATCCCAACCATCGGCGAAGGATCAGAAGTTTGGTATGCCAATGACTTTCGGCTTGGAAAAGTTTACCAACGGCCATATCTCAAGTTAAAATGTTTGCTTTCAAGTCAGCGTAAGCGAATGTTTTCATAATAGAACTAACGAGAAAGAAATAAATATCATGTCGAGCAGCCAAGAAGATATAGGGTCCTACACTAATGCAAATGTGACAAACACGGGTTTGGAAGGCAAGAAAAAAACTGATACTTTCACAAAGGGTGGATCACGGAGCCTCTATGGCTAACAAATTTTTGTGGTCATCCCAAAGGTTACACAGTAGAGTCTCTAGGAAGGTGGGCCAATGGCAGTACAAAAGATTTATAACTGCTGCGGGGGGGGGGGGGGGTCTCCTAATGCCTTCTGAGTCCTAGCCAAGTGGAGTTAAGAACTCTGACTGACTAGCTGAAAGGATCGATCAGACCAAGCTTTTACTCCTTACACGTCCATATAAAATGCATTCAAAGTTTCTCCTATGTGATATGTTTTAGTCGTGACCTCCATATATACCTGGTCGACTAGAGAGAGAATTTCTATTCGGCCTATGAATGAAATCTAAGAAAGCTTCTAATAGCTTCTCACGCGTAATATGCAGACTGGCAGAGAAAACAATTGCAATCATAAAATTTTCAAGTACCACTGGTAACATCAAGGAAAATTGACGTGGTATTTTTTACGTTTTTATGTATCAGGGTTGTTGCGAATTTTATTCCGAAATAAAAGTCCTTTCCGGATAATAAACAAACCGCTTATCCAAAGTAAACAAGTTTCGTATCAAATGAAGGAGGACTTAAATAGCTTTCAAACGGAAATGCCTAAACGAGGAAAGCCGTATAGTGAAACATATTTCAATAAAAAATGTTAATTACTTACCAAAGAAAAACCTTGTGTCAGGTGTCAGGTATGCATTTCCTTAGTATTAAATTATTAAAAAAATATAAATAGAGGCCGTTCTGTTTAACGCTATTTCAGTGCTCTTTCATAAGATAACAAATTTGTTTAATTTGGACAGGCGGTTTGTTTGTTATCCGGAAAGGACTTTTATTTCGGAATAATATTCGCAACAACCCTGGTATGTACATATGTATGTATGTATGTATGTTTTTGAAACACTTCAGATGCAACTGCAAACTGCAATAATTTCCGCTGAATAACGCAGTCAATTACTTCAGTTACTCGATGTCCTTTCAACACAAAGTGCATACATATACTACATAAGTATGTATTATAACTCAGTCCAATAAAATTTACAATTCGTGAAATTTTAACTATAAATATGTAAGTTTTCATAATGTTTTTTTATGCGAAAGCAATGAAGCGCAACAATTTCGAGTTGGAAATAATTTGAAAGCAGGCAAACCAAGTCGAAATAAATGAAAAGCGACACAGTCAGTCTCAAGTTGTCATCCCCATAATCAAGACATCTATAATGTGACACCGCAGCCGCCGCGGCTGCCTTCACACTGCTCCATTCGTTGTTGGATTTTTCGCTTCAACTGTCTCAGTTGCTTTGTGCGTATGGTATGCATTGAATGTACAGATACATATATATGGGGCGTTCCATACCAAACCGAACGGGGTTCACACTTAATGTGTTTGATTTGTTTAAAATTTTTAGGGTTGATGCATAAGCACATGTAAATAATAAATAAATATGAAATTTGAGCTTGATTAATAAATTTTTAAAAACTTTGCAGCACAAAAACAAAAGCAAATTGACTTAATAGATTTCCAAATATTTCAAGAACGAGGCGAGGAAAAAATTTGAAAAAATCACACATACACACTTCAAAATTCTCTATGAAATGAAATATTTAAAAAAAAAAAACAATTTCTAGTTTTATAGTTTTGAAAAATATGCCATCTCAAAAAAAAAAAATTTTTTAAATCACAATGGTAGCTCTGAGTATTGTGCAATATTTAAGTATAGTATTTATTATGGCGTGTACTCTACAATAATTTAAGTTATGATTTTTTTTTACACCGAAGTTGAGTAAAATCAGTACATTACGAATTTTACAATTTAGAATTTGTTTTTTTAGAATTTTTTTGAGTATGCAATTTTGTAGCCCATTAAATTTTAGTACAATAAAGTGCAAGTTTTAAGCGATTGCAAAACTGACGGTAATTTTTTTTTTTAATCTTCTTTGGAAACGGTGCAGAAAAAAGTGCAAGAAGCCGTCAGCATAAAAAATTTTTAAAATCAACCCAATCTTGCAGTAGCTGAAAACTTTGACTTTATTATACTAAAATTTAATGGGCTACAAAACTGCATAATCAAAAAAATTCTAAAAGATAAAATTTAAAAAAAAAAATTAATTTGTAATGTACTCATTTTACTCAACTCTGGTGTAAAAAATGCATAACTCAAAGTATTGTAGAGTGCACCCCATAATACTTTACTTAAATATTGCGAAATACTGACAGCTACCATTTTGATTTCTTTAAATTTTTTTGAGATGACATATTGACTAAAACAAATTATTTTATCAAAAAATTTGTATGTCAACAATTTTTCAAAATTTTTTTTTTTATATTTATTTTTATAGAGAATTTTTATGTGTGTATGAGTGACTTTTTTCAAATTTTTTCCTCGCCCCCATTCTCGAGATGTTTTAAAATCTATTAAATCGATTTGTTTTTGTTTTAGTGCTGTAAGGTTTTTAAAAAATGTGTTAATTAAGCTCAAATTTCATATTTATTTATTATTTATGTTTATGCATCAACCATAAAACAACACATGAAGTGTGAACGCCGTCTGTTTTGGTATGGAACGCCCCATATATACATTTGAGCATTCATTATAGTCGCATCATCAGCAGTCAACTAAATTTGGCATCGTTTCGCAGGAAGTCTATCTCTCTCCTATGCTTAGCAATTGATACTCATATCTTTTGATATCTTCCAACAAAGAATTGCAGACAATTCTATGCAATTTCAGCTTCTCGAACACATTCATGCATGTCTACAATAGCTGCGCAGCAATGCGGTGAGGTAGCTTATTAAAATTGTATAGTCAGTCTGGTTGATTGTTGGAATAGGTGGAAATATTATTGAAAATAATAAAAAGGAGGAATTTTGGGAAGACTAATTAATTTAGAGGACATCCCCTCATTAATTTCGTGTAACTATTTTGATTTGTGCACCGAGCTAAATATACTATAAATATGCATATGAATTTGTGTGTAAATATCTGATCTTATCTTATCTTTGAAATATATTTTAAAAGTCGCAAAACTCAATACGGTTGGGAGGTTCCATGAGAAACTGAACCTTAGTATAAATTTTTTTTTGTTTCATAAAACTAACAAATGTCAAATAAGACATTTGTAAACATCTTGACTCAAACAAAAAATAACAATCTCAAGCTTTAAATACATTTCCATTACCCTTTTTTTTACGTTCAAACCAAGCTCTAAGTGAATTTTTTAATAAGTTTTAAGTAAGTTTTGTTGAAAGTACTGTCAAATTTCAAATTTTCGACTTTTAATTCAAGTGCTTTTATTAAAATTATTTTATATATTAAGATTTAATTTTGTGGGCGCTTTATCTATACTATGAGTTACTATGTAGAGTTACCCAACCAAGCCTTGCGGTGGCTCAGTCTAATACTAAAATTGAAATATGTATGCATATCAGAGGTGAACGTACATACATATGTACATATATGGATTTTTTTTTTAAGTATACGTCTATCCACTTTTCGTTAATTTTCACTCACTTTCGAATGTAATTTGGACATACCAATACGACTTTTATCATTTCCGATCGCTTGCCGGTAATCAGTGTGGGTTCATCTAACGTAGCTCGTCGGTCATTTAATTATCTTCGCCGACCGATGCCAGCATAACTTTTTCCTGGCATTGTAATGAAAAGTAAAACATATTACAGAACCGAAGAATCAAGGAATTTTTAAGAACCTTTCACCTGATAGTTTAATATTTTTAAGTTTTTATTATTTATGAGTAGCTTTTTTCAATATTTTTCGTTTCGTAAATATTTCAAAATTTTTATTTCAACCATACTACTCAAACCCTCAGTATAAGAATTAACATCAGTGGCAACTCTTTTTATAAGTATACGGATCTAAGAATGTGTAAATTTTTTTATTCTACAAAAGCTTTTTCAAATTCCATTCGTTTTGGCCTTAACAATTTAGATTGATGATAACCCTAATGAAAAATTTTTTTTAAATGAAAAATGTCTTAATTTACTTCGCTTGATACTAAAACTGTAATATTTCATTTATCTTACCAATTTTATTGAATACAATTCTTCGATCAGGTGGCAATGCTCTTTAAAAATATTTTCCAAACTAAGCTCATGGAAACCACCTTACTTTGACACCTTTAATAAACACTTCATTTATCAAACAGATGAGAACACTCTTCAGAAATATCCCACCATACCGCTATGCCGTGATAGAGAATTGGCCTAACTACCGTTTTGTATGGCCACTGTATTATTTTGGGTTCCATCCCCCCATCTTTTTTCCATTGACCTGCTGCAAAAGTATATTGCTAATGTTTCTTTGCGCGCTCTGTCTGCAATATTGAGCCCCCAGTTTAGCTTCCTATAAAGTATGAGACCTAGATATACATATGTCTGGTCTCTTCCTTTCCTTCAAGGGTTTTTCACTTTAGAGTTATAGCATCGTGGTCGGGTATTTTGTGCTTCCTAATAAAGAGAACTAAGACCGCCTGTTCAGGATTTATTCCCAGTCCTCGCTTGTAGCACTATAGGATGGTTTGTTAAGAGATCTTTCAATTATATCGGCCAATGTTGAGAGGTCTTTGCCCGAGGTAGCTATTACAATAACGTCGGCGTATGTAAGTTTTTGAAGGAGGCTATGTACTGCTATGTTCCACAGACGTGGTGAGTTTACTCGCCCCTGGGGCGTATTTTTATACCCGAGCGCACTTGTGCACAAGGGTATTATAACTTTTTTCACATAACGGTTGTTTGTAACAGGCAAAACGAATCGAGATAGATATAGACAAATGTATACATAAATGATCAGAATGAAAAGAGAAATCGATTAAGCGGTGACTGTCTGTCCGTCCGTCCGTCCGTCCGTCCGTCCGTCCGTCCGTCTGTCCGTCTGTGCACACGATAACTCGAGTAAAAATTGAGATATCTTAACGAAACTTGGTACGTGAACTTCTTTTGGGCGTGGGACGGATGGTATTGAAAATGGGCGAAATCGGATAATAACCACGCCTACCTCCCATATAACGGTAATTTTAAGAAATACGAAAACTGCGATATTTTAGTAACTACTGAAGATAATTCACTCAAAATTGATACTTAGAATGAGTTTCAGACGGAAAACATGAATATTATAAATTTTTGAAAAATGGGCGTAGCCACGCCCACTTATGGTTACATGTGTATATCTTGGTAACCGCTGCACCAATTTCTTCCAAACTTGGCACAGTTGTTGGCCTTAGTACAGCATACTAAATGGCTGAAAATTTTAAAAATCGGACAATAACCACGCCTACCTCCCATATAACGGTAATTTTCAGAAAAACAAAAACTGCAATAATTTAGTAACTACTGAAGATAATTTACACAAAATTGATATTTGCAATGAGTTTTAGACGAAAAATAAGAATATTACAAAATTTTGGCAAATGGGCGTAGCCACGCCCACTTATGGTTACATGTGTATATCTTGGTAACCGCTACACCAATTTCTTCCAAACTGGGCACAGTTGTTGGTCCTGGTACAGCATACCAATTGGCCGAAAATTTCTAAAATCGGACAATAACCACGCCCACATCCCATATAACGGTAATTTCGAGAAATACAAAATCTTCGATAAATCAGTAAATATTGAAGCTAATTTATCCAAAATTGATGATTGCAAAAATTCTTTACCAAGAAATACGTTTATGACAAAATTTTGGAAAATGGGCGTAGCACCGCCCACTTGTGATCACATATATGTATCTCGCTAACCGTTCTAGCAATTTGTACCAAGCTCGGTATGGTTATTGTGCTTGCCACATAAAAGCAAACCGTTGAAAATTGTTGAAATCGGACTAAAATTGAGGCCGCTTTTCATATAACGGTAAATTTCAGATATGCTTGAAATTTCAATATTTCGAAATTTAAGGACGCTAATTTACTTAAAATGTATACACCCCGGCTTATCATGTAGCGGTAGCTTTCGGAAAGGTGGAAAACATATATTTAATACTTGCGCCGGGTATTTAATGTTCGGCTCCGCCCGAACTTAGACTTTCTTACTTGTTATTTATAACATATTTCCTACTAGTTACCAAAATGTATTTCAAATATGAACCGAATTGGACCATAAATACGCATTTCAGTAGTAACTCGTCTCCAGCGCCACTCGGCGAGCAATCCTGGTCCGGTTAACAGCTAACACAACCAAAAAAAAAAATTGGATGAGCTGTTCTCAAGATCTGTTCTTACACACATAAAAAGATGCGGCAAATGGTTTTTAACATAAAAATCATCAAAAGCTCACAGATAGCCACAGTCAAGTAACGAGCAACAATTTGTGACCCATTAAGGTTTAAAAAAAAATTAAATATATAAAAGTCCATTTAATACGCCATAGAAGTGGCTACAGAAATCGCTCGTAAAAATGTTTAAAGCGAACAAATTTTTAATGGCTCACCAGCATTCTTCGCGGCAAAATTTTGCTGTATCTTTACCTACCACAATGCTAAGGGCCACACACTAAACGTCCTACCTGGTCATAACAAATTGTCATAATTTCGGTATACTACGATTAGCCAGATCTTCCTACTCAGCCGAACTGGACAATATTTTCATAGCGAAGTTTTTGCTTACTTGTTTTATTGATTTTGCTTATATTTTATGTGATTTTAATTTAATTTTCCACCGCATACGCCAACAACTGCCTGAGTTTCATATTTTATTTACGTAAAAAACGAAAATCAAAATAATAAAATACTTTACATTTAAACGCGAAATTCCACGCCATAAATTTTACATGAATTTTTCATGAGCTTTTGGTTACTTCGCTGGTTACTATCGGCTGCCACAATGAACTGATGCCACAGTCGCCACTGCCGCCACCATCACCGCCGCACGCGTTGTACTCATCATTTACGGCGAAAGGCGCAATCGGCTCACTTCATAGCAGCCGGTACCTTGCCGCGTGGTATGCGATTTGGGAGCAACTTCGCCGCGTCACTCATCATATGCGACACTATCAACTGCCGCATTACCGCAACGCCACATCACTGCGTCATTGCCACCATCGCCGACACCATCAGCGTGGAAGGGTAAAAACAGCACTTACAACAATAGCGCCAAAAAGAAAAAGAGAACCAATTTGTGTTTTGGACCGGCACTATCAGTACGTTCCACTATCGCTGCGTCGACATCGTCGTCATCATCCGCATTGGCGTTCGGATTCGCATATGAATTTACAGCCACAACGTCAACGGCTTTGCTATCGCTATCGTCCACCATTCACTGTCATTTGGTCATAATCTGTTTGGCCGATTGTGGCAACGGCGAAATGGTTGGCTCCTACACAGTTACAGCTCAGCCTCAGCGCAGTTGTTGTTATTGTTGGCTGCTTGGTTGCCATTGCGTTTTTTTTTTTTTTGCGGCATGTCGCTTGTAATATCGCATATTTTATGCGTTTCCTTCTCAGCTTTGGCTACCGCAACGGTCGCGGTCATGGTGGCGGCAGCCGCGTCGCCTTTTAGCAGTGCGATTTAATTGAATTGATTATTTTCACTCCTGTGGTGCGATGATGCGCGTTGTAGTTTTTGGAAGCGTTGCCTCCACGGAGACCGCCACCAGCACTGACACCATCAACACCGTCGCCACCGTAGACACCGCGCGACGTTTTGGTGATTTTCGTGTTTTTTTTTGTTTGTTTTTAAGTTTGAATGTCCCCGGGGCATTGATTGTTGCTTGACGGCAAGCGCAAGTGTTTGTATGTGAAAATCATAAAGGTAAAAATAATAAGATTATATTATTGGCGGTGGTGTAAATGCTACATACATACATGTAGCAACTCCCTTGGCCAGTGGCCAACTGGTAAACGCTGTTGTTTAGCTTGTTGTCTGTTGATTACTTGACTTGATGGCGCGTTGCAGCCTAAACTTCAGTGAGTGCTGCGCTTGCGTGTGGCCCTTCCTGTGAATTCGTAAAAGAGGCGTTGAAATGAAGAAATGCGTCGACATTTACGCGAAAACCTGTAAGCTAGCTGTCCGTCCACTGCTCACCATGAGTGCGTGTTCAGTTAGGATTAACATGAAATCGCGGCGGCAATGTGCCACTCATACTGCCATTGATACGCTGCGACGCGACGATGTGCAAAAAAGGAGGCATTAAAGGCACGCGCTCAAGCGCTTAAGTATCACGAGAAGTGCACTTCGATTTGAGTTGAGTACAAAGTTCAGCGCCAAAGTGGTCGTAAGTGTCAAATATTTCATATTGAATGCTAAGTGTTTTGTTTGTGAATTTAAGTAGGAATACAGATATACATATTTACATATGCGATTATTAATTAAATTAAAATTTATCGACTTAGATATAGTACATAAATGTGTAGCTATACCAGACTTTCATTATGGGTAAAGAGAGCGGGTTTTAGTTCTCTATAGTAACACTTGTTGGCAAACGTTAATTGGCTAACTGATTGTTCGATGCCTGGAGATATTCGTCTTGTCCTCGTTTACCCCAGACCCATTCGCTTTGCTTCCTTATCCAACTTGAATAAGGCCGACCCCCTTTTTTTTATTTGCCGTATTAGTTTCATACACCGATATACCAAATTTAGACATCGCAGCATAAAGTTAGCTCCCTTTCGGGCTGTCGAAAGCGCTTTCGAAATCGGTACCGATACTTTTTTCCCGTGTCTTTTCCAATAATTGGTGAATGGTGAGTACAGATGCGTAGTCTTCTGTACATGGAACCATCCTCTATAATATTGTATGCAGTATCTATTTGAATATAGTGTCTTTGTAATGTACATATGTATCCACTGTCTGGTGGATAGACACTACTCTCCGGGAGCGTTATATCACATCGTCCCTAAGCAACTGCTCCGTGAACATCAGGGCCATAAGAGGTTGCCCACAGGGAGGTGTTCATTCTCCTCTACTCTGGTCTCTCGTCGCGGATGACCTCTTAAGCAAACTACAGGAAAGTGGTTAATATGCTGTTGGTTATGCGGACGGTCCAGTAATTATTATGACGGGAAAATTCGGAAGCACTGTATCAGAGTTATGTGTGCAGCCTTGCGCGTGGTATCAAACTGGTGTGCCAATGAGGGACTCCGCATGAACCCGCGAAAGCCAGTTCCGGTACCGTTTACAAGAAGGTCCAAGCCGAACATATGTAGGTTCGGTTACCCTTAGTGAAACAGTCGAACATGGGGTCTAAACTAATAGCATGGCTATACCGTACTATAGTCCGTCCGATTGTATCTTATGCGTCTCTTGCATAGGAAATCTGCTTTGGGAGGTAATTTTAGGTAAATATTCCAGACCGAGACATCTGGTCAAATGGTTTATCATAACTAGATCCTAGATACATATGTACACTGGCACACAGACCGATCAAAGATGAAGGGCAGAGAGGAAGCGGGTGTCTTTGGACCTGGCACCAAACTTTCTGTTGCAATGAGTACTTGGTCAACGATATCTCTAGCCGAGGGACCAGAAATCTCAAACTTGTGCCAGACTGAACCTTGATAAGGATTTAAAAGGCGCGTTTCTAGTTTCCAATAGGACGATCCCCTCCAGGCTCGTCAAGGAGTGATTTGACAGTATTCAACTCTGATCAGCAAGTAACACGGGTAGGGGGCCTTAGACAGGCCAGATTTTTTTCGCTAGGAAAGGTATACATCTTCTGAACAATGCCCATATCAAGTTGCTTGTTGGCTATTCGACGGGCCTCACATGCACCAAATTGGAATTTCCCCAAAGACGGATTGCTGTATTTGCCTTGAAGACTAGGAGCACATTATGTGGGATTGTTCGGCATTTGGCCATACTAAGACTGCAATGCTTCAGTTCTTCCACAGCCAATGCCCTTAAGGTTAGGAATTCGTCTACCTTTTAGCATTTATTAGGAATGCTAATAACATCTTGGGCTATGAGGGTTAGGTTCCATCATAGGGATGCAAAAGCGCTTAAATCCGGAGATGTGTTAGGAGAGGCGCCCTGCAAGGTGGAGTTCTCGCGCCATTCCTTTGCGCTTTTGTCGTTAATGGCCTGTTAGTGTATGAGGTGGATTTTGTCGAGGACTGAGGTACGCTCAGCCGACCCAGGGTACAATGGAGGTCCCACTAACCCCCACCAAATAATACTCAATAGTTAGTGTAATACGTAGAACACACTCACACACACGAGGCGGGATCTGGCCAGAGCGCCGGCAACCTTTCGTCCAAGAAGCGAGAGAGAGGGAGAGTAACAGCGGCTATGGATCGGTAACGGTGAGAGTGGCAGCACTCGGTGACGACGGTGAGCGCAACGGCTATGCGAACGGCGGTGATACTCGGTGACGACGGTGAGCGTAGCGGCAATCAGAGCGACGGTGATACTCTACGGCGACGGTGACCGCGGTCCTGGCCTGCGACGAGTGGCAGCAACGGCCCCAATAACGATGACGGGTAACTAGATTTGGCTCCAGGGGCGGTAACGATGGGCGGTCCAAATACCGAAGGTGGCGGTAGCGGCCCTAACTTGTGGTGACGGAGGGAGCAGCGCTCCTGTATCGCGGTGATTACTGCAATCGGCTGACGGGAGGGGCGTGATGATGGCTTCGGCCCAGGGCGGCAACGGCGGTGGCGGCCCTAATAACGAAGGCGCCGGCAGCGGCCCTAGCTTGTGGGGACGGAGGGAGCAGCGCTCCTGGATTCCGGCGACTTATCGGAGGCGGCTGGCGGGGAACGTAGTGAGGGGTTGACCTAGGGGAGGTAGTAATGGCCCAGCTGGTGGTGACTTACGGTGATAGTGGCGGCGGCCTCCAATGACGGTGACTTGTAGCGGCCCGCAATGCGGAGACTACGGAGACCGATTAGTGGGCCCAAAGCACACACCTGTGTCGCCCCTCGTAGTTGCACACTAACGATGTAGGGGCGGAACGGTTGGCGGCACGGGTGAGTGCGATCTTCCACGGTGGCCTTGGGACCTGTACGAGGGGAGTACATCGTTGCAAATAGCAACGACAACGTCTACAAAGTGTGACGATGCATCTACACTCTGCGACGACCCCTCCTACAGTCCCCTCGGCCATGTGGCGTTCTGCGTAGGCGATAGGATTGCACTCATCTGCCAAAAGGCGACGTACGCGCTCCCTTACCTACGGAGACTGATAGCGGATGAGCACTTGTAGCGAACCTTATACCCGTCGTCGCACAAGTCGGTTGCGAAGTAAGACGAGCTGAAAAAGTTTTAAAAGTTTTTGCGCAAGTGCCCAACGAACTTCCCACGTGTGTTTGGGCGCATGCCCGCTTGTGCTTAGCTTTTGCGTATTCTATTCTTAGCGCATGCTGGTGTGTGTGTGTGTGTATGTGCGCTGTGAATATTCCACCCATATGTATGTACATCGTATGTACATGCCTGGTGTATGTGGGTAAGCATATCGTATGTTCATACATATTTACAACGTATGATAGATTTGTGGTAGGTTGTGGATGCAAATATTGTAGCGTAGTGAATGCTACGTTACAAGTGACTGTGGAGAGAAGCGGCTGCCGGTCGATTCCCTATTCTGATGGTGTAGCACTGATATCAACGTTGAGGAAAAAGTCACAGTAGCCCTATTTGGTTGTAGGGGGCCATTTAAAAGCGCTGGGGTTCTCGCCAAAAGTAATTCACTGGCTTTTTAAAACTAAATATAACTAAGCCAATTTTATTATATGGGGTACTCGTCTGGTGGAACGAACTAGACAAGGCCTTCATTTTCAAGCAGCTGGTAGGGGTGCAACGAGATGCTCTACTCTGGCACTTATTGCTATGTTAAATGTTGTGCCCATAGATATAGCAGATATAGCAGGCAGTAAGGCTAAGTGGGGTGGGTGTTAAGTTCGCCTCGAGCTATTGCACGCCACTATTCTAAAAATCTTCGAGTTCCTTCCGACTCGAACATACCACTGCATGCTTCCTGTGGGTCCGAAGGGATCTTTAACCACCCACATTACATCGAGAGAGGACTGGAAGAGGTGTAGCATCTGTAATCGGGGTCCTGTAAAGATATTTACAAATGGATCGCAGCTGAATGATAAGGCAAGTGGAGGGGTCTTCTGCAAACAACTCTACTTCAACCAGTAATTCAGGTTACCGGATCACTGTAGCGTTTTCCCAGCAGAGGTTGCCGCAATACGGGAGGCTTTGGATTGGCTGCTCTCCAGTGTAACACAATTTAAAGAGATAAATATATATTCTGTCAGCCAAGCGGATATCAAGGCCCTTGGCTCCTTGTTGGTTCGTTCGAAAACGGTAAAGAATTGTTTGATTTCCTTATCAACCGCATCGGATAATTACGCTATTGAGTTCACTTGGGATCCGGGTAATAGCGAAATCGAGGGAAAATGCACAGCCGATGAGCCGGCAAGACAGGGAACCCTTGGAGAATTGCTCCTGGTTAGAAAAAGTCTAGGTGCTCCCCTGACGTCGCGTGGTCTACTTCTAGACAGATGCGCATCTAGTCAGCTCAGCATGCGCTGGGCGAAGATATTGGAATGCAAGGGGGCGAAATCCTTGTGGCCACGTGTAGACCAGAGGCGGTACAGGGAGATCTTCAGACATAGCAAGTTACAACTCTCGCCACTGGTGGAAGTTCTAACTATTGCTTAAGGATACGTTTTTTTTTCATATAAGAAGCCTTAGCTGCCATCGTCCTGTTCCTTCCGCTTCTATTTCTGCCGTCCTCCTCACCTTACAGCCAAAATAATTGCCTAAGTGTGCCACCTCCCATGGAGGCGGCTCCCTAACCTAACCTAATCGAATTACCAAGGAATGACTGCATACTTTTAGCGGTATTCATAACTGACCACAATTTGTTAGCTTGCCATGCTTACAAAATTGGTTTGGCTAGCAAAGATAATTGAGAGAAGTGCGAAACAGAAAATAAACAGACTTAGCAGCGCTGTTGAATTTAAGGAAGAACTGCTTTCAGGCAATGTTTCCACCAAAACTAGAGCAGGCAACTGGAGACAGTACTTAAATTCGCTAACAATGTTGATAGATTCAATATTATTCTTTTGTTGCACAACATGTTTCCGAGCAGCACTGACATGCATATGTACATACATACATACTTACCTAATGTATCTTACAACCACACTCTGTTGCAAATACTCGTTCTTCTTTGAGCCCACAACAAGTGCAAACTATTGTAGACATTCGAGACGTTGATGGTGAATTAAATCTTGGAGACAGCAATCTTAAAATGCTTAGAGAAATATGTGGAACCTATATACCTGGGTTAAACTTTGGTTCGACACGAATGGGATTTTGCGAGAGTTGCAACAACACATGCAGTATTATCAGAGAAGTTGTATGTTCGCCGTTATTATTTTGTGCGTCAAACAAAATACTTTAGCCTCTATAAATTTAATTTTGTTCATTCAATGCTTCACTAAAAGCTGTTGCGAACAGGGCAGAGCTCATACGTGTGGAAGACCAGAAAACTGTCTACTTTTACGTAAAAGAACTGTAAAATGCAGGGCTTCGCCGCGGAACAAAGGAGCATGGAGCTAAGCAGCAATGGATTTTAGGTGGAGCGGAGACGGAGCAAAGCTATAAAAATTGTTATTATTTTCTGGTCTAGTAACTATTTATTTTGAAACATTTTTATGCTTGTTTTTCAACAAAACTTTTCAATAATAACGTCCTTAAGCTCTATAAAAATTAAAAAAAAAGAATCAGTTAATAAGTTTACATAAATTATATTTTTTTGTCACTGAAAACAACCGTGTTAAATAAATTTCCCTATTTACTTAACTCGGCAATTTTTGTTTAATTTTCATTTGGTTGCAGAAGTGTTCCTAGAAAAAAAGAAAATTTTCAAAAAAATGTCGCCTACATATTTTCGGCGGTTAGTGCTCGATATGTAAATAAATAAATAAAAAAAGCTTTTTATTGGGAGCGGAGTAGTGAACAACTCAGTAAGAGGGCCAGGGCCTTAGCCCTGGATTTTATGAGAAGCTTTTCCATAGTAGAAATACACTCAGAGGTTTGCCTTTACCTGCCGAGGTGCGACTGCTGTTAGAAAGTTTTTTTCTAATTTAGATATTCCCGGACCATGGATAGAGAACCAAGGCCTTGAGGAGTAGTATCCCTAGTCACTCAGCCACAGCGCACAGTGGTTAAAAACTTTTCACTCAATTGGATTAATCTTTGCTTTAATAAAAGCTTATACAATTTGCAAGAAACCAGTTGAGCCCGATTATTTTTTTATTAAATTTTTTAGTGCAAAGTGCAGAAAATGTAGCAATTTTGAAGAAAATCGATTTTCCTGTTTCAGTTAATAAATGTTACACAATAAAAACGAGTTGAAAAGAATTGCAGGGTTTCTCTCAAAACGAAAAAAAATCTAAAAAAAAACTTGAAATTTGTATAAAAACCAAAAACAATAAAAATAATTTTGGTGAAATTTTTTTAACATAATTTTTTTTTTTTCATTTGGGAGAACCCTACAATTGTTTTCAAGTAGCTTTTATTATTAAGCATTTATTAACTGGAACAGAAGATTCGAGTTTCTACAAAATTGCTACTTTTTCTGCACTTTGCACTACAAAAATTAAAACAAACAAACAAAAATTCAAAAATCGGGCTCAACTGGTATCTGGCAAATTTTATTAGCATCCATTAGCAATTAATAAAATTGAGTGAGAAATGAAGGCTCCAGTGAATTGTCAACACAAAATGCCAATTTGGCACCACTGTGCAGCGGCCGCTCTCTCCAATATTGCAAGTTAATATGTATATTGTTTTAATAAAAGTCTGGTAAAATTGTATAATTTTTGTAAACAAGTTATTTTTTTTGCCTGTAAAATTATGATACATACATATGTATGTATGTAGCAGAAGTACACGGAAGTCTTGGGCCTCAATAAATTCTCATTCTGCTCTAAGATGCACAAATATTATTTACATTAAGTGAAAAAACCAAAAGACTGAAGAGACAAAAATATGTAAATAAATTTCGAAACGTGCTTAGAATTTTAATATTCATAACAAGATGCCAGCAACAGCACAATACAAATGACTCAGCAGCAAGCCAGCAATTGTCAATTCATCGTCACTTCTTATATTAAATGCAAGCTGCACGGTTTGCGCAATGCAGCTCTGGGGAAACGCATCAGAGGTGCAGATAGCTGACCGTCACGGCATGACATAAATAAATTTGAATTTATAAATAAATACTATAGATATTTGCAACTGTAAAACAAAACCGAAAGACATGCGGACGGATGAGTAGACCGCAAAGAAGAATGAGTCTTCGTACTTACTTAGGTATTTAGGTATCGGAGTGTCGCACGTTTGCTGCTGGCTTGAAAATGCAAATTGTCCGCCTGACTGAGTAAGCAAATGTCAACCTGCTGCCACCCGAACTGATAAATTCAACCATCGCATCGGCTGTGGCGTCTCTTCCTTGTAGCTGTCAGCGTAAATCACATCGCCTGCCCTGATATATGTATGTATATGTATGACAAACTGCTGAATTTCTTCCAAACATAAATAAATCAACTAACATTCGTTAAAGGCGCCCTTCGACATGCCTGAACCCGTTTCACCAAGGCATTTTATATTGCCGCTTTTGTTCTGCCTATGTATTTACGGCCAAGTATTGATGTCAGGTGCGATAATTGATTTCATCGTCTTCTTGCTCTGGTTGTGCGTCAGTTATAATTGAGTAGGTACAAATGTTTACCTGCTCATCTCAATATTGCGAAATTTCCTTCAGTTTAAAATTTTTTGCGGCACGCGTTTCATAGCAGCTACCTGTTGCTGAAAGAATCAATAAGTGGCTTATATAAATTGGAAAATGAACTTTGCCATTTTTTTCTTGCTTTTGACCACCTGTGCACATTTTGCACAAATCGTTTATAAGAAACTTCAATTAGCCCTTGAGGGAGGATACAAATAATGCCACATTTATGTTTGCGATAAGCTAGCATATTATTGACGGCTATAGGCAAAAAATGGGGAACAAACCACATTGGACCCATTGGTTGTACATAGCTGTGATAAGACCATTCCTTTTCTATGGGGTCCCTCTATGGTGGTCTGCTCGTCACGGGAGCACTACGCACCACACCCACCAAATCTCTGAATATAAAGTTAAATCTTCGACCTGCGGATCTCTACGGCGAATTCCGGTCGGATGCAGTGCGGCCAGGTTATATACGAACCAGCCGTTGAGAGACCTCAGATTCGGATACTCAAAAGTACTTGAAACCCTAGCGGATTAAACAGACGGTAGCGTTGATCCGGATTAACTCGGACTTATTCCGGATCAACTGCAGTTAATTCCCGAGTTGATCCGGATCAACGCTGCCGTCTGTTTATGCTTTTAGACAACAAACTCTCCATAAGAATCCCATAGAGGAATGAATGGGAAGGGGCCACAGAGTTAAACCCAGGGTCAACCATTATATACATAGATGGTTCCAAGCTTAATGCATGAGTGGGTGCGGAATTTAGCCTGACGAACTCGCGCTAAACCTCAGTTTTCGCTTACTGGACTATTGAAGCTCGGAGGCCCATAACTTTCACCCCCTCGAGGACAGCCCATCGTAATTTATTTTGACAGCCCTGCTTCCTTTAAGATGTCTTAAATCCAACGAAACAACGTCCATAGTAGTCATAGAATGCAAGAAGACTCCAAACCTGCTGGCATCAAAATGTTTCTTGACAGTTGTATGGGTCCCTGGACACAGACATATTCTTGGCAACTGCTTAGCCGACGAGCTGGCATGCCTCTAAACTCCTTTAAACACAGACTAAAGGCCGAACTCATCGAGGAGGTAAATACCAGGTGGACTGTAGAAACCACTTGCTATACTACCACGCAAATTTGACTAAAGCGACTGGACCGCTCTTCTATCAGACTAGTAGTCGGGGTAATCACCGGCCACTTCCTGATGGGCACACATGGAAAAGGTACCCAATAACCAACCCAAAGGTTACCCAACCAACGATTTTTCTCGCAGTTGCAGAGAAAGGTAGGAGGTGGCTCACACGCACAACCAATTCTCCAATAAGCACTTTTTATATTGTTTAGCTAACCTGAACTCGGTGAACGTTCTCGAATTTTTGTGCTGTACTAAACGTACTCGGTGGTTTCATTACTAAAGGAGGGAAAGAAAAAATGGCTTCGGCCAGTGGTATGACAACGGACTTTTCCAGCCTACGTGTGCTCCGTGCTCTGCGCAGTGGCAGCCGCTCTAACCAAACCTAACTTAGCATAGCATACTCGGAATTGTACTAGTAAATACAGGGTGCGTACTTTTACGAATTAAAACAAGCAATGCTCTAAAAAAACGACAAACTGCTAGAACTATTTCTTCAAGGAGAAAAAATAACAACTTTGTGAATATGTCAACCTTGAGTACAGCTCTAACGTTGAATAAAAGAGAAATTAAGTGAACGCAGGCCAAGCTCAGCAAGCTCAGACGGCTCACTTGCTTAGGCATCCCTATTGCTGCAGGAGCATAAATCACTGCAGCTTATGAGGCTCTTCTATTTGTATTCTGTGTTCAACCCCACGTTATAATAAAAAAAAATACGTTCTAGTGTTTACAGTAATCCTCATCTCAAGGGACAATGCTAAAGATAGGAAGCTTGTATACCCATTACTGAACACGACTACGCATTAGCTTCATGAACCTGTATGTTCCGAATCATACATTTAGGCACCACTTCGCGGGATTTTCCTCCAACTAAACGAACTGCGACATTTAACGACCAAAACCCCGAATGGGTAAACAAATGAGAGTCCTTGAAAACACACGACGTGACCTCAAAACAGGTTAGTCAGTTCTTAACACTTATCGAATCGAGGAACTGGGCAAACCAAATTTAGGAACAGGGACTCTGTAAAATCCTCTCTCAGCGGTATTTGCTATCCAAAGCATGCAACGGATTGTCCGACACCGACTCTGAGGAAGGGTGATGAGGCACAACCACTTCTCTCTCTCTCTCTCTCTTAAAAGATCTGCTCCCTCCCGTAAACGATGGAGACTTGTGTGATGGTGGGGTTTTCGTCAGCTGATTTTAGTTAATTTTCACGACAAGCATATCCTACTGCAGTTACAATCTCAACCCCCTGCATTTCAGAGCCAGTGATTAAAATGCATACGCTTCTCAAGTAATTCCACGAATTCTCTAAATTGAAGTTTTGTGTAACAAAAAAAAAATATAAAACACAACATAAATATGTACATTAAAATCGTATGTATACCGTTTATTTATCAGAAGCCAATCTTAGCTTTCGTACCGCAATTCAATTGTGACAACTAAGCCTACACAAAAATAAGTTAATTGGTTTGTTCCTCAATATTATCGACTTGCCAATAAATAAGTGAATGGCATATTATGTAATAGATTTAAGAATTGGCAGTGTTCTTTAATTTCCTGCCATTAAACAGCCAATTTGCAAAACATACCACCAATTGATTACCGCCAATCAATGAGAATTGTACGAGTATCATAGGCAGTAACCATATTTTTGCTTACTATGCAACATACCCAACTTGCCACAGCACGAGAACGTCGCTTTGATGAACTACTCCGAGTGAACATGAATCGAACCAAAAGTGTCTTTATAACGCTTGAAATCTTTTTTGATATTATACCCTGTAGCTCTAAGAAAAAAATACACCAATGAAGGAGTAAAGGAGTTTGCGGCCCGCAGGCGAACTGTTCTCTGTACCGAGTCGGAATCGTATACGATTAAAAGCCGTTTGGCAAATTGGGTAAATGCATGCCAATGTACATATGTATGTTATCAAACATAAATTGTTAGTTACATAAGTAGTGGAGTGGTTGGCCGATTGCCTGGCTCATGGGACATCCGGACTATTTTCTCAAGCAATTTAAATATCCAATCGGTATGTAAATTGGCAAAGTGCGCAAAAGCAAATGAAAGTACGACAAGTCTATGAGCAAAAGCAACGTTTTCATATACTCGTACATACACTACGCGACTAATGAATGTTTACACCTCCTTTTAATAGAATATTCTCAATTATTTTCTAGAATAGTTTTTAGCATTATTTTGATCCCTATTCGCCAAAATAACGCAAGCGACATTTTTTGCAGAAATCCATCAAAAAGAAAATTTTGAAAAAAAAATTCGCTTCATTTATTTTGGTGGTTAGGGCTCGATTTATTTATGAAAATATAGTTCATTCTTTAACATAAACCATATAAATCAGAGTTTCACACTGCACACAAAGTTCAAAAAAATTCCAAAAAATGTCATCAACAATTTTTACTTTTTATCAGAATTGCAAGAAAATGTTCGAGAACACAGTTTTGTAGCCCATTAAATTTTAGTGCAAGTTTCAAGTGTTCATGAAAATAATTGTGAACATTATATTAGAAGAAGGTGTACACATTCATTTGTCGCCTAGTATTTGTATGCGTGTCAGTGCAATTTTGAGTAAATGCGTACCGATGAGCCATTAAACGGGCCACCTAATTTTGCGCAGGTGAATATTCGTACATATATGCATACATATGTACATATGTAGCAGGGTTGTTGCGAATATTTGCATTCGCATTCGCACCCGCCGAGCTTCCGTATTAATTTTAACATTCGCATCCGCTTTCGTACTCGCAATAATCAACGCGGAACTTTTGCGAATGCGAATGTTTTGCAAGTGTTTTTAATATTAACAATGTTTTTCAAGCTAAAGTTTTTTTATTACTTTCTTATAAAAATATGGTTCATGTGCTAACAAAAACCATATATATCACACTTTCTCATTTAAACAGAATGTAAAAAATTGCACAAATTTTTATCTAAATTTTGAGCTATTTAACCAGAATTTTTATAAAATTTTTGAGTATGCATTTAACACATTGCACATTGCATTTGATACAGAATTTAGTTGCTTCTTATCTATGTATGCATGCTACCACTTTGCAATGGTATGCTCTCCCTTCTTCTGCAATCTGTGCAACATGCAAGACTTCGAGAATACCCCTATTCTTTCTTTAGCTAAACATGTTGAAAATTTGCCTTCACCTTACCTCAAAATATGAAAGCGCATGGAATGGAACAGCAAAACGGATTTGATAGCTTATGGCTGCTTACAACTAGGAAAATTCGAGCTCAGCGAATAATAAAACTAATTACAAGGTATTCATTACAGGTGAACCTTTTGAAGAAAATTCCTGGGAACTGAGCAGCTCAGAAGACCCTCGTCATCCGAGATTCCAATTATTCAAATGCTTATAAAAAACGGGGTGCTTTTTTCACAAAATAACAAGATTCTCATCCGATTCGGCTGGCAGCCACGAATTTGAAAACAGAATTTTGTTCGAAACTTTCATTCCTGGAAAGTAACAATTTATTTGCCATATCATTCACCTATTTAGAACCTCGCTACAAGCATACAATTTTCAAAACAGTCACAGAAGAAAATATTAAAAATTAATTACAAGAACTAAAAACGAAATATGCTGATAACATAAGCGTTCTACAAATTCTGAAAAAGCCAAAAGAATAAGAATGAAGAATTCTTTGACAAAAGCTTTAGAAAAACCTGAAACATCTTTTTTGGCTTGTAAGCGATGTTTAAACAACGATCTTGCCATGATGCTAGATTCTTCAAGTGATGTTGAAAGTCAGCAGGATACATCCGATACTTGCAGCCCCGATGCGATACTCTAAAACGAATTATTATTGCACTGCAATATAAAAAAACAATAAAATGTAACTGAAATTTCAATCGAAAAGAATTTGAAATATTGTCAAGTTTCACACGCAGATATTTGTCGTCTCGAGTAAGCAGCAATTACTTTTTATTAAATATAATGTTCCTATTTTTAAAATCAAGTACTAAATAAAATTAAAAGTATTACCAATTACTGACTTTTCCTTTTCTTTACCTAAATTACTAACCAAAATTATTTCTTAAAAATACTTGACATCCGCATTCGCATACGCATCCGCGGATGTCTAAAATTCCACATTCGCAACATCCATAGTATGTATGTATAAATGTGTGCACTTTATGTACTTTTGCATACATGCACACATACATAAGTATGTACATATGCACCAACGATAGGAGCAACGACTCCAATAAACTTCTGTCGTTGAATTATTTAAATGTCGATTAGAGAGTGAGTCTATTTACCTATATCGTACATACATACATATATATTTATATATACGTATTAAATTAAAAGTATGTAGTATTTGCTTCATACTCTCTTATATTTATGTACATACATATCTATGTATACATAAGTACTTACACACTAGCGTTGCCATATGTCGCGTATTTGCCGGAACGTCCCGTATTTTGCATTAAATTTGAAATGTTGCGCTGGGACAAGATTTTTCCCGAATTTTTGACAGTTTTATTATTAATTTTAACCCGCAAACTACTGCATGGTCATGCTTTAACGCGGATATTGTGAGTGGGTCATTAGCAAGCGTTATTGAATGCAACACTGTAAGAGAAATATAGCAAAAAATTGCCGATTTTTTTGTGGACAGTGTTCCGAATTTTCTTCTATATAATGCATGAACAAAACGGACTTTTACATGGAAAAAAATAATTCTAAAAAAATTATGATAATTTTTACCCACTTGAAACATCTGGCAAATCTGGCAACACTAATGCATACATATCTGCTTTGTGATACATTGCAGTTTTTAATTTACAAACGTACATACATAAGTACAAATGTATATGTATGTATTTTTTTTTTCTTTTTACGGACAAACTTTGTTCTTTCATACTGACTGATCGCCTATTGAGCCGCTTGATTGACTCCCTGACTGTCTGAGTGTTTGATGCCATAGCTAAATGGCTCGTTGCGGCTTTTGTGGCCTCAATGGTAAGTATTTTCACTTTAATTGAAATAAATACAGATAAGCGCATAATATCCCTGCAGGAAAAGCTACAAATTCCGAAGTACCAGTTTGTTTTTATACTCATTAGCTTGTCTGCTTTTTTTCCATACTAGCAGCTGGTATTTTCAACATCGCTATGCCCTATGAAATCTAAACTGTTCGACTATGCAGTAGACATACCAGTGGACGGGTAGACTGCCCTTTCATGACCAGCTGAAGAAATAAGCATATATTTTACTAGCGGACCCGGCAAACTTCATGCAGCCCAAAATTGGTTTTTGATTGATTTGATTTGAATTGATTTGATTATTCACTATTCTATCCGAAATAAATCTTTTTGATTTAACGTCTGCCATAGATGACAAATGATGCCACTCGAATTCTAATTTTGATTGAATGAAACACCTTTAAATTTTAATTTGCATACTTCAATTATGAAATGCCTAATACCTCCAAACAAATCCTTCTAAATAATACTCTGCCTTAAAGCTCATTTATGCAAGACTTAGACTTGACTTTATTGAAAATTGTATACTTGGACAATGGGCGTGGCGCCGCCCCCTTATGACCACAAATGTGCGATTTATTAATTTCTTGAAAATTATTAAAATCGGACTAAAATTACATCTGTTTCTAATATAACGGTAAATTTCAGAAATGCGAAAACTCCGATATTTTAAATAATTGTGGATGCTTATTTACCCCAAGTTACAACAATCTCTCAACAATAACAAATACTGCTATAGACTTTTAGGAATTGGGCACCGCGGCACCGCCAACTTTATGACTACGAATGTGACTTCTACCAAACTTGGTTCAATTATTAAATATATTAAGTCTAACTCAGAATATTCCCGAAAACGTTTGAGATCGGGAAAAACACCAATGCTTATTAAGCAAAGGTACCTCCGCCGGGTATATAAAGTACGGTTTCGCTCGAACTTGAGGCATTGGCCCAATGTACGCTTGCTTTGTTTGCTTCGCTTTGAAAACTGTCAAACAGTTTTTGAACTCTACTAAAATGTATGAAAGTTAGCCAAATGGCAGCTTGACTTCACTTGCTTGAAGTTTTTCAAGGTTTCGAATAGCCGAAATCTATATTTGACAACGCTTTGTAGGCTTTTGACAATGAGATAAGTTTTCGTGATAAATGAATTCAAGCAAATTGCTTAACTAAGAATGCTGCAAGGATTTATATACATAATACGAATATCTTAACTTAAAAATGAGGTAGTATAATTGTTTCATTATTATCTTTTCCTTGAAATAAAAAAAAATTAATTCACATTAATTTCAAAATAAATCTGAAAAGATTAGGAGGTAAGACGATGTTCCCATTATATTTATTATTAATTAATTTTATTATTAATTCATGTTCTATTTTGAAGGAAATTCTTAATGTTAATGGAACAGACTTTGATTTCGCAACCACACAGCTGATTGCTTTGACAGCGTTCCAAGCTACATTTGGCCAAACAAAGCCAAGTAATTAATGCCAGCACCTGTATACCTCTTTATTTGTTTTGTTTTAAAATCAAATTCCCTGTTTCTTTTCAGGATATTCGCAATAAAAATACCCAATTATTTATTTTACAATTTTTTCATAGTAACTATATTTTATAGCTCCGCCAAAACCCCCAAAAAATTGCAATGGGGACCGGATAAATATTAAAAAATGGTTAAACAAGCTAATATGTTTTTTTGAGTGACCTCTAAATATTATTTGATTTCAAAATAAAAAATAGGGGTATATTTCTATCGATAAAGATCATTCCTAATGGGTGAGAGCATTAAAATTCCGACTTTACCTATTTTGGAATACCCTAATGTACATATGTATGTACATATATGAATATATGTATTTGTTTAAGTTTCAATTGTCGCTTCTCTGTGGCATTCAAGTGATCCATGTTTGTTGGTTGAAGAGCAAAAAATGCATCGTAAAATTAATTTCCAGTTTATTGACGCATTTAAAGGCAAAGCACAAAAAGATAGCAATCGTTTGTATATAAAAACGCGTGTATTCATATGTGTTTTCATTACGTATGTACGTATATATGGACATAAGTGCGTACCAGAACGCCCATAAAAAGCTGAATCCGATGGAAAATTTAGCTTATGAAGAAGATGCAGCTTATAATGGGAAAATCTGTTTACTTCCCACATTCCTGTCAGGTTCGGAGAACCGTATAGCGATTTTTGTGGAAGTGGTAAAGACCTCCCGGCCGGATGCCTTACTTTACGAATAAATTTCTAGATAATCATTTCTTCAAGGAATTGCACAGCTTAGCCGGGTCACCTCAGTCTGAATTCATCCATTGATCAAGCACACTTAGAGACAAGTAAGTAAAACATCATCCGCGTCAAATTTTGACCAATAACACCAAATAAAAATCAATTTTCAATTTCAATTTCAATTTATTTATATATAGAGTTTTGTACGTAGTAGAAACTCAGTGAGAGGGGAGACCAGTGTTTTTGCAAGTATGTATTTATATTATGGAGTGCAATGGGGTATAGTCATTGCGCTGGGTATGCAGTTACAGTTGCATGGCTATACTCAATCCCGACTCTTGCGTCCTCGTTCGCGCACTCTGGGCAACGTGAGCAACCCATGTGCGAGATGCGGTAACCAATCCGAGTGGAGCCTTGGGTCACGGCAGAAAGAGAGGGAGCTTCGGTGGGGCCACTCTGACTTATTCGGTTTAAGGGCTCACTGAAGTCTGCAGCGTCTGTTCACCAGTAGGTGCGGCTGCAAGCGGGTGTCTGCTTGGAGCAAGCGGCTCGCTATATAAACGTGTATTTGGTTGCGAAACCACCCCCGTCCCAGCAATGGGTTGTGCGCTGGGCTTGGGACCCGCCACGTAAAAACCACTTCCAGTGAAGAAGCAAGGCAAAGCCTCGGATGAGACCCCCCCTTATGATGACGACCACGGCAAATGTTTAAAGGACTACGATTTGAGGGCATGCACCTGGAATGTCCGGACCCTTAATGGGGAAGGTGCCTCTGCCCGGCTGGTTGATGTCCTCGTAAGGACAAAAGCTGACATCACCGCCATCCAAGAAATGCGTTGGACGGGGCAAGGCAAAGAATGTCTGGGGCCTTGCGACGTCTACTACAGCTGCCATGTAAAGGAGCGCAAATTCGGAGTTGGATTTGTGGTGGGAGAGAGACTCCGTCGCCGAGTACTGTCGTTCACCCCGGTGGACGAGCGTCTAGCCACAATCCGCATCAAAGCGAGATTCTTCAACATCTCGCTCATCTGCGCCCATGCCCCGACGGAAGAGAAGGATGAGACATCCAAGGATCTCTTCTATGAGCGCTTGGAGCGCACGTACGAGCGCTGCCCCCGTTATGATATCAAAATCGTGCATGGCGACTTCAATGCCAGGGTGGGCAAAGAAGGGATCTTTGGAACCACCGTCGGAAAATTCAGCCTCCACGACGAAACGTCCGACAACGGAGTGAGGCTGATCGACTTCGCCGGGGCCCGAAACATGGTAGTATGCAGTACTAGGTTCAAGCATAAAAAGATTCATCAAGCTACCTGGCTGTCTCCGGATCGAAAAACGAGAAACCAAATCGATCATGTTGTGATAGACGGAAGGCACGCTTCCAGTGTTTTAGACGTACGCACACTCCGAGGCCCAAACATCGACTCGGACCACTATCTTGTTGCAGCCAAGATACGCACCCACCTATGTGCACCAAAAATGTGCGCCCAAATATGCAAGGAAAGCTTAACGTCGAAAAGCTGCAATCACAACAGACAGCCAGCGCTTTCGCTACTCGACTCTCACACCTGCTCTCAGAGAGCACTCTTCAACAAACATACATATGCGAGCAGTGGAACCACATTTCCCGCTCATTAAGTACCGCCGCCGAAGAAGTAGTCGGATTTCAGCGAGCCCGAAAGAACAACTGGTACGATGAGGAGTGTCAGGAAGCTGCAGAGAAAAAAGAAGCCGCCTACAGGGCCACGCTGCGATCGGGCGCAACGCGCGCTATGTGGGACCGCTATAGGGATCTGAAGAGGGAAGCGAGACGTATTTGCCGCAACAAGAAGAGAGAGGCAGAAATACGTGAGTGCGAAGAGCTTGAAATGCTGGCCGACAGGAGGAATGCCCGAAAATTTTACCAGAGAGTTAGGCGACTTACGGAAGGTTTAAAGACCGGGGCGCACTCCTGTAAGAACAATAATGGCGACCTAGTAACTGATGTCCAGAGCGTACTTAAATTATGGAGGGAACACTTTTCCGCCCTACTAAATGGCAGCAGCACAGAAAGTTGTGGAGAAGAAGAACCCGAGCCCGCAGTCGATGATGACGGAGTCGACGTTCCACCGCCTGACTATGACGAGGTACGTATAGCAATAACGCGGCTGAAAAACAACAAAGCCGCTGGAGCTGACAGCCTGCCAGCTGAGCTATTCAAGTACGGCGGCGAGGAGTTGATAAGGTGCATGCATCAACTCTTGTGCAGAATATGGTCAGATGAACGCATGCCCGACGACTGGAATTTAAGTGTGCTCTGCCCAATCCACAAGAAAGGTGACCCCGCCATTCGCGCCAACTACCGCGGGATCAGCCTTCTAAGCATAGGTTACAAGGTCTTATCGAGCGTATTGTGTGAAAGACTGAAGCCCACCGTCAATGAACTGATTGGGCCTTATCAGTGTGGCTTTAGACCTGGCAAATCCACCATAGACCAGGTATTCACAATACGCCAAATCTTGGAAAAGACCCGCGAGAAAAGGATCGACACTCACCATCTATTTGTCGACTTTAAAGCCGCTTTTGACAGCACTAAAAGGAGTTGCCTATACGCCGCTATGTCTGAATTTGGCATCCCCTCAAAACTCATACGGCTGTGTAAAATGACGTTGAGCAATACCACCAGCTCCGTCAGAATTGGAAAAGACCTCTCCAAGCCGTTCGCCACAAAACGGGGTTTCAGACAGGGCGACTCCCTTTCATGTGACTTCTTTAATCTGATGTTGGAGAAGATAATAAGAGCTGCAGAACTGAACCGCTCAGGAACAATTTACTACAAGAGCGTGCAATTGCTGGCTTATGCCGATGACATCGACATCATCGGTAACAAAAACCGCGAAGTCTGTTCTGCCTTTTCCAAGTTGGATAGGGAAGCAAAGCGCATGGGTCTGGTGGTAAACGAGGACAAGACGAAGTATCTCCTGTCATCAAACAAACAGTCAGCACATTCGCGCCTTGGCACCCACGTCACTGTTGACAGTTACAATTTCGAGAAAGTAGAGAATTTCGTTTACTTGGGAACCAGCATTAACACCGATAATAATGTCAGCATTGAAATCCAACGTAGAATCACTCTTGCCAACAAGTGCTACTTTGGACTGAGTAGGCAATTCAGGAGTAAAGTCCTCTCTCGACGTACGAAAACCGCGCTCTATAAGTCACTCATCATGCCCGTGCTGGTATATGGCGCAGAAGCATGGACAATGACAACATCCGATGAGGCGGCTCTTGGGGTGTTTGAGAGAAAGATTTTGCGGAAGATTTACGGTCCTTTACGCGTTGGCGACGGCGAGTACCGCAGACGATGGAACGATGAGCTGTATGAGCTTTACAACGATATGGACATAGTGCAGCGAATTAAAATACAGCGGCTCCGCTGGCTTGGCCATGTCGTTCGAATGGACACCGACGCTCCAGCTCTGAAAGTATTCAACTCGGAACCCGCTGGTGGTAGCAGAGGAAGAGGGAGGCCCCCCACTGCGATGGAAAGATCAGGTGGAGAAGGACTTGGCTTCACTTGGCGTTTCCAATTGGCGTCAGTTGGCACAGAGGAGAAACGACTGGCGTGCTTTGCTGAACTCGGCCAAAATCGCTTAGGCGGTTACAGCGCCAAAAAAAGAAGAAGAAGTATTTATATCTAAACAAAAATTTATTGGTTCAAAAAAGGTGGGTAGATACTGTGGCCAATGGTAAATTTCGTTTGCCGCCTCAGAGTCTGCATGTCTGTAGAAATGCATCAGACTAGACCGAGCATACTTTGAAATGCCATCTAATCTAATCTAAAACTTAAGCAAGTTCAATTACATGGCAGTTGAAAATTGCATGTGCAAAAATTTCATAAATCGCATAAAGGAAATTTTTGCACATGCAGCAGTACATAGCATGCATTTAGGCACCCAGCGTTAGCAGTCGCGCCTAAACAAAGACTAATTCTTTTAGTAGTACATCTTAAGTTAATAATAATAATTAATAAGGAGAGAGGAGTTAGTTATTTATTGAAAATTTTTAAGAAATTAAAGAAAATTTAAAAACACCTTGCACGCAAGAATGCCATAACTTTACACTCATAGACTCCATTATAGATTGAGGCACAGTCCATTTTAGGACACCCTTTTCAAATTTAAATCTTCCATTGCATCGATTTTGAACAATCGGTGGGTGAATGATCCATATTTAATTGTGGCAACATTGAGGTGCATTATAGCAATTCATAATTGCTGATATTAGGTAAATGGATTTAATTCAAATTTGCAAGTAAATTATACTAACTCGCATTAAAAGCACCTCGACAAGAGAGCCATACATGTAGTGCACAAAGTCGGCAGCTGCATTTTAGTAATAAAGTGTTTGCTCGCAATAACAGAACTACCCAGTCTGAAATGGCGGTTTGGCTAAAAGTGATTTTAGTTATTTCTGTTGCACAACTTTGGCCAAAAGCTATACAAGCAGGACTTTCCAGCATAGATACTGCACACAGCCAAGTAAAATACTACAAAGATTTTCTTATGAAAATACACAATGAAGAAAAATTTGAAAGTTGCTTTTTTTACGGAGATATCAAAAAAGATGGCGTTCTAAAGACCCTACTTAAAATCATTGTTGCGGATTTTAACAAGCCTATTTTACTTCATAACACCAACGCGACTTATAAAATTGCTAATATGTTTAATAGTAACACACTCAGCATTGCACAGATTGAGAATACGGATGTGGATCTGCAGTCAATTGCCGAGAGTCTCAATGAAATGCGACAGAAGCGCATTATTTTAATCTGCGCTAACTCAGAGTCGGTTAAAAGTGTCAGACGCCTATTCTTATTAAACTTATTTCGTTCTTGCGAAGCAAAAAAAAATGCTGAGTGTTATTGCGATTTTCGAAAATTTTACGGAGAGCAGAGCGTACTACAGTTACACCATCTTCCCCAACTTTAGACTGGAGTACAATGAGTTTGGTAAAAACAGTTTGGAAGTATTTCCAAATCGCATGAAAAATTTACATGGATATCGCATACGCACAATAGCCGATAACTTATTTCCTACTGTATTTGTTAAGCAGCTAGCGGATGGGCGTATGCGGGTTAACGGGATTTTACAGAAGCTGTTGGAAACATTTGCCAAGAGCATTAATGCCACACTTTGGTATCCAATATCAGTAGGCGAGAATGAATTGCGCCATCCAACTGAGTTTCTCAAACTCTTACGCACAAATAAACTGGATATACCTCTTACCCGGAGGGCTTTAGAAGTAGAAGAGACTTTCCAGGAGGTTTCTTATCCATTCAGCGTTGTAGACTATTGTGTCATGGCACCAACTAAGTCATACCACTCGTTTAAAAGTTTCTACAAACTTTACTTTACAAAAAATTTGATCACTTACATAATAATTTATACATTTAGCAGGCGTTTTTTGCTCTATTTATGTCGCCGTTTCCAAAATCTTCGAATGGGTAAGTCCATGCACAATGGTATATATTGGGCAATCATTGATATGACCACGTTTGCTCGCCCAACTGCCTTAGACTCCTTGATGACCTTTCGAATTCTAACGTGCTTGACTATACTTTGGACATCTTGCATTGATACTCAATTTGCGGCGCATCTCAATAGCTTTTTGACTCGGCCAATCATGGTGACAAATCCAAAAAGTTTCGAAGATTTAGTAGACAACGAGCAGAAAATGTTGCTTAGTTTGGAATATTATCATTACCTAATCCAATGGTGTGGTGATTCATGTAAAAATATAAAAAATTCAGTTGTATTTGCCAATTCGCATCTGGACTTTGTCAATCAAGTTGCGACACTCAACACCACATATGCATATATAGTTGAAACATTTAGGTGGAAATACAATATTTGGAAAATGAGATGGTTGCAGTATCCGCTATTTCGGTTGACAGAAATATGTTTAAGAAAGAATGTTCTAAATTGCATTCCTTTATCAGCAAATTCAATTTTTAAGGATTCGTTGAACTCATTCATTATAAGAAGCTTGGAACAGGAACTGCTTAGCTATTGGACAATGGAGACATATTTGGAAGCATTAGGCAATGAAAAATTCTATAAGGAACAACCGTTGGAACGACCGCTGGATATGGATTATATGTCATTGATGTGGCCATTCTTTGGTTTCGCTTGGACGCTGGGCAGTGTGATATTTGTAGCCGAACTAGTCATTGGACATTCGAAGCAATACAATGCAGGGCAAACTAAGGTTAATAAATAATTCCCGTATAAATTTCTGCGTATATGACGAAAGACGAATTTTATAGGAGAAAGAAAAACAGAAATTTTTTCAGTTGGCCCAGAAGAGAAATGACTGGCGCGCTGTTTTGGACTCGAAAGCCAAAATCGCTTAGGCGATTTCAGCAGAAGAAAAATAATAATTTTTTAGATTTAGTATGTTGGTCTCAGGAAATGCAAACAATAATTCACCGAAAAAGGCTAACATGCAATTGCAATCTTTTTTGTTCACGCCACGCGACTTAATGATTAAATATGTTTGAATTTATTTTCGTTTATTTTAAGATGAAGGGTTTTTAAATAACTTGTTAAACATGCTTGTAAAATTTGTCTATTAAACAATAAATTTGTTTGTAAAAAAAATACGATGCTTATGCTCGACAAACCTTCTTTATTTGTTAAACAAATTTTTTTATATTTTAAACAAACCTTTTTTTTATGATGTAATTAATTTTCTTTTAAGAACCATACAGAGTTGTTTTGGCGACATTTAGAGGGACTGAAGTAAAATCGAGGAACTGACGAATTAATCGCTCATTTGCTGCAAGAGTGTCATAATCCAAACAAATTTTTTTTATTTAAATAGGATGCAGAAATTATCGCCACCTGTTCTTTTATGCTGTGTAAAAATTTCATAGTTGTATCGATTGACAATAGCTCATTAGAAGAAAATGTGTCTCAATTTTACTGTGGGAGCGTATGCAAACGGTAAATTATAAAGCCGTTTTTCACGAGTTTTTAATTTTTTAAATTATGAAATTCTTAAGTGCACATTATGTGCATGTGCATTAAGTACATATTGTGCATTTCGCTCAGTTTGTATGTACAAGAGCGACATCAATAAAAGCGTACAGACGAATAAGACGTGCCCTTAACATTTTTTTGATCAAGGCTCTAGTGGCACTGCTTTTTGTCTTTAGTACATATTTTGCAAAACTATTCAAAAATGTTACATTGCATTCATTATTTTAACTTTCTAACTGTGTTTTCCTATGCCAGTACAAGTTATCCGTTAGCTCAAACGCTTTCGAATCACTTTTTCAGTTTTCGAGTAACTTTGACAATCAAAAATATGTCTTTGCATTTTTTTAATTACATTATTAATATAATTTAATTTCATGATTTTGATAATTACACTGGATCACAAATTTAATTTTGATTTTGCTCTCCAGATGCCACTATCCAATTTGTATGTAGAACCGCTCGCTGTTTCCGAAAATCGAGTTAAGTTATTTTCGTATGGATACGTTATCCACCTATTTGCAATTTACCGTTATTCAGCTTAAATAAAAGAGTGGTTCCACTTAATCAAATATATCTTATGAACTTATTAAATAATCGTAATGCGGGGTACAGTAGATGAAGGAAAATAAAATTCTCTATAAATCGTGTGTACATCACTTTTCGATAGCCCTGAGAGTGTCTCATAAATTAATTAATCATTCCAGACTATTTGTTTTTTTTGTTGGAAAAATGCAAAAAAAAAGTAAAAAAAATAACAGTTTCTGTGTAAATATTTTGCTCTTGTATTGAAGCCTGTTCATTCAGAAGAAAAACGAAGCTACTATTGCAGAAAATCGATAGACAAATAAGAAAATAATGATAGGTCAAATGAATTAGCGCAAGGTTTTTTTGTATGAAATATGAGCAGAAAATAGTGTTACTCATACGCCACGTACACCTGAGTAGGTAGAGTACCCTGCAGTGAAAAGCCAAACCAGTTAGAAAAAATACTAGTTCATTAAGTAGTATGTGCCTACCAGTTCGACAATTTCGAAGAACTTAGGCGATCAGCGACATCTGCCTTTGAATTGCCAAAGCCAAAAATAAAACGCAATTATAATTGCTTTTCTTACAAATATCGGCTGTGGCGTCACGTGAAGACTACTGGTTCTGGTTCTGAAATTGCAGATTCGAGGCCGCTTGGAGGTGGTTAAGATTTTTAAAGTTAAATAAATGTAAGTAAAAATAATTTATTCAATTTATAAATAAATAATAAATTTGATAATCTAATTGCATTGCAAAAAAACATTTAGGAAGAAATGCTTGTGCTATAAAAACAAAGAAATTAAACAAAAATATTTTTTTTTATTAAATTTAAAAATTACAATAAACAGCGTAAACAAAAAAAATAAATTTATAAAAAATAAAAATAAAATAAAAAATAGAAAATAAAAAAACTTTCCCTGCGCCAGGATTTGAACCTGGGACCTCAGGCTTACCACGCGAGTGCTTTGCTCTGTCGGCCATTGTGACTGCTGGAGCGTCGCGAGCAAAAAGGCACACTTATGCTTTTCACGGGGCATGCATTGGCAGACTATATCATCAACTGGTATGATGCTACTAGTATTTATACTAGTAGATGCTGATGCATAGCCTGACAATTGACATCTCGTAGGACATCGCAATGTTAAAAATGCCAGTCGCTAACATTGAAAAAGGATAGAACGTGAACCAGTTCGGCTGAAACGCAAACCGGTAGAATTCTAGTTCACAACTAGTAGCTTTCCCTGCAGGGTAGTTGCATCGAAAACAAGAGGCGTCAGAAATGATTAATTAATTTCTCAGAAACTATCGGGGCTATCGAAAAGTGATGTATACACAGTTTATGGAGAATTTTCTTTTCTTTCATTTACCGTATTTCCTCGTATTACGATTATTCAATTGGTTGGTAAGATATGCGTGATTAAGTGAAACCATTATTTTTTAAAGCTGAATAACGGTAATTGCAAATATTTCGAAAAGTTATCCATAACAAAAAGTATCTCGATTTTCGGAATCACCAAGGAATTCTACTTATTTGTATATTTTTGATTATTTTCAATTATTTTTGATTTTTTATATTTTATCATTTATTTCAACTTGTGAATAATTAATTGCAACGCTGTTAATATTTGTGCCTGCATAGGATGAGAATCAATACATTAACATAAGATAAATGCACAAGGAGAATAATATACCTATCTATGGCTATATGTAATATCTGCTCCAATGTTTCCTCTACAAAATTCTTTCTAAAAGTATTAATGAATGGCAAAGGCAGTTGATAATGTCTATAAAAAATCATTACTGACTTGTAAACTACCATACACGTACATATATGCTGCTACAGTGAATTTGGTTTCAGTTATTTAATATTAACTTATAAAAAATTGCCTGCCAAGGTGCCAGTTTTATAAAAAATAATTAAAGCTAATCATATAATTAGAAATAATCAAACAATTAAAAACAATGAAACAATCAAAAATAATCAACCAATTAATAATAATGAAATAATTTGATTATTTTTAATTATTTGATTATTTTTGATTATGTATTTTATTTTTTTTTTTTTTATTTTTTTAATGGCAATTAATCATGATTATTTTTTTAATATTTTACATTATAATAATTTATTAATTGTTGGGTTATGTAAGAAAATTAAAATAAACATTAAAATTTAAAAATGCAAAAAATAATGATTACTAATCGTAATGGAAATTTAACAGCACTGTTTCGAACATATGTATGTATGTATTTGTAACTGGTAAAATAGGTATTTAGTATTCCAATAATAAGAAATTAACAGATATACGTAAAATATGAGACTTGTAAAAACTTACATATATATATATGTATGATGTGCAGTAGGCATTTGTCTTTTTCTTACTTAAATATACCTAACAGGAGAGGATGGGGAATGATGAAAAACCAAAAAAAAAAACGTTTCCTCAAAATTGGTGAAAAAAGTTCTCCGGGAAAAAATTTATATTTAATATAATAAATAATATATGTGACCTGGTCTACGGAAAGGGGGCTTAGGTGTCAAAAAATCAATTTTCACTTTTTGGTTGATTCGGATGGAAGATGAGATGCTTTTTCACGTGGTGAAAAGCAGAAAATCCTAACTTGCTTAGAAGTGTACTAAAAATGTAGAGAAAGAAGAGTAAAAATAATATATAATAATATATAAAATAATAATATAATAATATATAAAATAACTATAATAATATTCCGACCAACAACAACACTTACTGGACGTCCGGCGCGGAGAACAATTAACGAGATAATGAGAAACTGACGAAACGAGTTGCTTACTTTTAACAGCTTTTTCACAGAAAACTAGTTTTCGCACGTAAGCTCCCTTTTCGTAGACCAGGTCACATATAATAAAAAAATATATACATCTGTGGTCACATGCCACAACCAAATTATAGACGAAAATATTTTGGTTTCCCATAACGTGAACATTACAATCCAAATGTTTAAAACGTTCTTTCTCAACTCAGCTCGATAGCTCCACTCAGTGATGAGCATTCCTCATACAAAATACCAACACAATTATGATGGCTCATACAGAAACATGGCTTTCCCATTTTTTATTTACAAAAATTAAAAAGACTTAAGACCAGTTGCGCCAATCAATTTTGATATTGTTAAAATTTATTAAAATCTTAAATGACACAATTTTGTTAGGAAAATTTTTCACTTTAAATTTTAACAGTCTGACAAGTTTTAAAATTGCTTGGTGAAACCGGACATTACGATATCTATTGTGACATTGATTGCGTATTAAAATATACATATTAAAATATACGCAAAAGTAATCAAACTAAATAATTCAGTATTAGTCCGCCAAATCGATTGATACTTTTTTCAAACACGCGAATATTGGGCGCTTCTTCACTACTTCGTCCATATCTTTGGCATATTTACCAGGGAAATTCGTTTTCAAACATGTTAAACGCATGTCAAATTTATATAAACCTCTACGGCACTCAATTAGATCACATTTGCTTGGCTTGCGATCTGTTTGGAGTATTTTGAATACCGCCGGCGCTGCCAGATGTCTTTCAGTCCAGTAACACGAACAAGGCGGCATGCAACGGCAAGGTGTCGGAAAAGCCATTTTATGTGGCTGTGGTGGGGGCTGCGGTTTGCATTTATACAGCCGATAGCGATGTACGCCGCCGAAAAGTTCGGACTGACCCAGCATGCGCGCCAACCAACGTTCCAGCAGATCCCAGTGCGAATTAATTGCACTCTTTTCGCGTAACAACTGCATGCGCCGCCAGAGATCAGAACGTCGCACCACCTCATATTTAGGTCCACTCTTTACCATAAATAATTTGTATAATTCGTAGTAATATTCAGGCGGCAATGAAATGCTGCGCGCATATTTTGTCATTTCATAGAAGAATAGTTGGCGAATGCCGTACGCAATATGCTTCATGTCACTGAAATTTTTAATATTCATTGCACTGAGCGATTGTGCATCGAGCAGCAAGAGCTTTTGCCCTGTGATAAGATTAACGCGGAATGTATTCTGGAAATAAGGTGGAATTATACGCATGTACATACATACATATGTACATACATAGCGATGGTGCCCTGCCATAACGACACAATTCAAAATTCAAAAATAAAAACCCATAGGACTGTTAAGTGGCGCATGTCTCTAATCCTAGTCTAATTCATATGCAATCGTTACTAAAGTGAGGAGTAAGGATTAGAGACGTCAGCCATTTAACAGTACTAAAGGTTTTTATTTTTTGAGTATTGAATTGTGTCGTTATTGCAGAGGACCAACGATATGTAGATGAGATGATTGAATCAGTGAATTATTTAGTGTTGTGCTCACCATATATTGAGGATAACCATATTTACGTATCCACTTGCAGACTTCCATATTCGTCCATTTATAAACGGATGGTAAAGGCAATCCATCCACTATTTTTATGCACAAATTAAGCAGCGTGTCGGGCGTTACTTTGAACACTATGGGCAATGCATTCTTATCGAAATCCTCCTTTTGCAATAACGAACTATGTAGATTAAATTTATAGCGTCGTAATGGTTCTTCCTTTGTGCGTTTTTTCTTTTTGGGCATTACAAACTTTTCAACTGAGATTGAGAAATATTCCCTCATGCCTTGAAACTTCTACTTTGTTTAGTAAAAATTGCAATAAAACCAACATATATGCAAGTGCACATGTAACTAATTGATTATTGAAAATTGTTATTATAAATATATTTTACAGTTTTTTATTTGACAGTTTATTTTGAAAATACTACAATTTATGGTGAATTTTACCTCAAGCATTTATTGAGCTGCTTGAGTTATTTGAGGGTCTGTTTAGAACTACTTAGCTCCGAATAAGTAAGAAGAAACTTGTGCTATCAAGTTAACTACTTACATATTTATATATCAGGATAATGTAGATAATTTCGTATATATGTACATTAGAATGCATTTCTCTCGATACAAAAAAAAATACTGCTATACTGCTTTTCCATGGGAATTATTAAATATTTTAAGACAATTCATCTACATGCCTCGTAACTATGTTAACCTCTTAAACTTACTTATTTTTGTATGGAAAATCAGTTTATTTACGTGGTTTACGCGGTTACGAGGCATTTTCGGGTTCCCATGAAAATGATTAATATTAATATATTAATGTGACGTGGACCCACTTGAAAAACCCTCGAATTTAAAAATAAAATTAGTTTTAAAAAATCACCCCACTTGATAGAAGAGTTTAAGCCTTGAAGGTCTGATCAAAAGTGTTTAAAAATTTTATCGACGGAATGAAAGTAATGAGGTTTTTGTAGGTATTTTCAAGCCGGTCCTGTTTAGAGATCCCAATATATGCCAAAAAAATTATGTTTTAAAGCAAATAAAGTGCTGTTTCAAAGAAAAAATTATTTTTTTTTTCGTATGTAGCTGTCATAATTATGGTCACCGTAACTACAGTAGTCCACGCGTGCAATGGTGTAAAAAAAGAGCGCGTGCACTCTGGTGCTAAGTATTGCCTAACTGATCATAACCTAATTTGGCACACCTACTACTCATATCATTAGGGCGGTCATAGACCAAAAATACATTTGATATATGTATCAAGGACATGAGGCACCGCCTACACAAATTTAAATTTCCACAATGCAAACATATCTTGGTAAGTATTTGTTATCTTGGAAAGTATTTTTGTTAGAGAGCAGTGAAATTTGGTACAAAGATATATGAAATGAATTTAGTACTCATGTAAAGAATAAAGTGTAATTGAAAAAAGGAGTATGGTACCTCCCATATAAACATATTTTAAGCCTACAGGGATAGGTACCTTTAATGTTATCATAACAAAGTTTACCATGCAGACCAGATTACATAAGTCTTTAATTTTAAACGCCATAAATATCTTAAAAAAATCGCACAGCTATAAAAAACAACTAGTGCAGATATATAACGCTACCTAAAGGTGAAAAGTTGTCAAGTCCATCTTTTTCAAAATTTAGTTTTTGATGCAAAATGGCAGGAAATACGAAACTACATCGATTTTTCGTCACTTCTGAACAATTGAAAAAAAATGGACTTGGCAACTTTAAGAGCCTTAGGTGACGATAATACGTATAACATTTAAAAATTATTTTCATATTTGTAAAAAAAAAAAATCTCTTTTATCTTCATAATGTCTCTTTTCTATGCTCAATGTGCGTTAAATACCTATCAAATGTCAAAAATAAAAAACGTGCTAAAAACTTAATTCCGTGCCAAAATTTAATGAGCTTAAATATTCATTTAAATATTTTTAAATGTGTGAAATGCAAAAAAAAATCCACTTAAATACAAGCGATTGCAAATTAAAAAAAGTACTTTAAAAACGAGGTGATGAATGGCTCTTGAAAGCAGACCGTTTATAAATTGCCTTTGCATTTTACATATTTTCACTTCGCATTTGATGTTTGTGTTTTTTTTTTTTTTTTTTTTTTTTGTACATACATACATAAGCAGATATGTATTTGCGCCCCATTTTGCTAAATTACTAGCACTTGCTGACAAACATACAACGTTTTTTATGTACGAGTTAATGCTTATCTATTTCCACAACTGCCATGTGCATAAGCCTCTCTGTGTAGTTAATCCCACTGAAGTGGTTGCGGCAATTAATGCAACGATTCACCCAGAACCCTATATACCCATAAAATCAAAGACCTGTAGTCAAATACAATGAGACCACATGCTTTTTTGCCACAAGCGCACAATGGAATGCAACAAAGCGCGAGGCAAAAAAAAAAATCGCAAAAGAACAAAAGTAATTCAAACAACAACACTAACACTTAAGTAGTTTAAGTAAGCACAAGCAAAAGCCGCGCTATTGCTTATACATAGTTAATAGAGGGGAAAAAGAAAGTTGCACAAAACTACCACTACAATTCATGGATGTTTGTTGCTGTTGTTGTTTTGGTGTTTTTTGTGTTTTTTGCTGCTGTAGCATGCAATTAATTTATAAATTATTAATGTTTGCTGAGAGCTGTACGAGCGGTTGCATTCAACAAATGCCGGCTACTCGTTGGCCACAAACTTTTGCAATCAACCAAATAGGGGGAAAAAAAACGGAAAAGTGTGTATGCATATAAGTACTCCTACACGAATTTGCACACTGACGTACATATGTTTATAAGCATGTATGTATGTACGTGTGTACATTGTACCAGTCTGCAAATAGGTATATTCCTACATATGTACATATTTCACTATTAAGTGCACTCTCAAAATCGACCCATTTCGTTCACACGCATGCATTCATACACATACATATGTACCTATACTAGCCCACTTTCAAACACCCACCCAGCTGTTTACACTGCTGCACCTACAGTAAAAGTCGTATAAGTGCGCAATTTTTATATATATATATCATTTTATTTCTTTAAATTTAATTTTTAGAATTATGCGCTAGATATACATATATGTATGTATTTACATACATACACGCATCGTCCGATGTGGAACTTATCCTCTATGTGTTCATCGCCTACCGAGGAAATATTTTTTACTCGCTAGGCAGCGCTGCAATCGAGTCAATACTAAAAATCGTATTCATTTAACTTACTTTTACTTTTGCACTTTGATTTTACTAAAAATCAGAAAGTAGTAGTTTGAAAATATTTGGAAGTGGGTTACCACCTGCTTGAAATGTCGAAATTAGTTAACTTATCCAAAAGTTATATGAAATGTCAAAATATGGATGTCAAACGAAAGAGTGTTAAGAAAGCTTTAGTTTAAACATTAAGAATATTTTTGAGGTGTTGGAAGAGGGTTGCCACATGTCTAAAAATTAATTTCAAATTATTGAATAAGTTAAATGAATTATTAAAATATGGGTATCAATCGAATGGTTTTGAAAACTCATTACTTCAGAACTATATTTAGCGGGGTTGCCACATGTTTTAAAAATAAAATTCAACTTAATTTATCAGTTAATTAAAATATGTATCGTAATGTTAGGCGAAGAATATTTAAGAGTATCTTAGCGCTAAACTATTTTTAAAGAGGGTTGCCACCTGTTTAAAAAGCCGAATTTAATTAACTTTTTCGCAAGTTATTTAAAATACGAAAGGGGCCGAAAAAACTTGAGTTTGAACATTTAGAATGTTTGAAAACGATTGCCACGTGCTTATAAAGTGACATGAAAATTATTTAAGAAGTTGTACGCGTTATTAGAAGATGGCTATCATCGAAATGATTTGGATAAGGCTTTATTTCTGAAATATATATTTTTCGGAGGGTTGCCACCTATTTAAAAAATCCAACTCAACTTAAATTGGGGCAATTACCTAATTCAAATATGTGTTTGTTAAGAAATCTTTAGCTTGAACACTATAAATATTTTTTGTGAGTTTTAAGAGGGTTGCCACCTGTTCAAATATTCCAATTATTTAAAAAGTCAAGTGAATTATTAAAATATGGATGTCAATCGTATTGGGGATGAAAAGGCTTTATTTCTGAAATATTGTTAAGAGGGTTGCCACGTATTCTATAAGCTAAGAGCAAAACGATCATCTGCAGATAATTACTATTGAGAGTTGTTGAACTGATGCGATGCTGGCGAAGGAAAAAAAGGCTCTTCTACCAGGAAAATGCATACGCATATACATAGTTGTCATGGTAAAAATCCACAACTTTATTTATGAACTGCTGTCTCCCAATAAACGAACCATGCACTTGCAAGTTTCCAAATCAGAACGGTTTCGGTTCGCCCAAAAAACATCTAGGTCAAGTGAAGAGTTCATCAATAAAACAAACGAAGTCGATTATTTGGGAGATAGGTATATCGCTAGCTTAGAATGAAAAGTTGCTAAGTCCCAATTTAAAAATTGTACAGGAGAGGAAGAAACTTTTTATAGTCATTTTCTTCAAGTATTTCGCAAAACTTTGAATACAACATTTTGCCTGTTTAAAGCAAAGCAAAACTCCATACGAATCAGAGGGATTCGATCTTTATTAAATATTTCGAACTATTTTGGCCTTATCGCAATTTCGGAGCTTTTTTGGACTTAGCAAATTTTCCTTTCATTGAATATTTATAACCGAGCACACATAAAACATATAAAGCCTCTTGTATCAAAATATGAGTTTTCATAAAAAGTGGACTTAGCAACTTTTCACTCTAAGCTAGCGATATGTAAAATGCATCGAGCTAAAAGAAAACTATTACGAGAAACAAGCAAAAAAATATCTTGTATAGAAAAAGTCTCCGACTTATCAAATCGTTCTCGTATTTAAGTGAGGGCATATTTAAGCGGGTTTCACTTAAAAAAAAAAATAATACTTTCCAGCTCTAGTTAATTTTTTTTTTTTTGCTGAGTGCTTACTGACCGACTGGCGAATACACTATCGACAGGCATACCCATATGTGTGTATGTACAAGTACTTCGTTAGCTGGGTGGTGGTTTGTTTGGCCATTTCGCGTGCGCTGATGTGCATCCATATGTATGTATGTACACACATATTGGGCATTTCGTCAAGTGGGTCATTCAACTTTAACAAATTAGCCAGCATTTGCATGCTACAATAAATACTTAAATTGGCTAGCTTTTGGCGTAAATCTTTTTTGAACACCTCTTTGATATACAGTTTTTTAACGAAAAATGATTACTTTCAGACATTTGAAGATCCTTTCTTTCGATATACATACAGCGGAAGAACTAAGCTTCACATCGTTGGCCTGAAATACAGTGCAGCATTCTTCGGCTTAGAAAAGGAAGGTAAAGATATTGGTCTATCTATAACTTTGAAGTAGTGAAGGACTTGGGAGCCATCACTCGACGATCAAAAATGTCGCTCTACAAACAGAAGCAGAAATATGCACGATGTCGAACAAAGATGAAAAGGCTTTCTGGAGCACGCAAGATTTGTGGTCCTGTCCGCGTGGGCGATGAGTACCCAGGAAGATGGATAGACGAACTGTACGCGCTTTTTAACGACATGGACTGACATAGTTAAACGCATAAAAATACAACAATTTCGCTGGCTTGGACATCTTGCAGCAATGAATGAAGACGCTCTGGTGATAAGATCCTTCGACTCCGCACCCATGGGTGGACAACGAATGCAAACGCGCCCACGAATACAATGGATGAACCAAGTGCAAATAGACCTGAATGCTCTTGGGATGAACAACTGGCGAAGCTTTTTGGTTTCAGCCCAAACCGACAAAGGATTGTAGTGCCAAATAAGAAGAAGAATGATGAACAAGACGTCTAAAGCATCGTGATGTCTTAAAATCGTAAAACTTTTCAGCGTAAATATATACCCTATATACATATATGTATATCATGTCGCAATTACTGTCACTTCAGCATCGTTCCCCAAAAACTCCTTGGGGAATTTATATACTGTTACACCCGCAAACATAATTGTGACGATTATTTGCTATTTAAATTTTTATTTTTTGAAACAAGAATACTTAATATTCAGTTTTGAATTTAAAATTTTCGATCGTCTTTTATCGTCATTTTGTTTATTCTTAAACCAAAGGCACGCGATCAAATCGGCTTGAGACCCTTTAGGAAATGTGAGCTTTCCGCTATGCACGACGAAAACATTCTGCATTTTGAAGGAAACATTCCGTCGTTTAAAGTGCAAAATCGCGTATCAGCAAAATGCAAAACCGCGTATGTGAAGTTGTATAAATAATTTTCTAGAGCGTTAAAACACTCATATTTCAAAATGGTTCCCTGTTTTATAAAGCAATCCCATTTCTGGCTAGTGTATTTCAGGACGAATGGATAAGGATTGAGCCAAGAGCTTGTGTGAGCAAATCCAATGTCAGTTACGCGGTTTTGCAGAATGACGATACGCGGTTTTGTACTTCAAACGACGATTCGCTTTTGCTGGACAATCCATCTTTTTAACATACGCGATGCCATTGGGAGTAAGTTTTTCCCATCGCTGTCTGCAGGTTATATGAGGAAACGAAATCCTTACGAAATGAATGCGTAATCCTTTTAAAAAGCTTCAGTTCGAATAAATATGGAACCTTTTTACAGAACTCTTTTTCATTTAAAATTTGTTCGGCGGAACGGTGAATTGTTATAACTAGTTATTTCCCAGCGAAATCTTTACGCAACCTTCTGTTAAAAGCTAAAAGGAAACTGTGTAAATTTATAATTTCTTTGGAGTTTTCTTCGAAAATATTATATGTATGTAGTATCTATATCCATGTAAATATATTAAAAAATGCGTTCAAATATAAGAAAAAACAACAAAAACCTATTATTAATATTATCGTATACATAGATAACTATTTGAAGTTGATATATGCAAACATGCCTTTTTTACTTTTAACCTAATCACAGTCGTTGAACCAAAAAATTTTAAAATAATTTATTACCTATAAAAAGTTGTAATTGAATAAATAACTAAATCTTGCTTTATTTAAAGAAAAAAGAAAGAAAGCTAACGACATAAATAAAGCCAACGACATAAATTAAAGTTTATGTATGTACATTAGGATGGTCCAACAAAAAAAGTTTTAAATGTTAAGCTCTCACCCACTATGATTTTGTAAATGGATAAAAGAATACCCGTATTTTTGTTTTTTTTGTTTTAAGAAAAATTATATTTAAATATTATAGAATTCTTGGAAATCAATATTTTTCGACCAGAAACTCTGTTTGTTTACCATTCCATTTTTTACTACTAACGATTTTTTATGGGTCCTCCATTGCATTTTTTGAGGTTTCGTGGTAGACCTTTAAAAAATAGTTGATATTAAAAAATGGTGACATAAACAATTGGGTATGATTATTGGAAGCCTCCTGAAGAGAAACAAAGTTTTCCAATCGAAAAATATTGATTATCAAGAATTGTATACCATTTCTACGAAAAAGTGTTTTTTCCACCATATAAGGCACTTCAAAATATATTACGAAAAGAGTGTATCTACATACATATTCTTTTTTCCATTTAGAAAATTCCTAGGGGATGAGAGCTGAACATTTTAAAGTTTTTTACCGAATCTATTTTTGAAACATCCTAATGTACATATGTATGTAGATCGCTCCACGCACATTAAAACAGCTCATCGATTCACAAGGAACTCTACTTTTACATTTGTATGATTTACGAGCCCACCAGTGGCACCATCCCACCACTGCATCTTAGCGACTCGCTGTTCATGCAGCATAATGTAGTAAATCATAAGTTTACTATGACAATTTGCATTTTTATCACTTAAAGTGTACGATACTCTCATATTCGCATATTTCCAGCTTTGTCCATATTTCTGTTTTCTATTTACCAGGTTTCATGTGCTTTTGTGGTCACAACAATCAGAATTAATGTGTCCGCTTTTTATTCTTCTTGTACCGCTATTATACATATACATTTTTATGGTGTTTTAGTTGATAATACTTTCTGCGTCGCTTTATTTATGCAGCCTATTTTCTGTCATAGCTATGTTTGTTTTGTCTGCTTACTGTTTATTCATCTGCTTTTATGTCCGTTTTTGTAGTCATTATAGGGAAATAAATGATAGCATTGCTGGCGCTTTGCCTAAGAATTATGTTTGTAGTTTGTTGCCATTAACGCCACATTTAGCGGTGCGATTATCCGTCGTGATATATTATCATAACGCTTAAATTTTTTATACTTTTCTACTATGTATTGCAAAGTTCTCAGTGGCTTGCTTATGATCTACATAAATATGTATCCGTTTTTTAGTGAGCATTGTGTGATATGGAAAACTGAAATGGCAGTAGCAATAAAACTCAATTTTTGTACTAACGACAAAGATTTTATTTATTTTATAGTTGTGGAAAAATATACCGCCCCTTATAGTTTTTTAAATATTTAAAAAAAAAAACAAAAATTACCTCAGATGACTTAACAGTTTAAGCTTCAAAAGCTTGTATAAAAATATTTAAAACAAATTTTCGATGCTGTTTTTGAATTTTCTTCAAAGACTGGTTTAAGAAAAACTTGAATAACTCAGCCAAAACCTTACCAATTTAAACTTATGAGGCATCATTGGTAAGGTATCTTCTCAGCCTTTTAATTCCTTTGCGAATTCAAGATATGAAAGAGGAAGGTAAGATAAACAAGTGTCATTCCATGTTGAATTAAGATGTGTTGGTATTTGATAAAGAAAAAATTGGGTTGTGAATGAGTTTTTTTTTTTTTTTTTGATAAAATGGCTGAGAAAATACCTTTCCACTGATACCTCAAACATGAGTCTATATCGGTAAAGTTTTGGAGCACTTATTCAAGTTTTTCTTACACAAATCTTTGAAAAAAGTTAAAAAACAGCATCAAAAATATCATTATTCTGAATCCGTTGATGAAATTTTTTTTTAATTTTTATGTAGATTTTTTAAGCTTAATCTGTTTTGTCATCTGTGGGGACTTTTTTCAAAAAATTCTTTAAAAAACTTTTATTATTCTTAAAAACTCTATTTTTAGAGATTTTTTCAAACCGGTCCAGCTCACTTAAATCTTAAAATTTCTCCGAAATATTTTGGTAGAAGTGTTAAAATATACTAGGTTTTGTAATCCCGCAACTTTGTTTGGTGATGCAGTTTAATGTAGGTACATATGTCCAGGGGCGCACCCAGGAATATATTTTGGGAGGGGTTTATACTTCTGAAAATTCGCTTCAGATAAAATGATCATTAAAGTACATTTATGCAAGTTTTATGTACAGTATGTAATAAATAAATAAACTTTTTGAAGTTTCATAAATAGAATTTATTTACATAAAATTAGCAAAAAACTCAAACATTTGTAACCGACTTCGAAAAAGGGGTAGGTTATCAATTCGTCGGAATAGTATGCTAACGCATAACTTTGGACCACGTGAACCGATTTCAATAATTTTTTTTTTTTTTATCGGATAGATGGTACCTCAAGGGTCTTCCCGTAATTTGAAATTACTTGTTTAATATAAAGTCCTATAAACACAAGATGCGCTCAACTTGCAAAAGTAATAAAAAAATTAAAAAAAAAAAATATTTTTAATGTTCATTTTCCTCGAAATCTGGTTTCTAGTTTTCGAATGAGATGGTGATTTTTTACGATTGCCTAATTTTTTTAATATTTCGAATACCGAGAAAATTAAATGAACTTGAATTTTTGTTATGTAGGCAATTTTGGTGGAACGAATTCGAAGTGGGCAAATTAGAACTTCGAATCCTCGTTAAGGACATATCTGTTGTAAACTCTTTGAGGCTCAGTAAGTGAGTATGCATTGCATATTTTTAGGTTTCATTCGCAGTTACACTTTTAAGAGCTCTCAAAAAAAAAACGAAAAATTCATATAAAATGGCGCACAAGAAATGGAATAGCAATTTTCTTCTATCAAAACTTCTTATATCAATTTGCATCTCTCAAGAAAAAAATGCTCGTATATTTATTTCTTTAAAAAAATTTACAGCAAAAGCAAAATGCTTTATAATAAAAAATATTTCTTGTGATTTTTCTTGAGAGCTGGCTTTAGGATACAGTTTGTATTTCAGGTTATTAGCTTTAGGGGGGGGGTTTGAACCCCAAAACCCACCCCTTGTGTGCGCTAATGCATATGTCTAACTCACATAAAATAAACTATATGTTTCGATATATATATATTCGTTTTCTACAGTGCTTCTTACATGTAAATATGTACTTACTCGTTTGTATATACATAATTGTCCTTAAATGTATGAATATTCACAAAGTGTGTTGCATAAGTCGTAAAACTTTTTTACGACATTTCTATCACAAATCGTCACAATGACGCAGCCAAACTCACCAAGCGCTGTAGTATTCATACCATACATATGCGTATGTATGTATTTATGTCGTAAGCTTATCTAACCTTTCGCACACCCGCACTCAAAATATGTGTAACACGTGTCGGCTCAAGCTTGATTTGTACAACGTGCTTTTGTTGCCCATCCATGCAAATTTAAGGTGCAACAAATTTATGACAGGTTTGAGAAAGTGCCGCTAATGCTGAACTAAAGATGCTTCCATTGCTGCATATGCCACAAACTGACTGGAGGGGAGGCTAATCCGTTTGAGGAAGAAGTATAAAAAAAAATAAGGCTGAAAAAAATAACGTTTCTTATACATATGCATGGACGTATGAGCCATAAATGAATTTGCATGGAAGTGCATATGTATGTGTGCAATTCACCTGGCTCTCAGCTCAATTATGATAAAATTGTTACAACACTTATGTAAGCTATATTTGATGCAATCATTCGGAAAGAAATATTTCCATATAACTACTATGTAAGTACATATGTATGTATGTATATATGTATGTACAATACATATCGGTAGCTTAAGCAGAGATCACACGATTTGAGTGGAGTTGTTTGTAAAGTTGTTTTTGAGCTCAACTCATTGTTTTGAAACGGGCTAAGGTACTTGTTTTATTTTTTCTCGATAAGGTCAAATAATAAAAAATCGTTTCATAAAAATCGAATCCTTCTGTTTTGTATGAAGATTTGCTTTGATAAAAATACGCAAAATGTTGTACTCAACATTACAACAAGCTTTGGCTACCTTTCATTTCTTTATTTAACGTTTATTATTTATTTTTTATGAAATTATAAGCTATGTTATAAACACCATATAAGTCCGAATTTAAAACTTTGTAAAAAAATGAGGAAAATTAATATATTATTATCTTACTCACGCCAGGTCATTGGGATAGGGCACCACTTCGTTGATATTTTATTTTTAATTTGTATACAATTTTTAATTAACCAAATGATTCCATAGATGTTATCTGTGATTTAGGTGATTGGGGTTGTGTTTTCAAGATGTGGGATGTATTATTTTAAATACTTAGATCCAAAAGCCAAAAAGTTGTAAGTACGCTTAGGGTCGTTATTCCAATGAAAGAAATAATCGGATTCTGTTTCAGCTTTCTTGCACACATTAGGGCGATTCAGAAAAAAAAATCTTTTTTTTTTGTCCTCGGAACCATACTCAAAAGTTCCGTTTAGACGTAAAAAAATATGTCTCAGAAAATATGAGCCCTTAATATTAATATTAAGAATGTCCGCATTGCACTTTCCGATTTCCCATGAATGTTAAAAAAATAAATAAATAAAACAGGAATTTTGTTTAATCCTGAATTCACCATTATTTCGACATGACCTCGAACCATTTGACCTTTTTTGTAGAACGTTCAATTCTCTACGAAACTACTCCAAGACCTTTCCAGTACAACGTATCGTTCGTGAAATTACCCTGCAGTGAAAAGCCAAACCAGTCAGAAAAAATACTAGTTCATTAACTAGTATGTGCCTACCAGTTCGACAATTTCGAAGAACTTAGGCGATCAGCGACATCTGCCTTTGAATTGCCAAAGCCAAAAATAAAACGCAATTAATTGCTTTTCTTACAAATCTCGGCTGTGGCGTCACGTGAAGACTACTGGTTCTGGTTCTGAAATCGCAGGTTCGAGGCCGCTTGGAGGTGGTTCAGATTTTTAAAGTTAAATAAATGTAAGTAAAAATAATTTATTCAATTTATAAATAAATAACAAATTTGAAAACCTAATTGCAATGCAAAAAAACATTTAGGAAGAAATGCTTGTGCTATAAAAAAACAAAATATTTTTTGATAAAATTTAAAAATTACAATAAACAGCCTAAACAAAAAAATAAATTTATAAAAAATAAAAATAAAATAAAAAAAAGAAAATAAAAAAAGAATTCCCTGCGCCAGGATTTGAACCTGGGACCTCAGGCTTACCACGCGAGTGCTTTGCTCTGTCGGCCATTGTGACTGCTGGAGCGTCGCGAGCAAAAAGGCACACTTATGCTTTTCACGGGACATGAATTGGCAGACTATCTCATCAACTGGTATGATGCTACTGGTATTTATACTAGTAGATGCTGATGCATAGCCTGACAATTGACATCTCGTAGGACATCGCAATGTTAAAAATACCAGTCGCTAACATTGAAAAAGGATAGAACGTGAACTAGTTCGGCTGAAACGCAAACCGGTAGAATTCTAGTTCACAACTAGTAGCTTTCCCTGCAGGGTACTTTTAAATTATATAACTTTTATGTTAAGACGTGCGACTAAACGTGTTAGATTACTGCGTATGGTGCTACGGGGCGTATACGTTACATATACACAACCCCGTGTACATACATAAATATATGAGAAAAAATCTGAAAATCTAACAAACAATTCGTGAGATTTATTTCATATATGGCTAACACCTCCTTGTGCGAATTCACCTTGGTAAAACTCGTCCGAGAACTTCTTAAGATAGAAAAGCAACGGAAATGTTCTTTGGTTTTGTGAAATGAGCTACCAACGCTTTAATAACTTTGAATAGTTACGAATAAGTGACATCGTGGCGATCGGCGATGAGATTCACTTCTAATTTCTGGCAGGGTTCATGTACATACATACGTCATCTATTGTACATACATACATACATATGTACATATGTATTCGTGCACGTTCCACCGCTCAGCAGCTATGTAGATGTCATCATTCACACGTCAAATGTGGTGTCATTTTCGTGGCCCATAAAATTCAAAATGCTTTGACATGACACTTTAAAATTGCAAGCGCGCTGCAAACGAAAACGAGCCGCCAGTGAATTTGGTTGTGCAGATATTGTTGTTGTTGGCTTAACATCTGCCATAGTGACAAAAGTTTTGATAAATATTCATACATATATGTACATATATGCATAAATATCATAATAGCCATCATATGATACACATATGACACACATATGTATGTATGTAGGTACATTTCCTATAGCAGCTTGCGCATTTAATATGGATCGACATACATATGTATGTATGTATATATGTACATTAGGGTGGTCAAAAATTTCATATGTTAAATGTAAAGTGTGAATTTTAATGGTATCACCCACTAGAGTTGGTCTACACCGAAAAATAAACCTCTGTTTCTTTCGTATTCTAATAAAAAATATTTATAGAGGCCGCTCAAAGTTTTTCGTGTATTTTATATAGTGAAAAACAACTTTTCATAGAAATAGTATACGATTTTTTTAAAATCAATAGCTTTCGATTGCAAACTCTGTTTTGCTTCAGGAGGTACAAGGATTACGTTACGGTGATTTCAAAAATTAAATTGCTTTTTTGTACCGGTTACCAATTTCTAATAATCCGACTTCTTACTAGTGGTTACTGATTTCATAAAAAAAACAAACATTCCTTTTATTCATATTAAATAAATATTGAATTATTAAAAAAAGTATCAAATATTTTTTTCCCAAAAAATTTTAGAACTGATAACTACGAGCATAATAAAAGAGCAGATCAAAATGGGAAAAAAATTTAATTTAAATTTTTGATTTAAGCAGTAATGTATACCGAAGATTCATCATGCCACGTATGAATCTATGGAGCGAAATAGCTGAATAATCCAATACTGATGTGTAAATTTATATTTTAGTAAGAAACCTGGTTAAAAAAGGTAAATAAGGGAAAAATGGAAACTGCGATATTTCAGTTATTACTATACTAATATAAAGGGAAGCCGTTTGAAAAAAAAAAATTAAAAATGCGAGCAAGACTACTCCGCGTATCTCAAAAGAGGTAACCGGCACTAAAAACTCGGGTTTTTCAAAATTGGTAACCGGAACAGAAAACCCGGTTTGGCTATTTAAATCAGTTTGAACAAACTACGTCCGTTTCTTGGTGAACCTACATATGTACATACATATATTATATATTTCTCTCAACACATGATTTGGATATTTTTAATAATTGATGGAACTAAACTATTTTCAAAGTATATATACATATGTTTCTACATTTCTCCATTTGTGCGTCCGAGCTAGTAGCGACGATGCGGTAATTTCATTAGTTTGCAATTAATTAAAAATATTTCCTGTCATATTGAGAAATAGGACACTTCCTTTTTTTTGATTACAATATTTTTCTCAACAGCGCATGGCTCCTGTTTATCCTGTGCGGAATTTCTTCCGCCTTAAGTGCTATATTGACTGTACGCACTACGAGGTGCGTGGCTTTCCCTGTGTGAGTTTTTTCCAGTAAGCCCCCGCTACTTACATATACATATACACAAATACGTAGGTAGGAATGTAATCTGCACAGCTCCTGTCATCTTTTGCCAGTACTCAACCGGTCTGCTAGTCAGTCGTCTGCTCATTATGGAAATTCTAGTTGGTTTCATTTGTAGCAAATTATGTTGTCGGTGCTCGCTATGTTTTCTCCATATGCTCTTTAGCGCTGCAAATTGCTACGTAACCAACTTCGAGCAAAAAATACATTTGATTTTATATCATTTCTGCCAGCACAATCCTATGCCATTCTACTCGATGCGATTCAATTCCTTTCATTTTAATTTTAGCATGCGTTTGCAAAAAAATAGGAATGAAAAAATTTTATATGTACATATAAATTCATCCATATGTACGTGTGTTTGTATATATTGAGCTAGTGTATCCTAGGCTGTCGGACAGCTGTCACCGAGGTACATATGGATTTAGATATGTATGTACATACCTATATAAGTCTTTTAGCGTGGTCGCGTGACATCTCGACTTTGCTGAGTGTGTCAAAAGGTTCCTCCTACGTTTTTTACGAGTACATAGTTTAAATTTATTTGAGAAGTTAAATAAAGTTTAAACCTTGCATGCAATCAATTTAAATAGTGGGTGATTTGGAGATACAAGTTGCAAAGGAAGAAATGAATTTTAGGAAAGTACATTTTTCAAAGGAAAATTTGCATTCAAGTATCAAACTATATATGTGTCCCGAAAATTATGAAAACGAAATTTAAACTTATCGTATTCTTAATTTTTATCGACTGCACATATACAATACAATCGTATTGTCTACAATTTTTTTTTTAAATACTTATTGGGATAGGATACAATAGAGCCATTCTTTTTTAAGTCGAACGGATTTCGGAAAAAAATGATCTCATGTCTCCGATTTGCTTCAAATGGGTTTCATACATGAAATAAGCTAACATGTATGCGAGGATTTTTTTTCTTCGGAGATATGATCTGTCAAAGTGTGGATTTTTTTTCGTGATTCTGACCAATCATGTAATTTTTCAAATTGTTATACCTCGGGATCTGTTTTTATCGTGAAGACATCATCTTAATGTGGTTTTAAAGCTAAAGCAACGGTCTTTACACGTCTATATACAAGATGGTCAAGATTGTCCTAAAGCTAACTTAGTATTACCAGTGGAGTTTTTGAAGTTGATTTGTATAGTGAATACTAATAAATTAGGGATTTAGAATTATACGATCGTAATCCTTGTTTAAATCTCTATAAAAAAAACATGTTTCAAAAAATAGGCGTTTTTCGAAAACTATTTTTAAGTCTTTTTTTATGACAAGATGGTTTATTTTGTGAGAATCATCTATTTTTTGTAATTTGTTTTCGAAACCAATGTTGAGATATATTTAGTAAAGTGTTAAAAATCGGGTTTTTGCAAGAATTAAAAGAATTAAAATTTTATTGCAGATTCTGATACCTATACAGGTATAATATTTGTACGCCAGATTTTTCTTTAAGGCGACAAACCCCTAGAAATGGGCGTGGCAATTGCAGGACAAAAGTTAGCTAAACACAGATTCTATTGCGTGTTTCGGCAGAATATCGCTTCGTTAACAAAACATTAATAAGCTTAATTCAAATTTAACGTTGAAAGCTTTTTAACGATTGTAAGCAGGGCTTTCTCAAAAACCTCCTAGTGGTAAAGTTTGCAATGGCATTTATTCGGGCTAATCGATTGTCTTTCAGGACGAACTATCGAACTTAGAAAACCAGCTGTTTTTTTTTTTAGTGGATAGTATCCCAATTACAATCCAGTATTAAAAGTTTAGTCCTATATCCAAGCAGTAGTATTTAGTACCACATCGTGGGTAGCAATCGAACTTAGGAAAACTTCGAAATACCTAATTTTAAGACTTTTTAAACATAGGCCCTACTCATGTCATGATTCAATAATACAAGGTTCGATAAACTGACAGTTGTCTCTCTCGCACCGCTCCCTTAGCAGTGACACCGTGTTGCTTCTTTGCACATTTACAGAGAAACACTGTAGCTTTGGTGTGAAAGAGAAGTATGAGCATTTGTGCAATATGTTTATTTGTATATGCATGTGAAGCATATTTAACTGGTGAAAACATAAACTGTTTTTCAATTGGATGTTTACATTAATCTCATAGTAGTCTTATTTTAATTTTGAGCCATTTTGCAGTTTTTATGCAGCTAAATAGCACATAAATTACGTAATTCACGTAGATATATCAATATTATGTTCAACATTTCGTTTAAAATGCCAGATTTCCGGCAAATACATTAGAATTTACAAAAGGAATTTCACTACTAATTGCCTACTTTGCGTACCTTTCTACTACCATTTTCGCAACAGGAGATTTCATTCCAGTAAAATTTGGAATTTATTGATAAAACGGCCCAAAAAAATCTGTAACGTAATTAGATTTTTATAAATTTAGCTTTACTGCGTTGGTGGCATCGATAGGGCGGAGGATAATGTAGAAGTCTTCAAAGTCTTCTGGAAAGTACTAGATTGGACATTTGCAATTAACAACATGTGTGTATGTACGCATGCATATCTCTGCTGAGGTCTGCTTTGAGCACGCAATGTATCCAAATGCAATAATAAATAACTCAACAAAATTCGATAACTGTGGTTTCGAGTGCTCGATAAATTACAATATCGATAACTCGATAAACTTTGGGTACCTCTATAAATTTCGATAACTCAGATAACACTAAATTGTTCAAAAGCTATCGACAATTTTCGATAACTATTTACACTCTGAAAGCACTTCGGTTCAAAAAATCGGCAAATTTCAGTAAATCAAAAAAATATTGATAACTCGATATGTTGAAGGAGCAAAATTCATTACGTTAGCTCGATAAATTGTGTTAACTCTATATATAATGGCCATTCAATAAATATCGAAAACTTGATAAATTTTATTAACTCGACAAATTTCGCAAATCCCATGAATTCTTAGAGCTCGATAACTGCTCGCAAATTTGACAACTAATCTTCTGTGCCTTTAAATTTCGACAACTTAGTAAATCAATTGATCAATTTAAATAATTCGATTCGATGCGATAAACATGCAAAACTCGCTAAATTTTGACAACTTCGATGATTCGATAAATTTCGGCAACTTGATAATTTCCAATAACAAACCTTTTTACGACTGAATTTATTTGGATTATTTACAAAAAATTTCAATAAATGTTCTTACTTTTTCAGTTACCTTAATTGTTATGTATTGCTAATTGTTTTCATTTTCGTCATTTTCGTCATCAATTTTGCCTTCACTTTTTTGTTTTAATCTTTATCATTTATTTCTCGCATCATCAAATTTATCTTGTTGCATTTCAAATACGAATTTTCAACTAATATTGGAACCATAAAAACTCACCTCACAGAAAAATATCTTTTCAACGGTGTTCTTGGTTTTCAAATCGGTTCGCTGGAATCGCCAAACGAAGGCGGTATAAATTTATTTAGAAATATTACATAGCTGCACATTTATTGATGGCCTTGTGCATGGTTGCTTCATATATATTACCAAAGGTTTCATTTGTTTGTTCCAACAATTTTTCCGCAAAAGACTTTTAGCCCCGGAACGGATGTGCCCAATCGAAGCGAAACGCGGTACCAGCATCAGAAGAGCGAGTACTTTAACTGTCTATAAACTATAACAACGAGCTCTAAGAATTAAGAAATTATTTTACCTCCATCTTTGTGACTCCATCATGCGTTAATACAAATCATTTTGTGGTTCCCGTTGTGCTAATAAATTTCTTAAATGACCAGATATAATGATATTTCATGTGACACTACAGATAATACTAAATTTTTTCGCACATTTATTAACAGCTCTCTTAATACGATTAAAGAAACAAATTTAGCTTGTGCTTTATTATTTTCGAATGCATAACAAATTCTCTAAAAAATATTAGACTTTCCAAAACAATAACTTGTTGCTTAGTTTGCAGTGCTACTTGAGCAATTTACGAATAGTATAAACGTCACTAAAGACAGTTTATGGCAAACAATTCTTCTTGATGACTATTTTCAATTAAATTACAGTCTTAAAAACTTGAAAAATAACAATTGTTTTCTGTACGAAATTCGGATTATACGAGTATAAATATTTTATTTAAAATGTCTGATGGCTTTGCTATCCCCTGCAGTGAAAAGCCAAACCAGTTAGAAAAAATACTAGTTCATTAACTAGTATGTGCCTACCAGTTCGACAATTTCGGAGATCTTAGGCGATCAGCGACATCTGCCTTTGAATTGCCAGAGCCAAAAATAAAACGCAATTAATTGCTTTTCTTACAAATGTCGGCTGTGGCGTCACGTGAAGACTACTGGTTCTGGTTCTGAAATCGCAGGTTTGAGGCCGCTTGGAGGTGGTTAAGATTTTTAAAGTTAAATAAATGTAAGTAAAAATAATTTATTCAATTTATAAATAGATAACAAATTTGAAAATCTAATTGCATTGCAAAAACCATTTAGGAAGAAATGCTTGTGCTATAAAAACAAAGAAATTAAACAAAAATATTTTTTTTATTAAATTTAGGAATTACAATAAACAGCGTAAACAAAAAAATAAATTTATAAAAAATAAAAATAGGAAATAAAAAAATTTTCCCTGCGCCAGGATTCGAACCTGTCGCGAGCAAAAAGGCACACTTATGCTTTTCACGGGGCATGAATTGGCAGACTATCTCATCAACTGGTATGAAGCTACTAGTATTTATACTAGTAGATGCTGATGCATAGCCTGACAATTGACATCTCGTAGGACATCGCAATGTTAAAAATACCAGTCGCTAACATTGAAAAAGGATAGAACGTGAACTAGTTAGGCTGAAACGCCAACTGGTAGAATTCTAGTTCACAACTAGTAGCTTTCCCTGCAGGGTCTTTAAAATAAATTACTCATACGCTCTGACAACCCCACTAAAATAAGACCTTCTTTCAACGCAAACCACGAAGTTAATACGATATCTATTTATTAACATTAGATTTAGAATTTTTTTTTCCTCGGACCCATGCTCAAAAGTTTTTTTTAAACGCCAAAATAAGTCTCAGAAAATATGAGCCCTTTATATTAATGATAAATAAGAATGTCCGCATCGCACTTTTCGATTTCCGAAAACAATAACACAGGAAAAACTGTTGTTTTTTTTAACTTCTGATTTTTTTATTTTTTTACGAACGATACGTTGTACTGTAAAGGTCTTAGAGGATTTTTGTTGAGAATTGGACGCTCCGGAAATCGAAGAAAAGTGCGATGCGGAACTTCTTATTTAGCATTAATATAAAAAGGTCATTTATTCTGAGACTTGTTTTGGGGTCTAAACGAAACTTTTGAACATTGTTCCGAGGAAAAAAAAATTTTAAATCACCCTAATGAACATACATACATATGTATATATCGAGCGCTAACACCCAAAAAGATGTAAGCGACATTTTTTTGAAAATATTATTTTTGATGCATCTAGAGGCTCTAGCAACATTTCTGCATCAAAAACAAAATTTTGAAAAATGTATGAAATGTCGCCTACATCTTTTTGGTAGTTAGAGCTCGATATGAATGTAGATGCAAGTACATCGCTTATGAAATTCTAGTAAAACAAGTCAAGTGGCATGCGCAACATTTTTCTAAAAATCCAGATTAAAAACTTCAAAATTTTTACGAAAACTTTTCGTTTTTTCCGAATTCTGTATACTTTTGAAAGGCTGACTTATCTAGTTTTGGGTAAAGCATGAATTATGTCTTTATAAAAAAAAAAAATAATAAGAAAAAATTTTCACTTGAGAAACATTGCAAATATTTAACAAAAATCACTATGCACTCATTTCGGATCTTCGGATCGCCAGTGTACATATTTATGTGTTTATGCAAACATGTTTGTGTGTAGAACATAGAATAATTGCAACATACATACATGTACATATATATGTATATGCCAAATTGTAAAGTTTTTTGCTTGCTAATCGCAGCGTTAATAACCTTTTTATATCTCATAATAAATGCAAATCACCGTATATGGCCAAAGTTAGTTTCTTAGTTGCTGGTTTGCCTTGCAAAAAACCTTAGTCAGCTTATATTTAGCTGTTCACCACGGTCCGGAGACATACTATATCAAGTGTCTTAGGTATAAAGGTGGAGGCTAAAATGTTTTACGTTAAGCTTTTTATACCTTCTAATCCGATTATAAACATATCTGTGTACGGCGTACATATGTATATATATCTATGTATAGATACAAATATATGTAAGTCTGCAATTATATGGAGTGTGCAATAGTGAGAGTGCACGAGTGAGCCCACAGTCACTAGTTAATAAGCTGTAACGAGAATAAGAAAATTACGCTATGGTTTTTATTTAAGAATAAATTTCCCGAACATAAAATGAAATAAATTTTGAAAAAAATCAAATAAAGGAATGCTTTAATTGTTAATAGTTGGGCTTATAAGAAAAAGTTTCTATGCTGGCGTTGGTTGATTTTTCCGACAAGCTATCTGAGACAGAACGAAAAATGACACTGAAGATGGCACAACGCCATCTTGACAAGGTATGACGGAAACTCGTTCCAAAATAAATCAAAAAGTTTCTATGTTATATGTTTTACTTATCGAACCAAGAACCCACAAAATTATAGTAGTTGCCATTTCTACCCTTTTGACGAAAGCGGCAGATATGCTGCACAAATCCATGTAGAAAACTAAAATGTCAAGCGGTCGCCAGAATAAATCCGCTGCAAACATGGCGGGCACGTAAGAATTTGACTGTTGAGTAAATTGTGTTATTTTGTGTAGAGAACACTAGATAGGCAATGCATAAGAGGCCGTATCGGACGAAAATCACTCTACTCTCTACTTTATATGTACGTCAAATTTGGTACAATAACAATATAAGTAGTGAATAATAAACAGCTGATAATTAGCCAAATGAATATTAACGATTCTTTCACATCAACAGAATCTTTGTGGCATCCCGCGACGTTAAGTGCGTTCTGTCAGTTAAATGCATCGACTTAACAGACGGAGAGGTATCCGTTCCTTTTACGCTCATTAAGCCGCCTCCGAACATCAAATGGTTTTAATGAAAAGCTTTTTGAAGGCAGAAATACACTCTAAGGTTTGTTATTTTGCCTGTTAAGAAAAAACTTTGAGAAAAAAACTTTCTTTATTATATTATTTATCTGCCAGATGTAAACGGAAAAGCTCGCTATACTTACTTACTCTATTCTTATCCTCTGTGTAATACGAATTACTGGAAATCTGATACATATACCCTTTTAAATATTGCCGACCGCACAGATAAACATGTTTGACCTCTATAATATGTATATAGCCACACAGCGCCAGTTTCTTCAAAATATACGCTAACTCCACACCTTTACTTAGCTTCTGCCCTTTCAGCATAGGCAATAGGCTAATTTCATATCTCGAGCAAATTCTAACGTAACATTGAAAATTTACGACAAATACTAAACCAAACAAAAGAATAAACTACTAATTCGCCGTAGAAATGTATCCACAAAAGCTTAACTCAAATGCACTCCAGTGACCTCTATCGAACACCAAAGTTGCAGCGGATTATTATCAGTAACAAACAGAAGTCGACTTTCAACAAACTCACCAACCGAGCCAATTTTTACTGTTCAAGGATTTTTATTATGATCCTTTTACATTTGCGGCTAAAAGCGGGGGTAAAGTTTCTAAAGAAAACAGCGAAAGGTAGAAAAGTGCATAAATACAGTTTTATATTTGGTTCAACTGGTTTGTGGCCACACGTATTTAAGTCATACTTGAACAAAAATCAACGGCATATATATTCACATACATACATACATACATTACTACTTGCGTGTGTTTATATGTAGTTTTGGAGTTGTGCCAGGCGAAAACTATCTGCAGCTAAGTTGAAATAAATGCTATTGGAGGAGAAATAATAAAGTAATAAAATTAAAAAAGTCTATATTTTGGTAGAGCTTTGCTTTGTATTCTGATTCGAAGCCAATGACAAACTCAACACTTCTATACCGGAGTTATACTGGGAATAAACCCTGTAATGCAATGCTTAAGCATGCCTTGAGGCCATCTTCACAAATAACGATAATTTTTTGCAACAGCTTATGGATATGGCAAAATATTTGTAAAAGCAAAAGTTGTGCAAGCAAATTCAGCACTATTCGAATATCTATTTTGTCTTTGAGTTTTTCGATCGCAATGAAAACTTTTTGCTCATTATTAGTTTGAAGCGATATGTGTGAATAATGGTAGTTTGGGGTTTGAAGCAATGATTTCTTGATTCTGGTAACTTTTTTAAGTTTTCTCATATTACAGCTAATCAATTGATGGTACTGACTCAAAAAGCTTTTTTTTGATAACTTAGAGGCCCGAACTCATCAAAACACTCAAAAGCAAATGGGTTATATGAGAAGCTTTTTTATTGCAGAAATGCACTCGGAGGTTTTTTTGTTTGCACTAACTCTACATTTACTCTTTTTAGAAAAGATTTGCTCCAAAGCTGCATACGTGCTCAAATTTTTTCTAAAACGAGTAATTAAGGAGTGCAAAATTTTTATACAAATTTTCATAAAGTTTGGAATTCCGATTTTTTTAGATTTCGTTGAAGTATTAGCCATAAATTTATATAGAGATATTTCCAAGAAGCTTTGCTTAGTCGGAGGAAATAGACAGGCAGGTCAATGAATTCTTTAGCCTTTGCTCTCTCAAGTCAGAGAGGTGGGAGGTGGTGTCAAGCCCCATAATTTTTTTGTACCAGCCAAAAATTCAAATTTCTTTAAAATTTTATACATTTTCTCAGGTTAACCGTAGATCATTATGCATTAATTGAGAAAAAATCGAATGTCGATTCTCACATTTTTTCAAACGAACTAAGAATCTACCAAAAGTCGAATCGGTAGGGCTCGATTAATCGATCTTCGATTTAAAAACGGTATTACTAGTATGTATATACATTGTACATATAGTATATTTCCAAAACCCTCAGAAAAACTTAAATGTTAATTTAAATGTTTTGAAGAATCAATCATGCTATTTATGCTATCTATTCACCATGTTAGACAGTATGCACCGGATCGTGAATACCGCTCATGTATTTTCCACAAAATTGCGTGGACAAATACAAATGGCGTCGCGACACTTTGATTTGAATTCCAAATATGCTGTCACCAAAGAAATTTGTTAATGCAGTCAGGTTGTGGTTGTCAACCAGCCAGTATTTGCAAATACAACCGCACATACTTATGTACCTATGTATGTGTGTACCTATAAGCTAACTTTAAGTTAATTAGGATGGAGCTAAAAGTCACTTATTATATGTATATTTTCTTTGACGAAAGCTAACTATATTTCTATGGCGATGGCCGCGAAATAGTCAAGGATGGTTGCCTCTAAATTTAATGTAACTAACTTGTAACTAACTACTTTTGGACATAAAATATCAATAGGAAAAACAAAATCTTTTTTTATTTGTTTTTAATTTTTTTATTTTTATTTACTTTATTTCATTTCATATTTGTTTCCATATTCTGCTGTAGGTGGTCTCATATTCGTACACGTTTAAAGAAAACAATCTCCTTCATTACTCCTGAATTACTTGTCAACTAGTTTCAAGTTAGCTTTTTGTAGCTAACTACAAGTTATATATTTTATAGAAATCCCGCAAAAAAGTTAACTACAAGTGGGTTATTTTTTTAGCGATTGATAATTTTTTTCTGCAGTGTATGTACTGTTTACATCTGTAGTAGTGGAGTTAAATGTTTTAGCCGCTATTGATCGAGGAATCATTATTGTTGGTGTTCACGTTCTGTCTATGCGTTAAAGCCTGATTATGGCAACTTAACGGAACATAGAACTTAGAGAATCAAAATGAAACAAGATTTCAACGTGGCATTAAGTTACGTTAAGTTTCGGCTGAATTTTCAAGTGAGAGCCAGTTACGTTAAGTTGCCATAAACAGACTATAAGTGTGGTTCTGTGCCAGACACATACGTACATAGTTAGGTTGGCAATATGACTGACAATTTGGTAATAGCAAATCAAATTCCTCAAACACGTGTTAGATTATTTCATGTAAAGAACCCACAAACAAATTTTAAGCAAATCGGAGACATGACATACTTTTTTTACAAAATCCGTCCGACTTAAAAAAGAATGGCTCATATATATTATGTATGTCCATGACATGCTAATATCCCTGATGGGTTGCCTATCGTTCATACTTAGCATTATACGAAAAAGGCGTGACTAATGTTTTAATATTTTTATTTTATTTTTCTTCATAAAATGATTTGGGGAGTTATAATTCGATGAAATCCACTTATGAATTAAAAAGTGAATTTTAAATTTTTGATTAGAAATATAACTTTTTGCACTTCAGGTCATGATAAAAAAATTACAAGGGAAAGTTATTGAGAGGCAATCTGACGTTTGCCAACAATATAATTTTAAAATTCGAGCTCAAGTTCACACACACACATTCTCATTTTGAATTATTCTCAATTTTTATTCTCAATTTTATATGATTTTAAAACGTTTGCAAACGTCAGAAAACAAACATGGCCGACGAATTGAGCGAATAATTTTACCTTCTAATGTTTTTATCATGCTTCAGGCGACGAAAAGCTCTTTTCTTGATAAATTATTAAGATTGAAAATGATATTGACAAGCGTTTACAAATTGAAATTTCATATGAAAATTTTGTATATTAAATTTTTTTTTTTCTATCATTTAAATACTGCATGTGCCGGCATTTGAACCTGCGACACACAGAATTTATAGCCGACATCTCTTCCTACTCGACTACAGCAGTCAAAAGCTTTTTTGATTTTAACTTCATATTTTACTTATGTGACATTGAAATCAGTTTCACTCAGTTCCCCTTATATGGAAATTTTAGAACTTTTTATTTTATAAATATTGACACAGAATGCGATTGGAGCTTGATAAAATTTCTCTACAAATAATTTATCTAGAAAACACAGAAGATGGGCGGTAAGTATGTACATGAAATTTTGTTACTCATACGCCATGTATTCAATCGTTTGTTCAAACTTTCAACCTTACGATGAGTTTCCCGTTCGCCAGAAATCGTTCATTTTTGCCAATACGAATGGATGAAAAATTCTCTATCGAATTCCCTTTTATAGTGAAACTCACGATAAGGCTGAATAATGATTATGTGAAAGTGATTAGGTGCAGCGCGGTATTTCTACTGGAGTAGTTATGTAGAGAATTAACATTACGAGCACACTTTATATGGAAGAAAATACCTAGCTAAAATTTCGCTTACGTCTTTTTGACGTTTAGGGCTCTGGGATATGTCTAGCTATATATGAGTGCTATTGTCCGCTATATCTTGCATGTTTTTGTCCATATGGAAACAATTTTTTTCTTTTACCATCATTTGGCTACGAGTATCCATTTATATGTATGTACTATACATCCTACAATAGACATATGTATGTAGGCCCTTACATACATAAGTACATAAACCCATCCAAACATTTTCACACAGGCCAATGCACACTCCACAACAACACGTACAACATTACATTTCATATTCATTTTTATAATGCAATATACTACATAGATAGATAACTAGTCGCATGTAGCTTTTGCTATTTACTTTGTTTTTGTTATTGTTGTAAAATTTCTTTTAATTAAAATTGCATTCATCTTTAAAATTTGCATTTAGGTACATATGTATGTTAGTAAGTATGTTGTGCACGTTTGTGCATACAAATAATGTAAGCTTTCATATCAGCTATGCGCACAAAAGGCAAATTCCGCTCACGTACACACACACACACACAAGTGAATATACAAGGAAAATTACAAATGAAGTTACATTCTTTGATCTGCACTTTTTGGCGTTCTTTGATGCTGCACTGTACGTACACTAGGGTTGTCACTGACGAAAAAATACTTACTGAAAAATATCTACCAATATATTTTTTTAGTTTTGTAACTTTTCATTTAACTAATGATATGGTATTTGAGGTCATATTAATGGCATCTTCTCGCTATCCCTCAACCAAAAGCGAAAGTGATGGAACTAAAGGCAACAACGAAACTTAAAAAACTAAAACTGTAGTTATTATAGACAAATACGGTGACTCAAAGACCCCTTCGTTCACAATGTTTTCCAAGTAAAAATTTTTTTTCTATTTTCGTTTGTATAAAAATACTTTTTGCGCTTTGACCAAATCCATAGAAATCAAGGATTCAAGCTATATACAACATTTAGAAATCGAAAAATTGTTGTCTAAATTTCGAGTTTTTTACTCTGAATCCATAGAACATTTTTGGGTATGCATGTTTATAGCCCATGGAATTTTAGTATTTATAGTTATAACCAAAAATGTGCAGCTAAAAATTCTCGTCAATTATTATTATTTTTTTTTTTTTCATTTTTTGTCGCCGGTCTTTTGTGGATTCTTTCATTTAACAATTGCCATTTAATAAAACTAGCTTTGAATTTTTTATTTATCTTTTTGCGAACAATAATAATGTGCATTTACATACCTGCAAATTTTTTTATTTAAAGAGTCATTTCAAATATTTAGGCAATCAAAAGCTCATCAGGATCCCAATATAATCAGTTTTGAATGGAGCACAATATATTCACCTTTTATCGATATAAATACATACATACACTCATATGTACAAAACGTGTGCATTAAAAAGCGTTCGAAAAATAATAAAGCGGGAACGAGAAGTTTTATTTTTTTGCAAACAAAGCACTTTAACAAAAATCTACCAAAATGAACAAAAATTCACCCTTTTACCAACCCAAATTTTTTCCTCCAATTTTGGTAGTAATTTACCAAAGTGGCAACCATACATACATACATACATAGTGCACAGATATCCATACATATGTACATACATACATACATGTGTATACTATACATCACAAAGAAAATGAAAGCATTGAAGTGCTTTTCTTTCACACAATAAATAGTAATGAAATTGCTGCATGAAGTATGCAACAGCATAAAGTATTTATGTAAATATGAACGTATGTATGTGTTAGTTATGCGCCAAAGGGCCGTCTGTCTGTCTGTTCATACTAATGTATGTTTATGTGAGTGTGTAAATGTTTGCAGTTCATTTGCGCATAAACAAAATTGGGCGAGTTGCGGTGATTGCACTTAAATCAGTTACATGGACTTAGCAGGGGACGTTTGTAAATACATATGTACATATGTAGATGCATACATGTGTATGTTTGGGAAGGTGTTCCGTTGCAAGTAACATGATCATACAAATATTAATAAAGTATGGAGATAAAGTAATTTACTTCTTGACGCTATCTTATTGTATGTATGTATGTATGTATGTATATCTATCGGTGCATTTGCAATCACATATATCGGATGTTATTTGATATCAAATTGAGAGAATCTAATTTTCTAGTTGACATTCGAAGCCACTTCAAAATTAAGCAGTTATTATCCACCAAATTATTTCGAAGTAAATAGGTAAGAAAATGGTAAGGTTGCTTCACATATACATTTTTCTTGTGGCACTAAGCAAGTCGGTGCCCATCTTCCCACTTTTTTGGTATCTAACGTTGAGTACTCTGCTGTCACGATTGCAGGCTTACGCTGATGAGCTTGTCTTGCCGGCCATTGGTAAGCACCCCCAAAATCTATGTGATCTCTTTATAGCTAGGAAGCTGTTTAAATTCTAATGCAAAACGTTTTAGTTTTAAATCATTTTCACACTGACGACGACGATTGAAATGTAAATGAGTATAAAAATTTCAATCTCATATGCGCTTTAATCAAACCATTGATGCGCATTCAAACACTCACAAAACCAATTACTAGGCAATATAAATAAAAATATTTGTTTTTTTTTAGTTGCTACAACCGTCATACTATCAAGCAAAAATACAAAAATATGTCGATGTCCGTATGTGGACTTAAAAATTTACTATAAACGAGCTTTTAATAATGCACACGACAAACATTTTGATTGCTAGCTTAACAAAAAAAAAAAAAAAAGAGAACTGTAAATAAACTAAATATATTAAGCAAATACAATGCGCAACAGCACACACACACATTATTTGCAGAAAAATAAGTGTTTAAAAAATTCAGCTTTTAAGCACATAAAGCATTTTATTGATATTCAAATTTTCTGATTACTTATATACAAATGTATAGAAGGAGTAACTAAAGTTCTCTTCTATTTCTCATCCGACTCCATTTTCAATCAACACAAAAACACATTTTTTTTTTTTAATTTTAAGTGCTTGTATGTATGTATGTATGTATATTGTTCAAGGAATTAAAACAAAATAAACTTGACCTTGGTAATACTTTTTTCAATAATACATAAATATGCAATTTGACTGTGAGTGAAAATCTCTAGTGAGCAACAAATATTTTAATGTAAATGTTTTAAATATGATTTGATGGAATTTAGTTGCATCCGTTCTTATACAGGTAGGGTGATTATTCAACTATGATTCAGATCGGTGAGAGCAATTAACTATTGATAAACCATGCAGCCGTTTGTCAGTAAAATGAGGTCTCGTATAGTGCAGATTTTTAGTCTCAGCAAATTTTGAATCATATCATACCGATACAAAAGTGCTTCATTAAAACAAGTAAATTTGAAGCAAAAAACAAAACCGACTTCAATTCTCATATAAAAAAATTTAATAGTATCGCCGATTTCACCATGATCCAATGGTCGGATTTAAACCAAATTAGTCTTAGATACAACCTAAACCTTAGATACAAAAAAAAAATAATAGTTATAGAAATCGTGTAACGTGGTCTAAAGTCGTGTGGTTACATGCACAACAAAAAAAAAATATTCCGGCGAATTGATAACCTTCTCCTTTTTTTAAGTCGATTAAAAATATCGATTATTAAAATATCAATTATTTAAAATAACCAACTTGTAGTAGCTATGACAAAACCAACTTAAAGTGAGTTGTAAAGTCATGCAGAAGTCATGCAGACACAATCGGTAGTTTGTTTTCTTTAAAATTTTCTATTTAAAAATCCTCATACAAAAACTGTTTTGAATACATTTTTCTCTGCAATTCCCAAATACTCTTTTGAACTCTTTTGATGTTATGTTTGACGGAATTCGGATGTAGGACCACCTACTGCAAATAGGTAAACAAATAAACAAGAATGTAAGTTAAATAAATATAAAAATGTTTTTTTTTTTTAATTTTATGTCCAAAAGTAGTTAGTTTATGTTATGTCTCGGATTCGCTTCAAATTTTTTTTATGGGTGCTTTACATGAAATAAGCTAACACGTGTTTGAGGATTTTTTTTTATTTTATTTTTTCTTCAGAGATATGATCTCTGAAAATTTGCATTTTTTTGTGATTCTGACTAATCATGTACTACTTCAAATCCTTAATAAAAATTTGAGAATGGAAACACCAAAACTGTAGAAGTTACGGCGTTTTTCATACCAGCGTACATAAAGTTTATACTAAAGTTTATACTAAATTCGATTTTTTAATGCAAACTTTTTTTTTTATTTTAATCTATCTCCCATTTTCGTGGAAAGTCCATTTTGATACCTCAACTGATTTTCTCCGACAAATACAACAAAAAGATACTTCCCCATGAGTTCAAAATTTCGGGGATTTTTTTTCGAGATTTTCAAATATCATGACGAAATAAAGAAATAGGCGCCTTTTTTTCCGATAAGAAATGTAAAAAAATATATTTCACCCCAAAAAAAATATTGAGATGTAAATATTGTATGGAATGACCCATTTATAGATACACATATATACATAAATATATAGAGATATGTCAATAAAATACAGAAATCAAATATTTTTGTAAAGCTAAGAAGATATTAAATATTATTTATACCAACCTCGCAGCCTTTCCAAGTCCAGATTAAAGCTATTGCGTCAAAAGGTTTACATATTTCGTGACTGTGACAGCAGTCATTTGCTATGTATCTAATACTAAATCTATCATAGAAAATATACGAATCAGAAGTGATTAAAATTTCGTCTAGACTTTTCTTCGAAAAAATTGTCTTTATTTCAGATTTTGAAATACTTCAAAAAACCGGCGCTTTATGAATTTAATTTTTCATTACCAACCAAATTTTGGTAACTTTTCACCAACAATTAAAATGTCCAACTTTAAGATGCCCTTGAAACTTTGTAGCCTTTTTCGCTATTTAATCGAATTACAAGCTTTTCTTTGCGCATCAATGGGGTTTATTGTGTGTTGCCAAGCAATCAGACGACGTTCGTAATTCCATACGCGGCCTTATAAACACACACACTCAACTTCATGCATTATTTATTAAACACACGCAAACATAAATATATATATATATATAGATGTATGCACATATGTATGTATGCATGGATATTGTCCATATGATATACTACATACAACTATTAAAAGTTCCATTATAAAATTAACATCAACAGCATTTGCAATCGTACTTTTTAATTTCTTTACCAGTCAGCTGCAGTGTTGCCAAACAGTATTTCGATGCACGTGTTAACTGCATGCATATGTACATATAAACTTATATGCGAACTAACATAGAACTCACTTATGTATATATAAGCATGTATGTATGTACTTACGCATCTCTTCTGGCAGCATTGTAGTAACCTCCTTTCCCATTCCTTTACGACTTGCCTACCAGCCGCCGGTTCATCATATTTCTTGCCTCTTGCAATGGTTGCCAACGGATGCCTTTACCACTTTTATTTCGTGTTAATTAAATTTTACTGAAATTTCATTTACACCATTGCAACCAGCGAAGAATCCTGCCACGCAGTCGGAAAATTATTGAGCGCATTCCAGCTTAACCGTGGCGGTTGGCCATCGTCGCTCACTAAAATCCAAACCTATGAATGAGCGAATGAATGAATTAGTAAGGGAAGGCAGCAGCGGTGTAGGAACTTAATTTTATTTTGCAATATTTGGGTTTATTTTCCTTGCAATATTTTTCCGAGATATTTATGCAGAAAGGATATGAGAGTGTAAATTAAATTCCAGCAGTCAATAAATTCAAGCCTAAAAAATACATATATGTATGTATGTATGTAAGTAAATGCATATTTTTCTTTAATATTTTCTTGATTTATTCTTATGTTAAGTTTTTATACCCGAGCGCACTTGTGCACATGGGTATTATAACTTTGGCCGCATAACGGTTGTTTGTAACAGCCAAAACGAATCGAGATAGATATAGACAAATATATACATACTTAAATAAGTAAAAATGCAAGAACTACGAGTTATATTTCATTGGATGCAAAATGTTTGTTAAGAAATTATATTATTATGAAATTTTTGAAAAATGGGCATGACCCCGCCCACTTATGATCCAATGCTGTATCTCAGTAGCCGCTTCACCAATCCTTCCCGAACTGAGTGCGAGCTTTGCCTAGGGTCTAGCCATGAAAACTATTGAAAATCTTTGAAATCGGGCTATGACCACGCCCACCTACCATATAACGGTAATTTATAGAAACGCGAAAACTACGATAAATCAGTAAATATTAAAGCAAATTCATTTAAAATCGATGATTGCAATAACCACTTAGCAGAAAATTAGACTATTACAAATTTTTGGATAGTGGGCGTGGCGCCGCCCCCACAAATGTGTATCTTGTTAACCGATCTATCAAATTTTACCAAACTCGGTGCACTTAATTACCTTGGCACGGAAAAAAAATTCGTTGAAAATTATTCAAATCGGAATGAAATTACACCCGCTTCCCGCATAACAGTAAATTTGAGAAATTCGAAAACTCCGATTTTTCAATAACTTTGCACGCTCACTTAGTCCGAGTTAATAGTTACAGCATTATCTTGACAATAAATAAGACTGCTATAGACTTTTAGGAATTGGGCGTGGCACCACCCACTTTATGACTATATATCTCGGGATCTCGGTAACCACTTTATCGGTTTCTTCCAAACTTGGTTCAATTATATCGTTAAGTATAACTCAGCATATTATCGAAAACATTTGAAATCGGGGAAAAAACAGTCCTGATTATCAAGCAAAGGTAGTTTAGAGAAAGTTTACACGAAGATATTTGATAACTGCGCGGGGTATATAAAGTTTGGTTTCGCCCGAACTTATACTTCATTATTTGTTAAATTTACCTTCATCTGCATTTTTGTCTTAACATATCTTAATTTTCATCACGATTCTCATATTAGCCTTTCTGCTTTCCTTCATCTGTACATTTATCTTTACTTTTTTGTATACTGATAATACTCGTATAAATATTTTTCTTAATATTGAAGCTTGCATTTGGCATTTTCTATATATTTCACAGTGGCCCAGAAGATTGAACAAGTGGCCAAAATCCAATGTTATTTAAAAGTTTAAAATCATAAACTTACTAGCTGTACCCTGCCACGCTTTGCTGTGGCATATTTCTGTTATATGGACGATAAATTATTAACGAAACAAAGATTACGTTTCACGTTTACGTATGTGTTTGGTTATGTAATAAGTACTCGTGTGCACTCAATATTTGTTATTTTTCCATTCTCACGCAACATCTGAGAAGCAATCCGCATCGAAATCTAAACCATACTTTTCCAAAGTTCGACCTGGAGCATTATTGATTGTGATTCCGAATGTCAATCGAATTGGGAATTCAAATCTTTTAAATTAAATCATCATCATTAAATGGAATCATGGGAATTCTTCACCTTTGAAAGGCCACGTTAAAATCTTTTCTTACATTACGTTATTCATCAATTTCTTAACTGCGAGTCGCATTCCGTTGCAGAGTTTTCGCTGATTAATATTCCGCAACATGATAACTGTCAAACCTATTTTCAATTTCAGTATGTGAGGTTCCCTGGAAGATCAATCGAGTTCAAAAATTTCGTTGGATGGTCTTTTTCCACAACGGTGTTTATCGACCTATAGGCTATTTCCTCACGTTGAATGCTGGATTGAATAACATTAGCGGTATTCACCACAGTGAGCAAGTGGTCTGGCAGTCTAGTAAAAGAGCTGAGCTCAAGCAACGAGAGAACCATAGCTTTCCGGTCGAAAAAATTGGTTTTCAAGAGTTTTATACCATTTCTACGAAAAATTGTTTTTTCTCCATATAAAATACATGGAAAACTTTGAACGCTTTGAACACTCCCTAAATATTTTTTGATTTCAAAATAAAAAATAGGGGTATCTTTTTTTCGATATGGATCAATCCTAGGGTGTGGCGGCATTAAAACTCCGACTTTATTTTTTTGGACCACTCTAATGTACACATGTATTTATTAGAAACTGTCATAAATTTTTCCCGCCAAATTAACTATTTTTTAACTTCCCCTCCAAACAGTTTTACTGCTTTGAGGTTGAACTCAATTGTATTGAAAAGAGCGCGGGTTCTTATTGTCCCGTATTCAACCAGGAACGGTCGTCAGCCACCACACATCGTCCGTACCCGCTCTACATTTGTACATATCATTAAAAAAATAAAATAAATCAAACATATTTGACAAAGGACTAATTTTTCGTTGGTTTATTTATTTTGTCGCTTTATATTGAAAATACATTGGTGCAACATACTAAGCTTTCGAGTTAAAATTTTCAAAAAGGTGGCAACTCTCCTCAAAAATATTTCCAACAGTCATCTATCTTAAACTTCCTTAATTTAATACCTATATTTTAATAAGTCACTTATTTTATCCATTATGTAAATTTAGTTAAATTTTCAAACAGGTGGCAACCCTCCTAAAACATATTTTCGGCCGTAAACCTTAATATTGAAATATTCAATTATTTATTTTTGTAATATAAATGATCCTGCTATGATACCGAACAATACAAAAAAAAATTATTCAAATCAGTTCAGCGGTTCTCGAGTTTCGATGACCGTGACAAAGGAACACAACATTTTTATATATATAAATATAGATTTCTAAATCAAGATTTTTAAATACCTTTAGTTTGGTACCGATATTGTAACATTTCATTTATTTTACCAATTTAATTGAGATAAATTTTCAAACAGGTGGCAACCTTCTTCAAAGAAACTTTCTACTGTAGGACTTTTAAAAACTCTTTAGTTCGCTACCCACATTGCAATATTTCATTTGTTTAATCAATATAACTGAGTTAAAATTTTCAAATAGGTGGCAATCCTGCACAAAAGTATTTCCTAAAGTTTTCTTTCCTCAGCCTCTTTAATTTGATACCTATTTCAATTATACTGAGTTAAATTTTCAAACAGGTGGCAACCCTCCCCAGGCATATTTTCGGCTGTAAGCCTTCTTAAAAATCTAAAGTTTGATACCCAAATTACCGTATTTCATTTATTTTATCAAAATAACTGAGTTTAAATTTTCAAAGATGTGTCAACTTTACTCAAAAATATTTCCAGCAGCTATCTTTCTTAAACCTCTTGAATTTAATATCTATATTGTAATATATCATTTGGTTTATCAATAAAATTGCGCTTAATTTTTTAACAGGTGGCAACCCTCCTTTAAAATATTTTCGACTGTAAGCCTTCTTAAAATTCTTTAGTTTGATATCCACATAGCAATATTTAATTTACTTTATCAATTTAACTGAGTTAAAATTTAAAAATTGGTGGCAACCCTTCTCCAAAATATTTCCAACAGATATCTTTCTGGTTCTGACCCCCCCACCCCCCCGAAATGTAGAAATGTAGGTTTTTAAGGCACTTAAACTTGAAAAAGGCAAAACGAGCTTCAAAAAAGGGCATATATTTTTTAATATTGTTATGTACTTCCTTTATGTACAATGTGAAGGTCCAATTAAAGATATAAAAAAATACATACAGTGGTCAAAAAATTATAACCAAACCACTTTTTGCCAAGTTTTCACGTATTATATTGGTTGTTATTGAACTTTTGTTATATTTTTAAATAAAAATATAGTTCGTTCTTTAACAAAACCCGTGGAAATCCATGTTTCCAAATTTGAGCAGTCCACTAGCAAAGGCGCTATGTAAATTTTTTTAGATTTTTAGATTTTGGTGAGTAACGTACCAGTATTTAAAGTAATTTCATGTCCACTAACAATACAGTGCAAAATCTTTCTATTTTCTGAAAAAATAGCATCAAATGTTAACTACTATTGCAAAAGTCGCTATAATACTTATTTATACACTTTCAAAAGTCTCCATCTTCTGATGAACTTAGAAAACTGCAAGAAAACGTGGTAGTTTCGGTGCCTAGTGGAAGGCGTCGTAAAAAAAAAGCAGACCAATCTTCATGGAAGAGCGAACGCGAAAAGCTAAAAAAAGATAGCTATTATTATTATTTATGGATAACTATTATAAAATCATATAACGCTGTTTGCAAGTGGACTACTCATTTGTGCAATATTAAAAAAAAAATTCAACAAACTTTCGTACAAATTTCGAACTTTTAAAAATTCTAAAAAATCAATCGATATTTTTAGCCATTTTAAACGTGTACTTTATTCTACTAGAATAAATGGGCTACAAAACTGCAAAATCAGAATTTAATTAAAAAACTCGAAATTTTAGCGACAATTTTTAGATTTTTTTTTTAATTGCATAAATTTTTAAGGCAGTGTCACTCGATTGGTACATTTGTACAGATTTGTAAATTTTTATATTGAGCGATTGGTAAAAAAAAAGTGGGAAATTTTTTTTTGCATTCAAAAGATTGGTACCATACAGCGATGTTCTATTGAAAAATTTTAATAAATTAATTATCGTGATTGGGATAATGAAAAATATTTTGGGTGTTCAAAAATTTAAACTTGTATTTATACGGATGTTAGTAAAGAACGAACTATAAAAAACTAACCGAAATTAAATAACAACAAAAATAATGTTTTAAAACTTGTCCAAATTTGGTGCGGATATAATTTTTTCGACTACTGTACATAAGTTGGCTATGATTACTCGGCCGTGCTATCATAGTAGCACAATGCTACTTTTGACTTACAAAGAAACTACGGGCAGGAATTTCAAGATTTCAACCCTGTTTTTATGAAAAATTTAATTTTTATCAGTATTTTTCTTTTAATCAAAATATGTTGAAATAAAAGTGAAACTAAACAAAATTTTGCCAGAACATCCCCCTTCCCCCCCCAAAAAAAAAGTCCTGGCTACGGCCCTGAGCAACACCATACAAATTTTGTTTCCGATTTTTTCACGTTTAAATTGTCAAGCAACAATTTTGGCCACTTTTCCAGTCTTCTGGCCCACTGTGCATTTACCATATTGACCTTGAAATTCACTAACGCCGTTAAATAACTTTCACTTCAATAAATATATAGCTTATTGGCTAAGTGCTGTTCATTGCCGGCAGAACTACTATATCGTCGACGCTAAAATGATATTTGGTAACCCTGAACTCCAGGCATCGAGGTTTATGCATAAAAATCGTTAAATCGTAATTGAAACAACAGATTTGTAAAATAATAGCTAGAGAAAATACCGCCTATTAGGGCAATGCCTTCAAAAAATAAACCGACTTCATTCGAATATCTCGAAAACTGCGAAACTAGATTGCATACAAACAGACAGACATGGCTAAATCGGCTCAGCTCGATGTTCTTATTGTATAAGTATACATAAAAAGGCCAGGCTCTTCGGCATCAGGCTACAGTTACAGTTGGGCTTTGGCCAGACAAAGATTGATTATTTTCAAGGTTTAAATGGTCGAACGCTTTGTTATGAAGAATTCGCCTACCAAGACCCTTTTAGAATTCATTAAGGAAGCCGAACATATCAAGCCATACTGGGTTAGGGACTCTTTCTTTAAGATATAATAGATCTTTCAGGTCGCAGTGTCTCCTGTTCTGTTACACCTAAGAACTAACTAACTAGACTTGGTTTCAAAGCATTCAGCCGAGGGCAATTATATCAAAATGATGCTTCTATTTGAGCCTTGAGATCTTCGGTGCTACCATAACCTTTCCTATTTCCTGTCACATAGATATGTTCTAGATAACGGTAATTGTTGCAAAATCCTTCAATTTTGTCCGTGGGCGCGCTTGCTTTCGTTGTCCACCCATGGGTGCCGAGTCAAAGGATTTTTACACGGGTGAGTCGTCATCCATGCATACAACATGCCCATGCCTTTTATGCGCTTAACTATGATCATGTCCTTAAAAAGCTGATACAGTTCGTCATTCCACTCGAACAGTGCCGTGGGTCTTTCATATAATAGTTCTCTAGAGAGCGCCTAATGCCTTCTCATCTTTGTTTGACATCCTTCATGTTTCTGCACCACGTAGAACGTGGGGATCTGCTTTTCAATTACCTACCGAGCCCTACTCCTTTGCACCAGTTAAAAAAGTTAATCTTCGCTTGATCTCCAGGCTGACGTTGTTGGTGGTGGTTATGCTGGATCCTAGATAGAAAAAGTCCTTCACTACTTCAAAGTTTAAACTGGCCCCTAAACCCAGCTCTTGAACTTCCTTCCTAGCATCTGCATACTTTGCCTCTCCATTGAAATTCTTTATTGCAATTTAAAAGCAAGTCCCAACGAATGTCGCCAGGAAACGCCTTTACTTTCCATATACATTTGCATGTATGCTTTTGTGTTAACACCACTAAAGCTGACTTAAAGTATAAAAGGAATTTTCCGAGTCTGAAAATCTATTAAAAAAAGAGTGAGAAGAGAATCGTATATTCGCATAATTTACCTGAACAAAAGCATTCACAGAATAATCGCAATAATCACTTTCCCACTGAATTTTTTAACAATTACCGAAGGATATGAAAGTGTACGTAAATAAGTAAATACATCCATAAGTAATATGTTTTTACATACTATGTATATATGGGAGTACATTAGACCGTATCACCTTACAAACAAACAAAAAAAGAATTCGCCATACACCCCTAACTCTTAGGGCCAGATTTTCAGTGCACGGCCGTGGTTTAAACTAAGTTTAAACGCCCGATCTGGCTGGTTTAAACTAAGATCAGCCAATAAAATGCCAGCCAGCTCAATTTAAACTCTATTTAAACTCAGTTTACTTAATCTAAGTTTAAACTGGCACTGAAAAACTGGCCCTTAAAGTATTTTTGCGAGGCAATTTCCAACAACAAAAAATATATATATATTCCACACCTTTTTCTAGTGACACCTACATTCGGCAAAAAAAAATTTTAAAATTGTTCCAATGGAATAATCTAAATATTTCCATAGCAAAATTTAATTTACTTATATTAGGATGGTTTGCTACACAGTGGTATTTCGGCGGAAAAAATTAATTTTCTTTTCATAATCAACTTTTATATTTGAATGGTTTAGCCTAACAAAGTGATTTTTGCCAAAGAAAAATAAATTATAAGTTTGAACGAAATTGGCAGTATTATACAGAATAAAAGCAACAAAAGTTAGAAGAATTTTATTTAACAAAAACTGTGTGAGATTTTTGTTCACTTAAGAAATGTGTTTTTTTATAATTTTTATTTTTATTATTTTTGTTGTAGGTTCATATGAAAATATAGCACTTACAACAAGTAATTTTTAGCAAACAAAAACCGAGTTCAATTCTTATAAAAAAAAAAAAATTTATATATATATATCATGATCCAATGATCGGATCTAAACCAGATTAGTATGGGATGACCTCTGAGACACTAACTTTCCGATGCGAAAAATCGGTTGCCGTGGTCCAAAGTTATGCGGAAACATACATAAAAAAAAATATTCCGACGAACTGATAACCTCCTCCCTTTTTGGAAGTCGGTTAAAAAAGGAAAAAATCAGGGCGATCGATTCCTTCTAATTTTTTCCAAAAAATGTATAGGGCTGGTACCACTGTGTGCTACGGTGATAAGAACTGGTATCTAGGAACTGTAACGGTTATGATCGATATATCATGGTTTAAGTCCGACTTTAAATGCAGAAGATATGACGAAGAATATAAAAAAATGACCACTACGATTGGCCAACTGATTTTTTGTTTGGTTTTTTTTTTTCAAATTGTCTTGCGCAAATATTTCCAATTCGAAGCGAACTTTTTTTTCTGGTAAGGTCTAATGTACATACTGGCGAGTGTGAATGTAATTGACTTACCTTAACTCCAGTTGCCATGCACACTTTGGGGCGATTCGCTTGCGGCAACATGAAAATGACAACTCAATCCGACGTCATGCGATCGCCCTTTTATCGTTGTTGTTCAAGAGCAAAATACCAATGGACACGTTTTCATTACGTTTGATGAAATAAATTCGAAGTAATTGCAGACATAATGGAGACATAAGCGATAATTGTACACCGGAAATCTTGCATGAGAGAAAGAGATCCGCAGAACTTTCGGCAAATATACATATTTGATTGAGCTTAATTTAATTTTGTGTAATTTCTTTAAGAGATTTTTTTCATATTGAATTTCATATCGCGCCAAGCCTACGCCAATGATTGATATTTGTAGCATGTCCGACTTTTAAATGTTGTTTCTAAATTATTTTATTGTTCTATAAATATTGTTAAATTTCTACAACTATTCAATTTACGGTATAATTTTCAAATGAAATAAATTACTCGCAGTATTGCCGTCATACTGGCCAACTCACCACAATGTCATAAAATACGAAAAATCATGATGCCACCACTTGGCTGCATGCTCTGCTCGTGGAGCAACGTGTTTTAATAATGTTTAACTTGTTAAGATGGCAATTGATGAAGTCAGAAAAATTCTCAGACTTTACGGCTGATTGCTGCTATAACGACAATTGTTGACAGCTTTCAATTTTAACGAGAAGACATTTAACGGTAAAAATAAATCACCGGTAAATAACGCGCTTCAACAAAATTTGATCGTTGATATCTCAAAAACTTGGCCGACATTTTTTGAAAATTTTTCTGACCCGTCCAATTTTTGAGAAAAAAAAAAAACTATTGAAGTGCCGAAAAATGGCAGATTTAAAAAAAAATATATATATATAAATAGAATTTTGACGTAGTTCTTCCGAAGAAAAAACCACATATTATTGAAAATCCAGTTCGTCTAATGGATTCTATCTCATATCGATGGATTGAATAGCAAGGGGTGAAAAATTTAAGAAAAACTTAGTAAAACAATAAAACTTTAGCAAAGAATATGGCGAACGAATCCAACAGGATAAAGCCACTATGGAGAAGTGGTTTAATAGGAAATCAAACCTCCACATGTTTACTGACTATTGCTGGATCTTAAAGAGCGATGATTATGCGATCCAAAACAAAAATAAAATGTTTGAGGATTTCATTCCAGAACGCGGAAAGTGTTAACAGACAACAGCCTGCCTGGCTAATGATGAATCGGGGATATTGATTTTTTAAAGTTGACTGTTGATTTGTTCATGAAATCACTTTGTTTTTAGGGTAAATTCATAGATTGAGATTTTCGCATTTGTGGGAAAACAAGTGCGTGCTATTGAGGAACTGAGTTTTTGTTTTCCCCTGATTTTTAATCAACTCAGCAACAAGAGGCAGAGTCCATCAGACAAATTGGATTTTAATTAATATGAGGTTTTTTCCTTACGTCCATATTATAGCTTAAAAAAATTCTTGAAATTTGCCATTTTTCGACATTTCAGAAGTTTTTTTCTCAAAAACTGGACGTGCTTCAAAAATTTTGTAAATGTACTTCAAATCAGCATCACAAAAATTTTGAAATAAAATACGGCCAAATTTTGTTGAACCGTGTAATCAATACACGAGGCAAGTGCGCGCGAGGAGGTTGTGTGGTCTCCATTCAGGTGCATATAATAATTTCCAAAAAATCAAGCGAGTATCAAAACCGACCGTTTTTTGACCCTAATGCATTAAAAAATTACTAAGCTCCCTGTTGATAATTTTTGAAATCGCATGAAAAGCACGAAATTCTGCGAGGTAATTTGGAAGAACTCAAAATTAGCGACATTTTAGAAGGCGTGGGTTTTATCCTATTTCAACCATTTTCAAAATTGTGCTTAAGAAGGCCAATGGGTAGTACGTATATCAAATTTAGTGCAGATTGGTGGTGGAAGTGGTTTTCAAAATAAACGTATTTGACGGAAGTGGGCGGGACTGCTAAAGAGCCATAGTCTGTATATAAATTTTGAGGAAATACTAATTCATTCCTTTGCCAATTCATACATCCATATAAATTGAAGACCGTATTTCTATTTAAATTGCCTAAATTCGTAAATTTTTATTCGATTTCATTAAATGGCGTGCCAATTTGTTCGAAAAAACATTCGCCTTTAGATAAATACTACATACACTGCCGGCAAAAAGTATTGGCACAGCAAATTTTTCACAATATATGCACAAATTTTTTGTCTAATATTTTTATGCCAATTTTTTATAAAAATATGGTTTCTTTAACAACAAAAATCCATAAAAATATAATTCCTAAACTTTGTGCAAAACTCCCGAAAATTCAGCAAATTTTCAACTTTTAATCAGATTTTTTAGAATTTCTTGGAGTATGCACTTTTGCAGTTCATTAAATTCTAGTAAAAAACTGGAGGTTCTTTGTTAGTCAAAAATTGCATTGAATTTTTAGAATTTTTTCGGTGAAGGTATTTTGTATTTTTTCCATATAAAGTATTTTAGAAAAAATTTAAAAAAAATTGCCAAAAATCAATTATTAGCTACTTAAAACTTGTACCTTATTATAATAAAACTGATTGGGCTACAAATCTGCACACTTAAAAAAAAAAACTCTAAATAATCTGATTAAAAGTTTAAAATTTGCATGAAAATTAGCTGAATTTTCGTGAATTTTGCACAAAGTTTAGGAATTATATTGTAATGTTTTTTGTTGAACCATATTTTTATAAAAAATTGGCGGAAAAATATTAGAAAAAAATGGCGCATATACTGTGAAAATTTAACTGGGCCAATACGTTTTGCCGGCAGTGTACATATTTGGCAACCATCATAGAATTTTTTTGAAAAGAGCGATGGTAAGATTTGAAAAAAAAGAAAATTTCGAGTTTTTTTTTATAATAAACCCAATGAAAACTCCCAACATTCGAAGTCGAAGTCTTCTCCACCCAGCTTATTCCACACGACGCACTATGGCATAGTATAAACAGTTCGGCGTTTAATCCGATCTTTCTTTATTTATTTTAAATGCTTTTGTGAAAGACTCGATATTTTTTGTTTTGTCTAATACTGAATGAATTTTCTTTTTTTTTTCTAAAAACATATGCAGATATTTTTGTGTGTTATGTGTTTCTTCTACTTTTTTGTCCGCCTGCACTTTATTTGCTGAAATTCTCCCCTCACTCAAATTCATTGAAATTTTATTGGGAAATTGCATCACAATTTGCATTTTACACTTTTTACATAAACGCAATTTAGTGTCATGAGAATGGCATATGGGCATGACATTGAGCTTTGGTAGTTTGGGGGCTTATAAAACTGTGCAGAATATAAGCCTTCATTCCCTTTTCTAATCCTTGCTGTTTAATTTGATGAATGTGACGAATTTGTTCAACGATTTTTCGCGCCGTTTAACATCCACAAATCTACAGTGTGCATACAAATATTTATACATATGTACATACATATATACATACGAGCAAAGCTTGCACCGCAAATTGTTGCAAATATCTGTAACAAAGCAGCCAGACGACTGCAAACAAATTACATAAACTGCACTTGAACGCGATTTCGAGTGGATAAATATGTACATATGTATGGGTACATACATACATACAAACGTGTGGCAAAAAAGAAACACAAAACGTCAACACAAAAAATAGCTGCAAAGGAGAATGTAACTATGCATTTGAACGAAGGTTTTTGCAAATTTCATTTGGCACTTGCAACGAAATGGGTAACGTCCCAAGAGCAGCCAAAAAAAAAAAGGAAACCAGCCTCACCAGGACGCGCGCTCATATGTATGTATGTATATTTTTGTATATAAGTAGGTATATGCACAAAAACTCCGCTGTGCAGCCTAAAAGTCATAGCACTTATTTGCTAGTTGCACTTGTTCACTGCAGTGCTGTTGTGGTCGAGTGCAACGTTTTCGAGTAGTGGGCACACTTATTTAGTTGCAATGTCAATATTTGCGCCCATCATCTGTTTCAACATGCGGCGCGAGCAAATGCATACTCGGTGCTTGCACTTGCATACATACATACATACATACTAATGTATTTATTTGTTTTTTTTTTTTTTGTTTTGCTTTGGCGGCGAGCTTTTACTCGCCAGTTGTGCAGCAATAAAAAGATAATAAAAATTACTTGGACAATGTTTGGCAAATTGCTGCAAATTTATGCTTTTTCTGGGTAATTTCTTTCGAGTGTTTGTTGATTTTAATTACGGCACACACCGCTTAACTACATACATTATTGCATACATACATATGTAAATACAAATGAATACGTAAATGTTTCTGTATGCTGAAGTTAGACAAGACCAAAAATGTGCATGCTTTCCCTCGTCTACTTACAAATGGCCACAAACAAGTTTTCAGTGATTGAATACAGTACAAACTTTGGCCAAGGATTTCCTAGGCTGTAGACCACGCGAATTAACAGCTATAAGGGAGGTCGCCCTATGACTTAATATAGCGGCGTAACTTCATTAAAATCCATCACTATTTATTCACTTCCGCAAAAGTGGCTACCGAATGCAGAAGTGGTATACGTAAATATGTACCCGGGCATATTACCGAATACCGGGAAACTGCGCGGCAGACGAGCTTGCGAGGTGAAAAATTGACCTACGCTCGGTAAACTGCGCGCTCTAGGCAAGCGTCTCCCTGTCTTCATGTAAACACCACTCTCAGTTCTATTTTCATTGAATTGACCCATTAACGAGATGGACGAAAGAACCAGCATGTTCCGTTAGTAAACAGATCTGGCCATATAAATTAATGAGAATAGATTCAAAACTCTTATACAAATCGATCGCCGCATTATTCGCATAGTAATTGCAGGTCTCTGCCTAATGGGAGCTACGCTAGGCGATTGGGTTACCGCGCTAACGATTTCTGTTATGCCTGCAGAGTCGTTTGGGATGTGGAGAGTGTAGAGCCCTATTTCTGCCACTGCCTCGGTCTGGAAAGGTCAAGATTGTCTATTTTGAACGGTAGCGATCTTCAACGCTACGCTAAGGCTACACGATGGTTCTGTCATCCGGGAAACTAAAAGAAAAGAATAAGAATTCGTAAATAGTTGCATCGCAATGAGCCAAATTGGCCTAAGTGTGCCTCCTCTTTGCCGGACAATGCAGAGTGGCTATCACCGTAACTTAACGCAACGTCAGAGAAAGTTCTGACCTTTACTTAAGTATTGCCGACCCGAGAATTCTATCAAAATTCAATAATGGAGCCATCAAGTGTCATTTACATCGAAGCCGTCTTTTCCAGAGGTGAGAATGGAAATCTGGATTTACATATACCTCCTGAGTGCATATAAAATATGGAGGGAACATTACTGAAGTTCAAACGTAACAACAGTGAAAACCATCAATTTCCAGTTGTCTTAACGAACTTGAGGTTGAAAAATCTTTCTTACTTGAAGGAAAGTATGTTTATTCTTTTAAAGCGTCCAGACCAATATGTACTCCATGACTCCCATAGTGTAACTAATAAATTTATATGTACTTGCAATAAATACCAAATAAATCCCATATCATTTTCCTAAAGACGTAAACAAATCACACCGGAAGCACTTAACCACAGGCTGACCCCGTTTACCCGTTTCAAGACGTCACGTAACGGAAATGTCTACCGGAATGTAAAACAAATGCGCACATACCTACACACTAATTTTTATGAACGCACAAATCTGTGTATGTATGCATGTACATATACATATATGCCCAAGTAAAAAGTGTCTGCGCAAAATGCACGCTCGAGACCATTCAACACCTAGCAATATATGTACATACCTACATATGTACATATGTACATATGTATGTGTGTAAGAATGCAAAGTTCAATACCTTTGTGAATTTAGTGTATACGAAATATGTACATACGTTCTACAAGCAGCACTCTCTTGTCTACCAAATTCAAATAAGCCCGTTCAAAACCATTGACTTAATGCCAATAATAAATACAAGTACAAATACAAATACAAAAACTAAACAGAAACTGTAATAATGTGAAATAATGCAAAAATATTCCAAAAGCATACCCAGACCGTCGAAAATACTCATACGCACACAAATGGATTGAGCTGCAATCACTGGACTACAAAGTATATACATACATATATATATATAAAGACTGACAGAGGTATCATGTAAGCAGACATCGCATTCCCAAGATGACAGTCAATTCAGAGACTCAACATTTAGGCATTACAAATAAGAAAAGTAAAACTCTCCATGAACTGCAAAAAGGACTGAAATGATATAAACCAAAATACGCACTTTACATATAGCACAAGATAGTAGAAAAGAAGGAAGGCTACAAATAAGCGCATATTTATGTACATTAGGGATGTTAATTTTTCAGCATTTTCCGATCACGGGATTATCATCCCGATGTCATTACTACACTTCTACAGGATTTCCTCTTTAGTTTGATACCCATATTTCTTCTCTAAGCACATTTTTCTGAATTTTTTAAATCATTTTTTGATTACTGACGTCAGAGTGAAAAACTAAAAGCTCTATTTTACTATATTTGAGTCACTGCACTGTGTTATATATATATATATGTTAATAAGCTAGACATTTATAAAAAAAAAAATATTAATTATTAAATAAAAGAAAGAAATATAGCCAATACTGGTCAAGCAAAGGAGTTTCTATTATTCCGATCAGTGCAAATTACAACTCCCGAAAATCGCGGAATTATTTGCCGAGAACTCCGTGTTTTGTGAGACCTTAGATAGGCCGGGATCTCGGGACTAACATTTCCAATGTACATACATACACATATGTACACTGGTATGGAAAGAAGGGGTGGGTGTTTGGCAATATTGCAAGCTACTTATTTGTGGCACGTTTGACTATTTCAATATGTATGTATTTGTAATCATAATCAATATAGTTTTGCCAATAAGGAGTAACAGCTAAAGTCGGAAGCTGAATTTACTATAACACTATTCACTTTATTATCCCAACTACAAGGAAAATTATGTATTTTTTTTTTTTAATTCATTTTCTAAGAGTATTTAAACGACTCGAGGTCTGATAATGCATACTTCGCATAACTTCGCAAAACCATTTGTACCACTCCAATTGAAATATCACTTAAGAAAATGTGAAGTAAAATCTATACTCAACAGATCGCTAAGTTTTTACAAGTTCTGCTAATTTCTGGGTAATGGAGTACATAAAAAATTAAAAGTTTGAAATTTAAGCGAAGTATGCATAATCAGCAATAAGGGCCAGTTTTTCAGTTCAGTGGCAGTTTAAACTTCGATTACGAAAACTGAGTTCTAATTAAACAGATGGCTGGCATTTGATTGGCTAATCTTAGTTTAAACCAGCCAGCTCGGGCATTAAAACTATGTTGAAATAACAGCCGTGCACTGAGAAACTGGCCTTAAGCCAACATTTGCAAGCTATACTAAAGTCGCTAGACGTATGTACATATGTATATGTATTTACTTATAAGTATGTATGTTCATTTGGCACTTTCTCGTGCATCAATGATAATTTTCTGAATTGCCAAAAAATTCCACACAGACATGAACAACGCAACCATTTGAAGCTTGTCGGTTTTGCCGCATGAAATGTAAAAACAAAGTTGCAGTTGAAAACAATGTCAGTGGCAACAATGAAAAATTCCGCCACGTTGCGACTAACAGAAGAAATGGTTTGGTTAAATTCTAAATATTTATGTCAAAACATTTATAACTACATACATATATGTGGCAACAAAAAAAAGTGGCCGGACTTGTTGGACCAACAGGGCGTATGCGGCCAATAAACAATGAATGCGTATGGATATGGATCATACATACAAACATATGAATACATTTGACCAGCTTTATGTTATTGCACATTTTCTACATTGCCAACCAAACTTGAGAGATGTTTTCATTACAAACTTTGCTTATTTGATTTGGGAATGACGAATGTATGTTTACATACATACATATATGTAATACTTCTATATTGGCAGTAAGCTAACTTCTCAATGTGTAAGCATTCCGAAATCAAAGCGAGACAGTCTAGTACTGTTTTTGTCAATGTATTGTGTACTTGACCCAGTGGGAATTAGGAGCACGTAATAGTACCTTATTAGCAACTTACTCTTCACCTGGCAGTCATTACCATTTCCCTGCCGAACGCCCCTTACTTTTACAAAGGCATGGCCGCCTTATGTAAGTAGGAATTTAGAATGTACATTTGGTATCAGACATACTTCTGAGCCGCTTTACAAAGTAAGTTACGTGTAATGCAGAGCAGTCGCTCGGAGTAGTTCGGTGCTTGGAAATAACTTCGCCTGCACGTTATTTTGCACCTGACAACGTAATGTGTCTTCGGAGGTGTTCATTTTGCCCTTTACTAGTAGATGACATTGGCCATGATGACAATTTTGGTACTAAAAACTGAAAGAAAACATGGGTTACCTCGCAAGGTGCTTACCTATTTTCCCAGTGGGGAGTGCCGGTTTTGTATATGTGTTGTGTACATGTTTATTTATAAACGTGTGTGTTCCTTTTCTTTCGTACGTGTTTATTGATATATTTGTACTGTAGTGTTTTCGGACGGTACTAGCTCTTACTGCCAATATAGGAGTATTACATATGTATATGCATACATATATATACTTTGTATTTACAAGTGTGCTGTGCTTTTTCGCTTGAGTTATATACACGCGAGCGCATGCCATTTTTGCTTGATTTCCTTAGAAGCTTATTCAAGTGTATAAATGCTAGAATTCCTAAGGCTTTGCAAATATACATTTCTATATACATATATATGCATACTTATATGTACATATACATTTTACGAGCTCTATGATTTAATGAAACAACAGTTTTTTTAATAATTGTATTAATCTTAATCTAAATAACCACAGCTTAGCAAGTTTCCTTAATTCAGATGAACACTAAATCATACATTTAGGAGGAATTTCTGTCCCCAACGATCCACCAATTCCGCCGCCTTCGCCATAATGATTTTCAATTCACTAATGTTTGGACGTAACTTCGTAGAAAATTTAGAAAAATTCATTAAATTTATACCGCAACAGCCTACTTTTTATTAAGAACTTTTGGACAAATTCTAAGTATGCTGTTTTGTAACCCATTAACTTTAAGCTCAATAAAGGGCAAGTTTTAAGTGGCTAGAAATTCGCGTTGATTTCTCATAATTTTTTTCTGATGGCTCTTTTCCATACAATTTCCGCGAAAAAATAGCAGTAAGCAACGGCATTTTTTAGCAATTTCCAACTTGCACTTTATTAAACTGGATTTTAATGGGCTATACAACTACATACTTACAACTTTTCTAAAAATTTGAAATAAAAAGTTTTCTGTTGTTGTAAAATTTTTATGATTTTACAAATTTGTTTACAAAGTTTGAAATTGAGTAACATTCGTGAATTGAAAAATCAATACGACGAAAGTGCTGAAAATAGTGGACGTTGAGAATGGAAATGACTCCGTGCGTAAATGTAAATCCGTATATGAAAAAAGTTGAAGATAGAGTTTAGATGAAAACAATAACAATAAAAATAATGATAAAAATGAGATAGAAATATAGGAGAACTCAGCTCACGTCCCTTCAAATCACGCCAAAGCACCCTATTCCAACTACTCACCTTAACTCACCACACTTCAACTCACTGACAGCGGGCGGTGAGGAGACTGGGGGAAAATGTGAATCACATTATGTGATCATGCGACGATACTCAAAGGAAATTTCAAAGGTGAGGAAGTTCTCATTCCGTGAATTCCGATGACCCCTTTGGGGTTTAAACGAATTTAATTTCCGATTCGTCTACCATTCAAATTTTCTATTTAAATATATGCTATACCTCCGGGAGCATTTAACTACAGTAGTAAAAAGTAGTATTCTATCAATGCCAGGTTACTGAATTTGAGTTAAATATATTTAAAACCATGCGTGACAGCTGCCGGAGATGTGTGGTGGAACACCATCGTACTCCTGCCACCATTTTAATGAAATGGTTTCTTTCATATTATATAAAATAACAGAGCATACCGTACATACAAGATTTTTTAGTTCCAGGTAAGTGTTATCAATGACATCCAGCCTTACGGCACGATTACCAATCACTCAGTGACCTGTAAGCACTCCCATCAATAGTGAGAGATGATGCAGCTTTCTTAGTCTCAAGAGATCAGGTCATTTTCGCAAAATATTTTAATTTTTTATGCAGAAAATAAATTCAAACATTAACAAAGGAAAACTAAAAAAAAATAACAAATCGATAATTTTTGTCATTTAAAGCCGGTTTTTTGGCAAAAAATCAAGCTACTAACGGTGAAAATCCCTGGATGAATATAAAAGTTTTAAATGCTCAAATGAAACTGCGAAATAATTTTTTGTATGAAATAGGAGCAGGAGATAATGTTACTCATACGCCACATCGCACATGCCCGCATGCGTTCATCTTCGTACATACATGACGTTAGAGTAACATTTTCCATGTAAAAGTTTGAAATTTGTTTCATTCCTAATACAAGCTTAAAATCAAAAATGGTAAAATGAGCTGATCTAAAAAACGGTATACAGATCCCTAATCTACGACCCAAAATTAAGTTTATGCGTCTCGGTATTTTTTGTGTAATTTTACACCTGTAGGGACGCTATATAAAAACGTCGGGTGAAAACCGGGGTCATAACAACATGTATAACAGTAAAGCAAAAACAAATCTAATAATATATATATAATATTATTTATAATAGAAAGCCATAAATTTGAAAAATCGACTACGACAACAAGTAACATTTAAATTGAATCTTTTTTATTATTACCTGAAAATTTGGATAAATAAGAGCCTTATAAAATTATAACATAACATACCATGACATTAGACAACATTAACAGTCTACACGACCTAAAGCAGTTTTCTAGGTTCCGCAGAAGATGCATACTTTTGAAAGTTTATATATAAATATGATAGCGACTTTTGGAAGAAGAGTTAACATTTTATGTTATCTTTTCAGAATATAAAAAGATTTTCCACTGTGATATTAGTGGACATGAAACTATGTACTTTAAATACTGGTACGTAATCAATCCAGCAAAAACTAAAAATTTCAAAAATTTTACATAGCGCACTTTGCAAGTGGACTACTAAAAATTCCTAATTAAGAAATCATATTATTTCTTATTTCAGTTTCTTGTAATCTGATTTGCGTTATACCTGTAAACGTTGCTGACATTGTTATCCTCATTGACTCTTTGATTCAACTTTCCGTCGAAGGCTTTGCAACTACATCAATAATATGGGACTTTTTTCCCAGACTTGTTTCTAAGAATGGAAAAATACAGACTACCACTACGGGCTAAAATTTCCGCATGTTCGATGTTTTTTAAACTCCGACTTCAAGAAAAATCTATACTTCCGCCTTGTTTGAATTCTCGCTTAACGACATATAACTAAAAATTTAGAATTTATAAGTTATTTTTAGTACAGTCAAGTTAATGTTGAAAATTAGTCATCGGCGTGGTTGTCAATTTGCTTTGAATGCTAAGAGAAGTGTTGCTCGGAATGTAATAGACGACAGGTCGGAAAACGTTTTAAAATTTGCAAACTACCAGGTGTTATCAAATGCACGTTTATGTAGCTAAAAAAATAATTTTTCAAAGTGACAAGAATGATGGAAAACGTCATGCTTGGAGGATGAGCAGCCAAATGTTAAAAATGTTATAATAGCTCGTACATAAATAAAAAAAAAACCTTCAACTAACGAATACTTATGGGAAAAGGTATTCAAATTTACACCGAGGAAAAAAAAACGGCAACACTGACATACATACATATGTGAATTGTACATTTTACATACATATGTATATACCAATGCTTATAAAAAAAAAACTTGGTTACTTTTGAAAAATGAATACTAAAATGAAAATTTATTTGCTATATCCACCTGTTTATACCCTCGCTTTAAGAACAAATTTTACAAACCAGTCACAGAAGCAAATTTTAAAAATTAAAGCCACAACCTTAAAACGAAAAACAACGATGACGTTGCAGGTACTCAAAACTTCTAAATGGCCAAAAGAACGACAATTAGAACTTCTTTGAAAAACGTTTAGAAAAATCTGGAACATCTGATTCGTCTAGTAAGCGATGTTTAAGAGCGATGTTGCCATGATGCTAGATTCCTCAACTGAAGAGAATAAATATAAGCGAAAGTCCTCGCTACTGGCGGAGCGTCAATCGAAACGAATTTAAAATATTGTCAAGTTTCGAGTGCAGATACTTGCAAAGGTAGCAACGTTAAAATGTAGATATAATACTACAAATTTTGAATTTAAAAAGTTAATAAAAAAACTATAATAAAAATTACCAACTTTTCCATTTTTTCATTCACCTACAATAAATTATATAATTTACCCAATTATTTCTTAAAAAATACTTTACATACACACATCCGCGGATGTCAAAAATTCCATATTCCCAGCAACCATACTATATATAAATATATAGTTATATATGTACAAGGGAATGTATTAGTCACAACTAAAAATAACAAAAAAAAAATGCAGAACAGCCCAAAAACCGTTTAGCCTGAAGAGCCAATGACATTCGCATCAAAAGTGGCATAACGGTAACTTTTATTTAAAAAATATACAAGATGTAACTATTTTCACATAGTGAGAGATATGTACTGTCAATTGCATACATTTACAGAAATGTACAAATTTTTTTGAAAATTTTGAGATGTAACTTTTTTGTATTTAATATGCTTTATATACATATGATTCATTCAACAGAAGGCAAACAAAAGGCTCTTCAACTTAAATGCACCAAAATTAGAAGTGCGCTGTTGGAGTTCTAACAGATAAGGATAAATCAATTGGTTTACCTTTAAGGTTTTAATCAATTTCAACAACTACGCCACGACTAAAACACAAAAGAGCTAACACTTGAAAAAAAAAATGAAGTTGCAGGAAAAGAGCATAGTCATTCTGGCATATGTACATAAATATATCTACATACATGCACATGCCCCACACGAAAGCAAAAAGGACGCCAAGGAAATTCCGCAAATTCTCAGATCAAACGCAAACTTTTTTCTGAACTAAAAGGCGAACGAGAAGGCAAAATATACCGTAACACTTTGAAGATAATAAAGAGCGAGAAAACTTTGATGCATTTACAAAGTCGAGTGCGAGCAAAAGCTGACAAAAATGGGCAAAAGAAACAGCAGAGGCAGCAATGAAATGGACTAGATTACGAAAAAAATATATATATGTATATATAAAATAAAATGGAAGACACTTGCAAGAGCGTAGAATAAAATCAGCAGCAAAAAAGCTAGTTGCAGATAACAAAACTTTGCCGGGCCATTGAGCAAATCAACATCTAAACAAGCGTCTACGTATCTAACTACGAATCTTTTATCATTAAAAGGATACTAGTTTAGTCAAAGCGTTCACGTAAAACAAAGCAAATAAAGTGTAATACAGAGCAAAGTTTGTGAATAATTAAAAATTCAATTAAGTGCAAACAGAAGTAGAAATGGTTAAATAAAATTTTTGTATTTAGTAGCCAGAATAAAGTAGGAAACCCCTTATTCCAGTAGGAGTGGATAGACTTTGAGATGGCATGGCGTTAAACAGAAAATCTTTCGCCTTTCATTTGGTTTATTTTGTATGAAGATTTTCTAACTGGTTCGTGAAATATACGTACTTGATTAAGTGGGACCACTTTTTTAAGCTGAATAAAAAAATCTGTCGAAAGCAGCTAAAAACAAGTAAATAAGAGCAGCGCTGTCTTCGGCTATGCCGAAGGCTTCATACCTTTCATGAACATCTGCAAATTTTACTTTGACAGATTACTGCTTTTGAATACATCTGCATACATCGATAGAGGAGTTACATACCTACATATATAAAAAATCGCATCTGAACAATCAGAGGTATGGAAGATATACCTTATATTAGCACCAATCTAAGTGATTTTCACTGCTATGTGATCGGTATGTAAACCGGTAACACAATTTATTGGGTTTAGTTTCCTACATAAAAGAGATATATCGCAAAAACTGGTATCTGAACAATCAGTTGTATAGGAGATAAAGCTTATACAGCATAGATTTTGACGATTTTCTCAGTAGACTTTGTATTATTATTTATAAAATATCTTACGAAATTTATCGGTTTTAGCTGTTCAAATAAAGGAGTTTTACAGTAAAATCCCATATCTGAACAATCAGATGTATGGAAGATACAAATATGTTATAGTCACCCGATCCTTGTTATTTTCACTGTAAGTATTCTGTTAATAATGAGTGAAAATGGTGCGAAATTTAATGTTCCTAGCTGCTTAAATGGAGGAGTTATGATAAAAGACCTCATATCTGAACAATCAGTTGTATGGGGGTTGCAGGTTATAGTGACCCGATCTTTGTTATTTTCACTGTAAGTCTTCTGTTGATAATGAGTGAAAACAGCGCGAAATTTCATGGTCCTAGCTACATAAATGAAGGAGTTATAACGAAAAATCTCATATCTGAACAATCAGTTGTATGGGAGCTATAGGTTATAGTGACCCGATCTTTTTAATTTTCACTGTAAGTTTTCTGTTGATCATGGGTGCTAGTACTGCAAAATTTCATGTTCCTAGCTGCATTAATGGAGAAGTTATAACGAAAAATCTCATATCTGAAC
>NW_023458558.1:25164273-25204158 GCF_013731165.1 Rhagoletis pomonella
TAATACCATTTCATGCTCATGAAAGGTATAAAAATCAACGTGATTCTCAGAATCAGCAAGCGATTTTTCTGTAGACCAGTGGAACTGTAATTCGAGAAAACAGCCCGGAGTGGAAGAGCTCCATATAAAATGTTGCAAAGAGTAGATAGTAAATGTGCTCCGATTTTTCTGGAAATTGTTACGTGAAGTACTATTACTTGGGTATGAGTAAATAGGAAAAATTGATGAATTTAACGGACTGCCCCCCGCCCAATACACTAGCGAGCCCATATCGTAAATTTTATCCGACTTAAATGAAATTCGATTTGTAACTTAAATTAACCTAGAAAGACATAATTTTAAAAGATGGGGAAAAATATGTCAACCTCCATGTCCACCAGCCATCCGAAATGTGGATTCCAATGTGGCAAGGACTAGTAACGATCCCCGAAAAGAGAAAAAATTTAATCCAAGGTATATTTTCATATAAAACTGCCGAGGAATAAGAAAAATTGGGCGAGTACCGCAGACGATGAGTTGTGTGAGCTCTACAACACCATGGGCATAGAGCGAATTAAAATACAGGAGCTCCGCTGGCTTTCCATATCGTTCGAATGGACACCGACGCTGCAGCTCTGAAAGTATTCAACTCGGAAGCCGCTGGTGGGAGCAGAGGAAGAGGGAGGCCCCCAATGAAATCGAAAGAGCAGGTGGAGAAGAACTTGGCTGCATTTGGCATTTCCAATTGGCGTCAATTGGCACACAATAGAAACGACCGACGCCAGATAAGAAGAAAAAGAAGAAGGAGGAAATGCACTAAACTTTATAAAATAAAACCAGTTTAACCGGTTTTTCTTAAATGGCAATTTTTCGAATAACTCGAAAACCGGTTTTTGAAAAAAGCGAATAATTGAACACCCTCTCCAGAAAAACACTAAAATTGCATAGTATCACAGAAATGTTACTAACTCTTTAAAAACTATAACAAATTATATTAATTATTATTTGGAACCTTATTTTCTTTCCCTGCCGTTATGAGAGTCGCCTATCTTATATCGCTTACTTCTTAGGTCTAATTTTGGAGGGCTTCACCACAGACCGTTTCTTCCCGTTCTAGCAAAAATCTGTTTAGTACTTTGCGTGGTTCTTTTCCAAGGAACAAAGGATTCATGCGTTCTGTTACAGCGAGACTAGCTTTGTGGCTAGCAGTTGAATTCATGGGAAAGTTGGCGTCTAACCTAAAAGACCAAGTTCATTCTTCGGCCAAGAAAATTCATTCATAGATACACATTTCAACATACATATGTGCATCTCTTCGCTTAAACTCTTAAAATATTTACACGTTTTTAAATATTACATATGTATCTAGATATGTATGTACTAAATATATGTATGAATTGCCGCCAATAACAAAATGCCAATAAACATAAAATTCACCACAAATGCGTAATAAAAGCTAAGCCATTCACTAAAAATATCCACCAAATATGGGCTAGACGCTTAGAAGCCAGCCGCAATGAGAGTGCGACAACAGCCATCAAAATGTACTTAACTCCAACAGAACCACATAATATTATATAACAGCATTAAATTCAAGGAAAACAAGCGCCAGTAGGCGCAAGGACTGCTGGCCCAAATCAAAAGCCAGCAGGGCAGCCGTAACAATAGAAAACCAAACCTCAAAAGCTTATTCTGGGCTCTGTTTTATTTTTGTGTTTGTGTTTGTGTCCGTTCGCCAGGAGAGTTGGGGCATTAATTTTAATTAATATGTATTTTATCATAAAACGCTGCAGGATGCGAAATTGCAATTATATTAGCGGCTCTGAACGTCATTAAAAATCCTTTCAATGGAATTATGTCACACATACACATATGTATGTAAATTATGTATGTATGTATATGCAGCTGAATTGACACACATATTAATGAATTGATGGGTAAACGTTGTGGAGAGTCAACGTTTTCGTCGTTGGCTGATTCTACGGGCGATGCTGAATGTAGGACGACTCATGTATGTATGTATAATTCCAAAATGAATTTGTGTGTTTCTTTTTGTTTCAATTTTAGCTTTATCTCGTATTTTTTCTATAGTAATAATTACTATAATTAAATATTTGTAATGAAATTTCGATGAAATGTAAAATGAATAAAACTTTTATTTCGACCCACTCTAATGAGCCAATTTGCACTTGTGATAAAACTTAACTTATCTTAATGCTCTGGGTAACTTGAAATATATGGAGCGTTCTTGATTGTATGTTGTTATGTTATAGGAATTCGTTATTACGAAAAGTACACAGACTATCGTACATGCTTACAACTAATCAAATTCTGCTTAGAATTGGTCCAGGTGCCCGAGCATCTTCTCGTCGCCAGCTTTGAACAGCTCGGCCTAATTATTTCTAAGCCACATTATACCGTACATACTTATGTTCTAAATAGCCAAATATGTATGCAGAAATAAAATTGGAAAATTTTCACAAATAAAAGTGTGACTCTCCTATTATTTTTACGTTGCAAAATTTTGTGCATGTTTGAGTTTATAATTAACTGGTAGTATTTTGAGAAGAGAATCGAATACAGCCAGTTAGAAGTATGTGCTTGCAAAAGAAAATAAGTTATGAAGAGTCAAAGTGGCGTGACTCCTTTTTTTTTAATTCTGACACTGGCGGCTTTTGTACGGTATACTGTAGCTGGTGCGTAGCTAAAACTGTTATCGGATATTTTTTATAGTATTTATAACTACATCGCATCGTCCAAAGTCGGTAAATTATTTAAATAAAAAGCTAGTATTTTTTGTAAAAAAAAAAAAGATAAATTGCTAAAACTTTTCAAAATGTGGTGCGCTTATAATTATGACACGGGGTGTATATTCCAGAAAAGTCACTTCAAACTCGATAAATACGTCAAATGCATATTTATCCAAATAATTCAGGCATATAACCCAAATAAGAGCCAAATGATCGTAGAATAGCAAGAATTTTAGTCAAATAATATTATTATTATTCAGCCGTTTCCCTCGATTGCTCCACCTCAGACACATTTGAGTGTGCAATTTAACACTTTAGCTGCCAAGTAAGCACTTTCATGGTGACAAACTTTATACAAAGCAAACGTCAAATTGACGCCAGAGATATGTATGTATATGGCTGTAGGTGCCACAGAAATGCATACATATGTATGTGCTCGTATTTATTTCCAGTCATGCATATATGTATACATAAATATAAGGGGTATTCTCCGAGTCTTGCAAAGCTCTTGCACTATGCGCGAATTGCACGGTTTGCAAAGCTGTCCCATACGAAACCTTGCAATCCGTGCAAGGGCTTTGCAAGACTCAGAGAATATTCCTATTCAAATATAAAGCATAAGCAAATGTGCATATGACACTCATACGAAATCTAACATCCCACATTGGCAGCTGTGAGATGAACAGCAAGCAGCAGCTACTGCAGGCAGACCTATTCAAGTAATGGTATGTATGTATGTATGTATTTAGCTACAGTTGCATTTTCAATACATTTCTATTATTGACTAGGTACTATGATGACACTTTGAAATTGAGCAATTGAACGCGACAGAAAATAAATATGCAGCTAAGTAATAGTGGTATATGCAGCTGCTATGCAATTTGCTGATTGCATATTTTGACTTACTTTTGAAAAGGCAAAAGGCAACAACTACAGCATTCCAAGCAAAAGAAATCAAAGTTAAAGCATTCTATGGAAATTAAATAAAGAGATTTTTAAAGGATCACAGGCGAAGGAGTTCTTACTCGGCACGTGGGGATTTTATCTGCCTGTTGTACTAACGCGAATCCGCGAATTTGCTTCTGAAGAATTGTTTTTGCTATGCTGTTTAAGTGAATGCCTAAAATAGTTTTCATTGTTTTAGTCAAAATGCGTTCCTTTAAGCTCAGATGGGCTGTATGCAAGAAGAAGATCGCTCTCCAATGTCGGGTTCAAAAAGTTCCATGCTTGATGGAAAAAGTTATTAGGAGCACAATATTTAGACAACACATACATGGGCGTAGCCAGAATGAAATTTAGGTGGGGGTCTATACAAAAAAAAAATTTATCAAAACCAATAACTACAAAACCACATCAACAGAAGCTCACAAAAGTTGATATAAAACTATTCGTCGATTTAAATAGTTAACTGCGCAGTAAGCATGTTTATTTTACGACGACGAAGCATCGAAAGCGTAACCCCGTCAGTTTAAAACTTTAACCCAAACTAAACTTCCTACCGTCATGTACTGTTCCCCTCCCGGTACCACCGTCAAGGATTACGTAGGGATGATAACACTGTGTAACTGATCAGGTTATAAATAGATATATTCTCTTCTTCTGCTTCTTATTTGGCCCTGTAACCGCCAAAGAGATTTTGGCCGAGTTCCACAAAGTCGTTTCTCTTCTGTGCCAACTGACCCCAAGTCCTTCTCCAAACTTGCAAAACTTGCCAAAAAAGACTAAGTTCTTCTTGACGTACGTCAACGATCAAGTAGATGTTGTGAGGCTTGTATGGCTGCCCATTAGGTTGGTACAAAAAAAGTGTAGGATTTTTCTAATAATATTTCGAACTGCCCATAAACTAACAGTATGTGCAAAGGAACACTTTTTCGTAGAAAGGTTATAAAGTTCTTGAAATTCTAAATTTTTCGATCGGAAAACACTGTTTCTCTTCTGGAGACTTCCAATAATAATACCCAATTGTTGATTTAAATAAATAAGCAAGCGGGACTGAACTAGAAGTCTTCTAAAAAACTGTTGAGACATTTCTAATTATAATTTCTTTTTTTTTAATACATGTATTTTTTTCGTTTAGAAATTTAAATTTTAAAATTAAAATTTAAATTTACATTTAAATTTTAAACTTTTTTCCCGCATGTATTTTTGGACCACCCTACTTAAACTAGCCATACCAGCACTTTCAAAATATTCAAAATCAAAAAGTGAGACTGTGAGCAATTTGATCAATTTGATGCGGGGAAGCAGTTTATTCTCTAAAAAAAAAAACCATGTAAACGCAGGTTTAAAACGCTGCAGAAAATCTAAAGAAAATGTAACAAACTGCCATCCAAATTTCAAACCTTTTTTTCAGAAGTGCTAAAATTTTTTTGAAAATACAATTTTATAGTCCATTCAATTTTAGTTTTAAGCGGCAAAAAATTACTGTTGATTTTGTTAGATTTTTTTTCGTCGCATTTGCTTCCATGTAACGAATTAAAACAATTTATTTTGATATGGAAGAAAACCACAAAAAAATCAACGGTAATTTTTAGCCGCTTGAAACTTGCACATAATTGCACTAAAATTGAATGGTTTTTAAATTCTTATACTCAAAAAACTTCTAACACTTCTGAAAGAAAATTTTGAAATTTGGACAACAATTTGTTGAAATTTGTAAAGTTATAAACTTGGGTTCACATATGTAAGCTTCAAATAATATCAGTTTAAAATGTAGGTGCCAATGATATCACCGATACTGTATATCAGGCATGGGCAGCGTTGGCAGAACTTCATAAGCATGTGCAAAACTTTTACACTTGCATATGGAGCTCTTCCTACTGCTGTATGTCTTTGAAAAAGTGAAGGACTTCATCTATCTCCAGCATAGACATTATATCAGCGTGGAGATCGAGCGAAGAATAACTCTTACTAATAGATCCAAATTCAACAAAATGATTCAATTAATGAAACTTGGGTTCTATCGTAAAAGATAATTTTTTGTTGAAAAAATGTTAATTTTTCATGCAAAAAAAATGGAAATTATCAACTATGGATCACATTAGGCTAAAAAACGTTAAAAACGTTATCTAGTACACGCGCCGCATATATATGTATATGTATGTACATATGTATAACTAGAGCTCGGTTTCGACCGAACTCCGACTTCTTTACTTGTTTTTTTTTTTTTTAATTTTGTGCTAAAAACAAAATTCATAACTCTCAGAGCACAAATGCTTTTAAATTTACGACACATTGTTTTCATAAACACATTAAACAAACTTTCGTAGGCGCACTTATTCATTCATTCACAGCCTCCGCAACATTTTGTTCACTCTCAGGTTATTTCACCAAAGGGAAGGAAATTTGTCGAATTGGTATAATAAAATCAGCGCCTTCGAGTATCAAAGGCGAACATTAGCACTCAAAACAAAACCAAAATAGCAGACACATGCAACATACATGTTCGTATGTATATTAGGATGGTCCTTGAAAATCAAATGAAGGATTTTTTTCAGTCTCATCCCCTCAATCGGTAATACCACGGTCACAGATATCACTTTTGTATAAATTTTGGTGCTGATTGGAGACGAATAAGGCGTGTCTCACGGTGGACAAAGTACTGATTCCTCTATATAGATTCAAACAAGTAATTTTTAGCAAAAAAAAAAACCGACTTCAACTCCCATATAAAAAAATATATATATATATATATATATCTCATGATCTTAACCAGATTAGTATGGGACCACCTCTGAGACACTACCTTTCCGATGCAAAAAGAATTATCGAAATCGGTTGACGTGGTCCAAAGCTATGCGGTAACATCCATAAAAAAAAAAAAAAAATATTCCGACGAACTGATAACCTTCTCCTTTTTTGGAAGTCGGTTAAAAATTATAGGTAATCGATACTAACATAGTGGAAGATATCAAATATAAATTTTGGTACCGATCGATACTAACATAACGGAAGATATTAAATATAAATTTTGGTACCAATTGGAGTAGGTTAAGACGTCTTCGATTTTGGGTATCAGATGAAAAAATAATTAATATTAATTTTTTGAGTCTCTGTAGAGGATTCTGAGCTATGCTTCGTGTGTGACACGCTTTGAGGTGTAGGAAATCGTAGGTAAAAATTCGCTTCCTACATTTAAGGACTGCTCTAATGTATACCTATACTAGATTAATTTCTGCTAACTATGTGCATACCCTGCGGGAAATGTATCTAACTACAAATTGATTAGGAAGGAACTAAAACTCTCTATTATCTGTATATTTTCTTTGAGGAAAGCTAACTATATTTCCATGGCGATGACCGCGAAATAGTCAATGGTGATTATATCTGCATTAGATGTCAACTAACTAGTAACTAACTACTTTTGGACATAAAATATCAATAATTAACACAATATTTTTTTACTTTTTTATTAATTTACTTTATTTTATAACATTACATATTTGTTTACATATTCTGCAGTAGGAGTTCCCACATTTTAACTCCGTCAGACATAACTTCAAAACGATAATATAAAATTTCCGTCTTTCTTTTATTTGTCCTGAATTCGAAAAAGTAGTTGTGAAATGCAGACAAAAAGTGTATTCAAATTAAAATTATATATTTTATAGAATCCTGCAAAAAAGCTAACTACACGTTGGTTATTTTTTATCAATTGATAATTTTTTCTACTGGGTATGTACGTATGTATATGCATGTATTCAGTAGCTGCACTTGTATGGTGCAACGATTTTAAATAGTTTTCTCTGAAACTAAATTAGAATTCATAATTAAACTTTGTACACGCTAAGTTGAAAATGGGTGAAAATCGGATCAAGATTACGCTTACCAACCATATAACGGTATTTTGAAAATTGTAATAACTTCAATATTTAAGCAACTACTGGAGCCAAGTTGATATGCAGAGTAAATTTTAAGCAATTAATTTATATGAAAATGAGCGGGGTAAAATCCACTTACATATATATATCGCACACCGTCTCCAAAAGAGTCACAACTCAAAATTTGGCATTTTTGAGATTATGCGTTCAAAATTTTCAGCAAAATCTGGAGCAAATTTTGATATAATTTGTTAAAAAAAAAAAACCTAAGGTAAAGTAGTCCTTGCCCATATGACTATCACGTGCTAAGAAATAGTTTTTCGCATTTTTTAACAACGTATTATTTTGAGTTGTGACACTTTTGAAGACGGTGTGCGATATGTAGCTCAGTAACTGCTCAACCGATTTCACCTTAACTTAATTAGTACACTTATTGCTGTTACCACTCAAAAATCGGGCTCATCTCTCATACATATAACGATATTTTCAAAAGATTCAAATTCTGCGATATTTCATTATGTAATTATTTTAAATTTCTCTGGTTTGTATTTAGATAATAATTGTATTTTTATGAAATAAATAGAATTCGCAAAGTATCGCCCACTCTCAGTATTCGCTTAGCCGGTTTCTCTCAAATATGTTACACTTGTTGAAATCAGAACACAGATTCCTAGCGATCCAAGCGACCTGGGACAAGACCATTTTAGTTAGATAACATCTTTCGGTCCACCCCCAGAGGTGCTTCACAGACGGCTCAAAAACTGACGAAGGTATAGGAGGAGGAATATACGGCCCTAAGGTCAGTATCTTTCAAGCTGAGGTTTATGACATCAGAGCAAGGCAGGAAGACAGCACATTGTCATCTGCAGCGCCAGGCAGGCTGCACTAAAAGCCGAGTCATCGTATGAGGGGGTTAAATCACGGGTAATATGGGAACGTGAACACAACTTAGTGCATCTGCTAGGCGTTCCGGGCCACAAAGGCATACAGGGCAACAAGGAGGCTGACAGGCTAGCTAGAGAAGCAGCAGCCACTCGACCTGTCCAAAGCAGCACTTGTTGGTTGTTATTATTATCGATGTTAATGCTGGCTGCTAAATAAACGAAGATATCTACTTTTTCGAAAATATAGCTGCGAAACTTGATGAGGTGAGTGTCGAGCCGCATATGTCAATGTAGGACACTTTTTTTCTGCGGCGACGTGATATTCCTCTTCATATCAGTTCTTCTTTCGGGTCTGCTGAAATTCTGAATATTACATACATACATTCATTGCTCGGCAGGCAATGGCAAACCTCCGAGTGCATTTCTGCCATGAAAAACAGCTTTAAACTGTAGGTCCCTCCGCTTTGTGTGACAACATCAAGGCGCACGCCACATATTGGAGGAGAAGCTCGGCCAAACACTAACAGAACCAATCTACTTATTATTATTACATTCATATTGAAAACCAATTTGACCTGCCAATGAATTTTGTGAAAGTAATGAATTAACCAGAAACGTAAGAGAGACAGAGATTTAATTGTCGTGGCCTAACTCTATATTAAAGTAATTTGAATGTATCAAGTGCATTTGTTTACATATGTACTATATCTATGAATATTACTAGCGGAAATTAATTTGCATAAAACATAAGTGTATAATTAAAGCGCAATTATTTATAAACAGTTTACAACTCTTTTATAGCTAAATAAGCAGCCGCAGGTTATTTATGAACTTGTTCAACTCATTAAAACAAAGAAAAATAAATGTTTAATAAATTCACGCTGTAGGCAGGCGTTTAACAATAGAGAATTGCAACAAAATACGCACAACGGTAATTGTAGCTGTGACAATCGTCAATCAATCAGCGGGTGGCGGTGGTCAAACGGCAACAACACCGGTTTCACAGCATAAATAGGTTTATTATTATTATTTCTTTCACAGCTACATATAACACCCAAGAGCCGGCACTCAACCTCAGCAGTGGTAAACCGGTTGTTTACATATTCATTGCCAAACAAATTTAGACCGAGCCAACACGTGTTGCAACATACAACTTACCCACCTATGTACGTACATATGTACATATGTGTGTAAATGTTCTACAACAAATTGTGGCCATCACATGTATGGCCCAACTAGTTCGCTGGCAAGAAGTTCGGTTTGAAGTCGAGTTCCTTCAGTGGAATATATCGAGCCTTAAGCGCCAAAAGGACGTAAGCGACTTTCAAAATTTTCGTTTTTGATGCAGAAATGTTGCTACAGCATCTAGGATGCATTTCTGCATCAAAAAAAATAAATGTGCCTTACGTCTGTATGTTTGTATTACCTAATGTACGAGTATACTTGATGTGTTGAATTTGAGTGTTCATTTGTGGGCATGCCAAACTATTCAGCGGCTGTGTTTGCCACACATGCGCACATGGGAGGTGCTGCAGAATTGTTGTGTAGAGTTTTTGCAACTTCACTGCATGCCGGCGAAAACAGAGAGAAATAACTGAGAGATGTGGAACGTATTTAAAATTAAAAAAAAAAAAAATACCACTTGGGGACAGAAACAGTTAAAGTTTGGTCGTGTGGAGACTTTGTTGTTTAGTGCAACATATAACTGCTATGTATTTATGTATACATATCATATGACTAATGTCTACTATGAGAGTAAATATCAATGGGTAATCCTTTTGGAGATCATCACCTCGCAGGTGGTGTTTATGACTCCCTCTTTTTTTTTAGTTTTTCTGCTAGCTAACTAACAAATTGTTAGTAAAATACGCTCTTAAGTACTTAAAGTGGCGTAATTTTAAACTAAGACAACTCGTTGCATTTTACCTGATTTTTAGTAATTGGTTTAGATTAAGTTATTCCAACTGGCTGATCACCACACATAAACCAATAGGTCCCTTCTGATGCCATATGGAGTTAGAAGTTTTCGTTAAGTACTAAGTATACATATACTCGAAGTAGACAGCATTTAGAAAGCTAAAGCTTTTGGAGTATTTAAAAAGTGCTTGAGGCCGAAGTGTTACCATGGCTTAAAGCTTTCAAACTCTAAATTTGAATCGTGTTTTTGATACTGCAGGACAAATACTTAGGATGTGTTCTAGGGTCTCCTTTGTTCCCTTATCCATGAATTTCCTGCAAACTTCCTGGCATTGCTCCCATTTTGCTTGCGCGTGTGCTGCTAACATGTTGTGCCCTGTTAGGACACCTATCATACTTCTGCAATCTCTTCGTGGCAGTGACTAATTAAACAGGATTTTCATCTCCTTTTCTTGCGCGTTTCATCTCACTATAAAGATTTTTTAGAGGCTTTGGAATATTATTCTCTTGGTATCCTCTACTATTTCATTATCTTCAATGTCCTTGAGGCCGGGAACAACAAATATGCAGTCACTTGTTTGCTGCCGCCCTATATACATATGTCCTGCTTCTAAGAGCGCCAGCGGAGCCGCTATATTTAATTCGCTGGTCAGTGTCCAAGTCGTTGTAAATCTCATATAGCTCATCGTTCCATCGTCTGCGGTACTCGCCGTCACCAAGGCGTAAAGACCCGTAAATCCTCCACAAACTATCTCTCTCTCGAATACTCCAAGAGCCGCCTCATCGGATGTTGTCATTGTCCATGCTACTGCGATATATACTTACTAGCTAGGGATGTTGATTTTTCCTCTTTTTGTGGTTATTACAATCCCAGGATCGCAGGATTATTAGCGCGATTTAGATATTCGCTACTTTTCAACAACTTAAATCGAAAAAATTGTTTCTATCTCTGCTACCATTAAATAAATAAACAAAAAAATAAGTGGGTCTGAAACCTACTTTTTTTTTAAAGCGTTGTTTTTATTTTTTCTCTCTGATGTCAGGATTTATTTTAAAGGACTTTGTAATCTCAAAAGATATGAATAATTCCAAAAATTATTTTCAAAAATTCAATGTAATGTAGAATACAAATTTAAAAAATAAAAATTTTTTGAATTCACAAAATCGAATAGATAATTTTTTAAGCTGATAAATTATATAAGTCCTTAACATATAATATATAAACAATATATTGCGAAATTTCAAGCATAAAATTTTAAATAGACATCTTCAATACTTGCTAGTCTTTATGTGCCATAAAATTTAAGTTTCTATTATTGCCATCAATGCATATTACAAATCCCGAAAATCCCGTGATTATTTGCCAAGAATCTCGGGATTTCTGGGACCTAAGGGCGTTTGCTCTCGAAAGTGAAATTGCCAAAAGCAATTTCTATGTGTACAAATAGACTGTGGTGAGTCCTAACAAATAAAATAAAGAAAATTATATTACAAAAGTATAAGACAAGTAAAATTAGAATTTAGCAACGATAATTGAAAGTATTTTTCAAAATTAAATGAATTTAAAATAAATATTTTTTTTTTCTTTTTAAAACAATAAAATTTAAAAAATATACATTAGAACCGAAAAGTTCCCAGGGTAATTAACTTCTACGAATTATTAAATTTTCTAAGCTAAATTTATTTAAATGGCGTAGTTTGCTTCGTTCCGAAAAAGAAACTTAGATTTAATTTATACCTGCATATTCTACTTTGTGGAGAGTTCACTTCTTCATATGTGGCCACCGCTGCCTCCAAAATTTCATGACGTTTTTTCTATATTTTTAAGATGCCTGCTTCAGCTTCCCCATAATCCAACGCCAATGGATTTTCGTGAATACCTCGATAAATTTGTTTTGATCTCAACTTTTTGATGTAAATTTAATCTGAATGCTGACATTCGGTTAACTAAGCCGAGCGATTAACTTGCACGAGCTAACTTTTCCGCGATTCTACTGTATATTTAACAAAAAAAAAAAATGATTTATATTTTTAAAACGAAATCGGAAAATTAAAAGAAAACTTAAACAAAAAGATTCAACTAAAAAAGAAAAAATAGATAAAATAGGTCCCAAAGAATTAAATAACATTAAAAAAATATATTTTTCTTTTTAACCAATAAAATCTAAAAATAAACGGAAAATTTAAATAAAAAATAAAAATAAATTTAGTTCCTAAAAATTTAATTCATTTAAAAAATATGTTACGTTTTTTTAAAAGAATAACATCTCAAAACTAAATTAAAGAAGAATAGAAATTTCATTTAAACAAAAAGTAACTTAAAATAAGTTTCTACAAATAAAATATATATATTGCTTTTAAAACAATAAAATCTAAAAATTAAAAAAAAAACAAGAATTAAAAAAAATTAAAACAAAATAAAAATTGCGCTGCACGAGGACTCGAATGGCTTGCGTGTTGTTGCGACTTTTGGAGCGACGCACAGTGTTTCTACTATATGGAGGCATGTAGAAAAAAGTCATGGTGACAGTTGATTAAAAAAAAAACGGTTGGGCTTAGAGAGGGAAAAGTAAAAGTCATAAATACCAAATTTTATATTATTTACTCCCCCCTTATTAGTAAAAAAAAGTTTGAGCGAGTTTGAGTCAGGTCTTGAAATTAGACGAATGTTTTAAAGAATTTTATGTAGTTTTCGAATATATAATTTGATCTTTGCGCGCGACTTTTCAAGTATATATAATTTTTGATTTTCTTAATTTTTGATTTTCAGCGTCTTTTTGCATAATTTCGCGCAAAGAATTTTTCGAACAGTGCAAAAATCTCACCAAACATTGGGAAAAGCGAGTATTTACACCTAAGTCATTTTATAGTATAACCTTTTTTTGTGAGAGTGGAAAGCAGGAAACAAAAATTAACCAAAATTCCATCACATGTAATGACTGGGCCAACACTTTTTGTGAGTTTTGGACATTATAGTAATCCAATCTTCCCCATATTTTATATTTAGGTTCTTATAATAAAATCAAGACTACAAACTAAATTTCATCGAAATCGGATGAAATTTAATGTTTCCGCCCACAAGAGTAGAGGGCGTGGCAATTATTCCATCTTTACAAAATTTCATAATTCTCTATTTCTAAGTAAAACTAGAGAACATGTCAAGTTTCAGTGAAATCGGTGCAGGTGTACTATTATTTCCACCTGCCTCCATATAGTCGAAACACTGTGCGACGCAACTTAAATGATAAATATAAAGGTGCTTTCTCTCAAAATAGATTTTCACCACGATTGAATGAGAGAATCTTTTTCCAAGAGTTTTGTGCTAGAATAACAAAAGTCTTTGAAACTACCTTTCCATCAGAGTTGTCCTGTTAGATATTAGTTCTTTATGGCGGCGCCAATATGGTAGGCATAGTAAGGTATACGGCTCTTTGCGATTTAATGGTAATTTTTAATTTAATAACATAGAAAACTATACAGTAAGAATAGTGCTATCTTGGCTAGGCAGAAGGTTTCATATCATTCACGAACATCAGAAAATTTACCTTCAACCTATTAATGCATTTTTTATGTGGGCTCCACGTATGAGAAAATAGGGGAGACTATTTTTTGTTTACCTTAACTTCATCGATGAACAATCAATCAGTTGTATGAGAGATACGCCGATCTCAATGATTTTCGTCAAAGCAGCCTAACTTAATCCATTTGTACTTTTGGAGCAGGTACATCCATTTTCGATAAAACAAAATAATTTCAATGAAGCAATATATATATTATAAATGTATTTTTAATCAAAGAAACAGTCACCATTCCAAATCTGCACTTACCAGATGAAGCCCTTAAAACGACAAGTTAACACTGAGCTGGCCCACAGTGCACTGGAACATCTTTTAAGCATGCGTTAGTATATGTTACCTAGATGACCAACAAACAAAAGCAAAACTGCAGTAAGATATCATAATCGCATATCCAAGCATGCGAAATCTAGAATCTTAAGCGCAAACTTCAAACGAAATGATGAGTACGAATGTGCACATGAAAAATCAAGAAGAAAGCGAAATAAAAAAGTACAAAAACATAATATCTATAACGTATAGAATTATAAAATCCTAACTCGGAACAAATCAATGAAATTTTAGATTTTATTGCACCCAGCTGCGCCCAATTGCTTCCGCCATACTACTCCGACTGCTTCTCATGCTCCCGCGAACCATACCAAGTACGCCTTCAATGAGCCTTCCCAGTGAGCGGACCAGCTGCATACAATTGCTCTGCCATTGCCTGCAGTCATTTGAGCTTGATTTGAGAGTTCGCACACGCCAAACTAAAGATATCCAACTAGATTTAGGCACTTATACGAGTACTGGCATTTGTGCATACATACATACATATGTACATAGATGTAGTGTGCACTACTTGAATGCCTTGTACAGTTCGTCGCGCAGTTTGGCTGCAAAATTCCAAACATTAACGAAAATTTATGTACTCTAATTTAACCTAAATTCCAGTCATAAAAATCTATCACGGTGTATGTACGGATGTGCGCGCACGCGGCCACGTTTCGACATAGTAGTCGCACCAAAACTAAACTGAACCGTACAAGTTTATACAACACTACATACATACATACATAAGTACATAGCTACAGCGGCGATCAGCGTTTGCAAGCGTTTATGCGCATGCGCACCCACTGCTAGTCATTTGCGCTGAAATGCCCGCTGCCCATGAATGCAATTTTCTAGGTTATTATAGTGATTGTTTTATTTACGAGTTAAGCATTTCTTTTTGCTTTGTTTTTGCTTGGCCACGCTGTTGTTGCATGTCTTGATTTCCGACTTTTGTGCGCAACGAATCAATTCAACTTCGCCTTAATCGCCTGACGCCTGCCATTTCTAGGCCTTTCACTAACATTCGCCGCAATTGTGGGCCATGTGTTATGTTTGTTGTTGCTGCAGTTCTTTCACTACAATCGGCCTTGCCGTTTGCTGATAATTTTTTTCTTTTCCAAATCGACCAATGCTTTCCTTGAAGGGTCAACATGCATTCCAAGTATGTACGGTCGATTTGATATTTTCCCTAAATAGCCTTTAAGCACAAAGCTTTTAAGCATTTACAATGCGAATGCATAGAAGTGCTTATAGGTGGTAGACAACCAATTGTTCTTTTACCTCATGCACCTAAGATAGATCGGTTGAAACAGCCCTGCACGAGGTTGTTGTGAGAGTATAGAGCAAGCATTATACAACAAAGAAGGCCTTTAACCATTTTAGTTTGGCATCCATACACTGCTTCATGGGGCCCGGAGGACTGGACCCGCTGATTACTCGCTAGATCGACAATATGTTGCGTAACAGAAGCATTAATGACTCCTTGGGAACATGCAGTTTCCCTCAAGGGGCTCGAGGAGGCTATTATCTGCCCTGTTGTGGAACCCCGTTTCAAGCGAGTTCCTGCTTGCACATCGAAAGCCACTAAGGTAGTTGCGTATTCAGCTGACTTAGTTATTCTGGTCTTCGGGAAATTTGTCTCGACTCAGCAATTGACGATCTGGCAGGGTATGCAAAAAGAAACGATTTAGTAGTTAACCACTCCAAAAGCGATCTTCTTCTTTTCACCAAGAGATATAAGGTAGACAAATTCCGAACTCCGTCCCTCATTGAAGCAAATCTTAAATTGTCAAAAGAGACAAAGTTTTTGGAAGTTATTCTCGACGACTGTAAACTTTCCTGGAAAGGGAAAACCGAAGAACGGAGCTACGATTTGTAAAGATTGGAAGCTACGAAAAAACATCGATAACAAAACCGATAAAATTATCGATCAAAAATATCTATAGCAAAATCGATAACATTATCGATAACAAAATCGACACAAATATCAAGAAAGCAAATCGATAATGCTGTCGATAACAAAATCGATAATAATAACGAATATCACTTTTACTTTCATTATTGTATTGGTCTTTATACAAGTTTTATTCTTTAACCTTATATTAACACGTTTCTGTTAAATTATTACCATTTGCATACATTTAAGAAGCACTTGATTCCATCCTAAATATTTTCGTGTGCAATTTCCGTTCAGTCTGCTAATTTACTTTCAACCAACCAATCGCCGCAAAAAGAAGTTTCACTTCAATAAAAAATAGTCAGCAAAAAACACAGTATTCTTTTTCCACCTTTTGACCTCTTCTTCGAAGAGTGTTTTCATTTATTTATTAAATATAATTTAAGCACATAAAATAGTTTAATTATTTTAAGGGACACCATGTGTAAGAACAAGTAAGCTTATTAGCTTTGTTGTCGAACCGAAAACTATGCAACGAGCAACATTTGAAGGCGGCTGTGTCGAATTTTTAATACCAATAAATTGTCTTGTTTGGACCATATTTTTGTTTCATGCCAAATCTTTTATGCTTTTTATTTTTAATTTATCCGTTTTCGAGTCACCTGCATCCAACGTCCAATTACCAACTCAGCCAGAAATACCAAAATTGCCATAGTCCAGGCGACACCAAATAGTGGCCACATAAATGACATGTAATCCATATCAAGCGGCCGTTCCAACGGCTGTTTCATTTGGTATTTAACAATTTTTCCACAATTTATTGCTTTTCTATAAGTCAAATCAATCCAAAAATCACGCAGTCCCTGATCAACGGTTCTTGTCAAAAAGTGGTTAAAAGAATCTTGAAAAACTGAATTAGCTTGCAATGGAATGCAAATAAAGAATTGTTTTCTCAAACAAAAGTCGGTCAGCCGAAAAGTAGGTATATCTAAAGATCTCATTTGATAACGGACGAACCTCCATAGAAACGAATCCATTGGGTAGGCATAAGTGGGGTCGAGCGTTTCAACATGGTTTGCATAATCCCTAAATGAGTTAGCAAATATAACTGATTTTTCCATATTTCTGCACCTCTCATCACACCAAGACATAATGTGATTGTAGTAGTCCAATGTCAGCAATATTTTTTGGTCAATATTTATGAAATCATCCAAAGATCTGGGGTTGGGCACCATAGGTGGTTTAGTCAAAAAACTATTGAGACACGATAAGAATTTCGTTTGGACGCAGTAGAAAAACAACAAGCTTAAAAAACTCAGAACACGAAAAGTCAACAATGGACGCCAATTAGCTGGGCGAGCATAAATATTTAGATCAATAAGCCCATATATCATGCATTCACTCAAGCGTCTTTTATCTCGCATATATTGAAATCGGCGACACAAATAGAACAAAATATGCACGGTAAAAGATGCCAGAACCATAACAATAATGTGCGTACGATCAAAGTACATTTTACAGAAGCTAACAAACGAGTGATACGACTTAATTGGTGCCATCACACAATATCTCCCAACATATATTGGATAAGATGCGGCCTCGACATTTTCATCCTTGTCCAAATGGGTGCGGCTAAGGGGTATATCCAGAATATTATCGCGCAGGAGCTTAGAAACTTCATTCGGGTATTGAACTTCATCCAGGCCGACTGACATCGGGTAGAATAGAGTGGCATTAATGCTTTTGGCAAATGTTTCTACCAGCTCTTGAAAAAAGCCGCATACTTTTATAGGTCCATACGCTTGCTGGCACGCAAATGAGAACGGATACATTTGAGAGGGTAATGTGCGTATGGCATATCCACGTAGATTTCTCATGCGATTTGGAAAAATCTCGATACTTTCTTTATCAAAGACCTCTTGTTCTAATTGAAAGTTGGGGAATATACTGTAGCTGTAAAAGATTTTCGTGTCCGAAAAATCTTTAAAAATTATTATAGCGTTCAACATTTTTTCAGCATCGCACGAACCAAAGATATTTATTAAGAGCTGGTTGACACTTTCATTTGTGTTTGGCTTGGCGCAGATGAAAATTATGCGTTTCTGTCGCATTTGATCGAGGCTGACGGCTAGGGGTCGCAAATCCATCTCGTTGTTCGCGATGTGTGCAATGATCAGTGTATTTTTGTTGAATTTAATACCAAAACCAATTTCGTAGGTCGAATTCGTGCTTTGCAGAACAATGGGCTTTTTTAAATCTTTAACAATGATGTCAAGTAGAATTGATTGAACTGCACTTTTTTGGATATCTCCGAAAATAAAGCAGTTTTCAAATTTTTCTTCATTGTGTATTTTTAGCAGAAGATCTTTGTAGAGTTTTACTTGGCTATACGTAGTACCTCCGGTAAAAAGTGCTGCTTCTACGTTTAGACAAAGCAATTCAATAAAAACTGTTATAATCGATTTCAACCAATGCGCCATTTTAAACGAACTTGACGTGTTGTCGCAAGTTAAAAGCTCACTACTAACGTGGTATAGCGAACTTTTGTGCTTCTACATTAAAGAAGCTACTTAGCTTATGTGTGTTTTGATTCGATAACACAGTTAAATACATATAATAAATACTATTAAAGCTGTAATTATTGGGCGGACATACATTTTTTTGTTTTTTAATATTGCGCAACTCACTTTTATAAAGGGTGCCACATACTGACCTGCAAGTCGAAAGATGTTCGGAAGGCTCGTCCTAAAACATATATTAATTATTTGTATTATTAGCAGACTATGACTGAGCGGTTACAAGATGCTTACTACCAGTGAGCAACATATTTTAGAGATACTTCATTTGAGAAAAAATTATAAAGAGTTTTGGCCCTTTTTCCGTTCGTATTCCTTTTTCACAAAGCAACATCAGTATTGCCTTCTTCAGCCGTAGATATGTACATATATGCAAGCTCTCTCTCCAATTTATACATATTAATATATATCACCAGAAAATACTGAAAATTTGCTTCAGATACATTTATGCATGTTTTGTGTACAGTATGTAATAAATAAATGAACTTTTTAAAGTTTCATAAGTTGCACTTTATTTACATAAAACTAACAAAGAACCCAAACATTTTTAACCGATTTCAAATAAATTTGGGGTTATCAATTCTTTGGAATACTTTTTTCTCTTTTTATGTATGCTACCGCATAACTTTACCTCAAAGGTCGTTCCATAATTTGGTTAAAATCTGATTATTGGATCGTGAAGAAATTAATAGTACTCCTAAATTTGTATTTGAACCCCAAAATGAATACAGGAAGGTTTTACGTTGCAACTTTGCTTACGCGTCTCACAATTAAATTTACGGGTTTATGAAAACCAAATCGGTTTTTATGTTATTATTTGTAAACATTCCTTTAAAATAAATAAAAGCCCAAGAAATTACCAATCAAAATTTATTGAGCCAAATTTTCTTAAGCAGTACGAAGTTCTTAAGAAATTTTCTACGCTTTCTACTATGGTTTGCTAAAGTTTGTTTATGAAGATTATAAGAAGGCATCCATGTTTTCAACAGAAAAAATATGCCCATTCCATTATTTCGTAAGGAAAAAGTGAGACAGCAGGTTGTAGAATATCAGATGTCAAAACTCCTTGGACACTACTATGCACACACACGAAATAATGGCAATTTATATCTTGACCAATTACTTTAAAAATCTGTACAACACTGAATAAGCAATTTCAGGCAAAAGCTTAAATTTTTCGGCCCTGATAATGAACCAAAAGAAAGAAAATTTTTTGAAAAAGTCCGTAAAAATTGCAAGCGTTTTAATTCCACTTTCCGTTCGACAGCCATTTTATATGAGAAAACACGCGCAACTATGTAGAAAAATCGCTAATAACATTATTTTTTACTGCTGATTTCATTTTGTTATCAGCAAATTAAAAACAGACTACATACAGTTAAGACTGGTTTTCACTATGTCATATTTTGACGCCAAAATTTGGCGACATATTTTGACACAACTTTATCTCCACTCTTACCGATGATATTATTGGCCCTAAGACTAAAGACCTATCCTGATCCAAATCAATCGATAAACCACTTTCTGATCCCTTTTGACAATGTGTTTTCACTTATTTGACGACAAATGCCACTGAATTTGACATAGTGAAAACCAGCCATTAGGCTGACTTCCAAAACGTACCAATACAATGTTTGGATACCGTTCTACTGCGATATTTAAACTGTTTGTATGTGAAAATGAATAACCTTTCGTAAATTTTTCCATTTTCACGACACCAATCAAAACTAAAAACAAACGAAGCATCAAATTTGTTTCTGATGCGCTGATTACTCTAGCGATGGATTTCGATAACTTTTCGGATGCATTTTGGAAATGTATACATTTTCAACATTTTGTAGTTCGACGTTAAGGAACATTATACATACTTTGTAGGTATGCAATGCAATTGCCGTTTTGGATGTCAGCCTTATTTGTACTGCAAGTGAGTTCTTATATTTTAACGAACTTGCTTTCGCCTACAAATTAATATGTACTGCCACGACTATCATCGAACGTTAAGATGCTGATGGATAAAAAAAAAAACATGATTCTGCAATATGCAAACAAATTAAAATTTTTTCCTTCAGTTTCCATTTTATCGCTTTTACTTTTGCAGCGGACAACGACATGCAATTTCGGTTAAAAGGAGCTTTCCTGAATTACACAGTTAAAAGCGGTCAATGTCGACCTGTGTTGGGAAATTCTCTTGCATTTACATTTATCATCAAAAAAAAATATTTACCTACCAAATTAAGCACATAATGATGTACTCGTACGATTACATACGTAGATACATTTTAATGGGCTACGATTGCCAAGGCAAGCGACGAGTAGGCAGAATATGAATAAAAGAAAATTTCTACACGGCGCGCCGGATGGCAAGGAGTTTTAAATATCGACCGGCAATCTCAGCGTATAATTATCTTCATAGCAATTTTATATGTGTACTTATGCACTTAAGTGCATAGGGGTCATTCCATACAATATTTATACCTCAATATTTTTTTTGGCCTGAAATATATATTTTTACATTCTTTATCGTAAAAAAAAAACAAGACTCCAATTTTTTTATTTCGTCGTGATATTCGAAAAGCTCGAAAAAAAATTTCCGAAATTTTGAACTTACGGAGAAGTATATTTTTTTAATTGTTTGCACTTAATAAACTATTTGTCGGAGAAAATCAGTTAAGGTATCAAAATGTGCGTAATTACCTCGGCTCTCCATGAGAGTGTGACATAGATTAAAATAAAAAATTAATTAACCAAATTTAAAAACCAAATTTTTTAATTTTTTTATATATATATTTTTTTATTACCTACATCATGTTGGCTTTTTATTTATTTTTTTATCTTGAATAGTTGTCAAACTTTAGGAAGTAAGCTGTAAAAATTTGAGAATGGAAACACCAAAACTGTAGAAGTTACGAGTTTTTTTCATAACTGCGTACATAAAGTTTATACTAAAGTAATTACGCACATTTTGATACCTTAGCTGATTCTCTCCGAAAAATAATTTATTAACTGCAAACAATTGAAAAAATTTACTTCCCCGTGAGTTCAAAAAAAATCGGGAATTTTTTTTCGAGATTTTCGAATATCATGACCAAATAAAATAATACGTGTCCTCATTTTTTCGATAAAGGATGTAAAAAAAAGTATATTTCACCCAAAAAAAAAATATTTAGGTGTAAATATTGTATGGAATGACCCATAGGTATGTATACATATACATATGTAAGTGGAATTAAGAAGAGAATAATATGTGTAAGTATATTCTTTTATCGAATACCATCAATAGCATTAAGATTATTTTATTAATAAGTGAAATTAATTATTCACTTTCCATCGTTTATATGTATACATAAGAATATATATGTATTTGCTATTTGGAAGTATGCACAGTTGTGGCCATTTTATTGGAAACAAAATTTTGTAGGAGCAAAAAAACTTGGTAATGAAAAGGTGTTAAGGCTTTTACTCCCATTCTTTTTGTGCAAATCTACACAGTCACTGCAATCAGACCGGGGCCAAGCTGCCCAGAATGCAAACGGCAGATTTAAATGGATTCTACCTTTACCTCGTCATTACAGCTTCTACAGTAACCGTTATATCGGGTTTTAAGCTGGGCAGCCCTGTGGCCTGTTGGTGACCTTCCCTTGGATTAAATAGCCTCATAATCAGTTTAAAGGGTCTCAGCAAACTCTGTGTTTTTTATTCATCGAGCGATGGTCAGAGTATTGCAATTCTTGGATGGCGGTGATGTCAACGTTTGTGTTCTCGAGTACACCAACCAGCCAAGCAGTGTCACATTTTTTTTTTTAAGTATCTCGTTATTCCAGGCGCAGGCCCTCAAATCATAGTCCTTTGAATGTTTGTCGTAGTTGTTATCATTGGAAGCGGATTTTACGTGGCGTGTGCTTTTTTTGAGGTCACGTTTATATATCGGGTCGCTTGCTCCAAGTTAGACATTCGCTTGCAGTCATACTTCTTGGCGAACATACGCTGCAAACTTCGGTGGGTACACGGACACATGAATGAGTTGACTTCAAAGAGGAAAGGGCGTGAAATTGCCTAAAAAATAATATCTTGGAAGTAAAATCGGATAATAAATGTCTCAGTTATTCATACCATATATTTAACTAAATGAGAAAAAAAACACTTTAAAGCGTGTGATCTAAGCAGTTAGGTTAAAGTGTTTGCCCCTTGTAAAAGGACTCAGCGGTCGTTGGCCCTTTGTGGGGCCGCTGCGAACGGTAACTGCCTAAATTAAAACGATAATCGCTACGCTCCGAAAACGAAGCTTCGCAGGCGGCAGATGTCCCATAGTCCCGTACAGCTCTTACGGACTAGTCAGCAAGTACGAATCCAAGTAGCTATTCCGTAATTTGGCAAATACAGGGAAGTTTAAGAGTATTCCATGCAGCTGCGACAAAAGGGGTCCGGAGATATTTAATCTCACTGCGTGAACCTCGATATGACATTGGGCAGCCAGTACACTGCACAGAATAGAGAGATCCGATTTCGAGCACCTAAGGAGATCCGTAGAGCGTTTTCGGTCCACCCTCGGCCAGAATGACCTCGCCATGGCACAAGTCCTGGTTTTTCTCCAGCGTTCGCTGGGTTGACCCGACGCCCATCTTTCCGAGAGAAGTCCATGCTATAAAATCCTCCATTCTAGACTTGATAACTGCTGATCATGAACAACATTTTAGAAGCATAGGAGGGGAGGGAGTGAAGAACTTTGCTTACTTTTGCCCACAAAGGGGGCAGGGAGGGGTTAAAAATGACTAGAACTCTGCTTACGTAATACTTGAATACTTTCCCTAATGTCCTCTCTAATTGCATGTCAACCGCCGTATATACATACATACATATGTATCTTCATTCATTTAAGTTTACACGTAGATCAACTTAATAATTGCAGATTTGCCAGCGCAATGACATGCCTTGCCCACACAGCGCGTAAACAGCATATGTAAGTATGTGTGTATGTATGTATAAAAACAAAAACGTTACGAAGATAATCAGTCGAACGAACGTTGGTAGTAAATTATGAAGTTGCAACAACCGACATGCCACATGCCACATGCCACATGCGATTTATGAAGCAACCAGAAGAAGTTATTCCCTTTTCCTTTTCTTCTGTCATTCACTGCTCTTTGCCATACATATTTACAACATTCATACATAGCCACTTTAGAGTAGTGAAAGAAGCAACAAAAGAAAGTCCACTGGCAAGCAATGCTGCTCATCATCACATAATTAAATGACGCTACTACACGTTGTATTTGTATGTATTGAAATTGCACTTTTACTCATTCGCCGGCTACCGCAGCATTGTGGTAATAATAATGTCTGTTGCTATCTTGACAATTTGCAGACTTTACAGCTCCCGCACAACAACAAATTGTGCATGCAATTGTTGCAACATGAAGACGATTGCCACCACACGCCATCATCGAGTAGCGAGCAAAATGATGCGGGCAACTCCCGCTAACGGTTCAGCGAAAGTTCAACGCCAATCTCATACGCCGCTACATACATACAAGTACATACGTTTATTTCTCATAATATTTTGCTTACTTTTTTATACACCCCTTAATAGGATTTTGTGGGTTTTACGAGCGTAATTGAACCTGCAATTCAATTGTTTGCAACTGAAATATTTCGCATGTTGCAAATGTGCACTGATACATAGTTATTTACTTACATATGCATATGTATGTACATACACAAAAAATTAAGCTTTATTGTGCTGCAATAAAAGTATTAAAGAAATTATCACAAGACGTCTACAGTGGAGTAGCATTGCAGCGCGTTGGTGTCAGCGTGGCGACATCGTCACACCCTGAGCTTGCCATACATACTCGTACAATTCTGTGCATAATGCATGCCCCTCTCACCCTTTTCGTTCATATTACAACATATTCGTACATACATACTTACTAGTGTTGGGCAGTATGGATGCCAAAAGTACTCAGAACTCGATTCTGAAAAGGATCGAGAGTACCCGATTTTTAGAAGTATCGATACTGAGTACTCCAAAGTACTCAGTACTCAAAAACGAACTCGAAAGTACTCAGAACTTTAAAGAACTCGATCAGGATTGATTCTAAGTACTCAGTACTAATGGTGGAATAGATACTTAAAAGTACTGAGTTCTATTAATATTTACCAATATTCATAAGTTATTGTGCTGAATTTCAAGTTTCAATAATTTTCAAGTACAATTCTTGTACACAGTAAAATCAGCCATTCAATTGACATAAGTTTCTACACTCAGCATTGAATGTAACCAACACGTGTATATTTAAAGAAAGTACTCAATACTCTCAAAAATACCCGACCCTTAAAAGTATCGATACCAAAGAACTCGATCCTCAAAAGTACTCGGATACTTCCCAACACTAATATTTACATAGCCAAACTTAGCAGTTATGTTAGCAGCCGCAGACGTGGGTGGCAAAGAGCATTTCAATAAGCTGACATGTGAGGCGATTAAATGCGGTCAATGAATTTTTACAATATTACTTTGGACTCGTAATGCCGTATTCACCAAATAGAATGGCCATACATTAAAGCGCAAAGTCAGTTGAAATGGAAAACTCTATGTAAGTAGCTACTAGAAACTAGCACAGAGGTTCCCAAACTTATTTTTCTCGTAAACCCTTTTTAAAACTTTACTGGTTTCGATGGACCCCCTGATGCTCCGTTCTAACACATTCGCAAAGCTCATCAAAAAATGTGAAGATTAAATTTAAGGGTGTAGATCACAGTCAGATGTTTGTGCCACGTGCAGTGACCAGTCAGTAGTCGCGTCTTCTCAGTGAGAGGAAAAAACTAGATAGGCCTTCTGAGATTGAAGGCAATATAAGTTTTGCCCACCTGCATCCACTCGATGGCTCCCAGTCATTTGCTGAGCGAAGTATCCACCTAGTTTCTGATGGTGGCTTCGTTGGTCGAAGTGGGGAGTGCTATAAGTGGTTGCGGATCGAGGAATGCCTGGTCTAAGCCAACTGTGGCCAAAGGGTCAGATGTCTAATTTACAGGTAATCGTGAGTTGCCCGGCACCCAGAGTAAAGCAAACTCGTTATCTTTACCAACATAATTTAGTCGAGACTTGCATTGTCGAACTAGTTTGGAAATACTTAGATAGAGGGCTGGCCAATGCCTTAAGTGCAGCTTGGCTGTACCTGTAGACACGTAAACTCCTTCCCCACCACCTATTTCCCACCACGTAGTCTATGGCTTTGAGAATTGCAAATAGCTCAGCCTGGAAGACTGAAGCATATTTCCCAAGAAAAAAACGAAATTCGAAAAATACTCCAGATCCTGACCCTGAGTCAGTTTTTGAGCCATCAGTGAAGATTCGATAATGTACGAGTGTGACCACAATGCTCAGTGGTTCAGTGCTGGAATTAAATCAGCATTCCCCCACAGGGAACTCTCTCTCTAGAATCTATTCAACAAAAGTAATGGTGGCGTACTATCCTGTAGCATTGAAAAGACACAAGTGCTCAAATATCTGCCGCCGGCAATTTCCGCATTGCTTAACTCAGTGTTATATCAACATCCGTTTCTTTTTAGTCTACCAGTGGCGCCACGCACGATGACACACAGTGGCGGTAAGTTCACGAGTGCGTCAAAAGCACTATACAGCACTCAAAAAAATTAAAGTTAAATAACTAGGCTATCAGCAATCATTTTGGTTCTTTACTATCGAAACCAGATGAAATTTCGTGGACCCCCACTTACAAGTCGTGGACCCTCACTTACAACTCGCGGACACCCATATTTTTCACGCAAACGTAGACCGCTGTCGAGTCTCCCGGACCACTTTGGGAATCACTGATCTAGCAGATAGAAGAAGAATACAATTTTACGTTCAGGAACAGCGAAAATACGAAATGTAGAGAAACACAAACTATTCGAGAAATTGGCAACAACTGTTGGCGCCAAATAGCAGCAATTAAGATATTTTTGACTTTCGTTATGTAAGAACCTTGAAGACCTCATTCAAGGGACAAAAGTTAAATACATAATGCGGTTGTTGTTGTAGACAAATTTATACCAAAATTCTCGGAATGAAAAGCGGTAGATGGCAGAAATTTTATAGTACCAACTTACTGGGCTTGATACAAAACATAAAAAATTTTTTAAATCGAACTAAAACCACACCCCAATCCCATATAACGGTATGTTACAGAAATACGAAATTTGCGTTAAATCAGTAACTACAAAAACGAATTTACACAAATTTTATGTTAAATAGCAATACTTCTTTGGCAGAAAATACGTTCGTGATACAGTTTTGAAAAATAGGGTGAAACGGCCCACTTATGACCAGGTATGTATGTATGTACCCAGCGATGCAATAACGACACAATTCAAAATTCGAAAAATAAAAACTCTTTCTTCTGTTAAGTGGCTCCTTGTCTGATCCATATCGAATCCTTACAACTAACTGCAGTAATTCTTACTACTTACTTTAGTAAAAATTAGACATAGATTAGACATAAGCCACTTTACAGTAGGAAGGTATTTCGTTTTTTGAATTTTGAATTGTGTCGTTATTGCAGAGGACCATCGATATGTGTATCCCGGTAACCGTAAAAAATGCAAGATATTGAAAATATCTCTGGATACTAAATTTTAGTCTGGTTTTTGTTCTTCAGACTCCACTATCCAATTCCAATGTAGAATTGCTCGCTGATTCCGAAAATCGAGTTATTTTTTTCCATGGATACGTTTTCCAGATACTTGCAATTTACGGTTATTCAGCTTAAAAAAGAGTGGTTGCACTTAATCTCTCTCTCTATATCTTATGAACAAAACGAACAATCCTAATTCGAAATTTGGCAAATGAAATGATCCAATAAATTTATTTTTTTATATACATAAATACTTGCGATCATCCTTGTCTCCACTCTTACTGAGTTAATCAATTAAACCTTATTAGTGTAGCTTCATACGTGGAGGAAGGTCCACCATCGACAGTTCGTCAAATCCTAGAGAAGACACTAGCAAGACGAAAGCAAGTGCGGATCAAGTGCAGAAGGACCTGCCTGCACTCGGAATATGCAAGTGGTGCAAGCTCGCAAAGGAGAGAGGCAGTTGGCGAAATTTTTTGGCGTCGTTCTAAACTTAGAATCTAAACCGACGAATGATTGTAGTCAAATTAACTCCTTTAACGCCTAAATATTATTGACTGGCATCGCTAATGTCTTGGAATTCATATGTGCATACATAAATATGAATGTGTATCTTAAAATACATAGAAATACTAATTATTTACATGAGTATATTTGAATTTCATATTTCATTAAATAAAACCCATTTAAAAATTATAAATGAGCAAATGTTTGCGTGTCTGCCATTGATTTAATTCACTTAAAAGTCGGTGCAAAGTTTTTAATCAAACATGCAGACATTCATACATATCTATGTATATATGTACATATATTGCTACACATGCATTGGTACAACCTTTCATTTTCATAGTTGTTTATTTTTTCAATAACTTTTCAGTCAAAGCAGATGATTGTTGGGGGGTAGCAGTTGCCAGAGCGATATCATAAAACATCAAAATTTCGAATTCATCAATTTTCATCTGCACAGCGGAGTAGTGCGTCAAATGGCCGTACAGCCACTGCTGCCGATGAAATGCTCATCCTTACACTCAGATCTTGCCGTTCGTCGCACTTCTCTTTTACTTTTGCATACCTGCACGGAAGGTATCGGAAAATAAGTTTCCGTATAAACTTCATAAAATAAATTGATTTAAAAAAGAAATGGCAAAATATGTAGGAAATTGTCTTATAGCAGAATGGGCGCTGACGGCGTGCGTTGAGTAGGGTGGGTGGGTGAGACCGGTTATGAACACTGGAGCGGTTGTTAAAAAATATTTGGTGACGACCTGCTTCCGCCGATGCTACCTGCATTCTAGCGCAGAGCAGTCCACACGTGAGGAGGGCTGAGGTGTTGCTCAGACTATTCTGACATCGACGTTGTGGGTTTCGAAGTCATCTTTTGAAATCATCCTCAATACGGCGTCAATTTCGGCAAATGGCATAGCATTTTTCATATCATAACATAGCATGAACATTACTTACATATTTCTTGATTTCTCATATCATAAACTTTTCGGTATATTTTTAAGAATTTTTTTTTCATTTGAGTCAGCGAGAAGGAAAGGATGCCTTTATGTTTACCTGCAAGTACATACTTATAAAGTTTGTGTACATTCATTTAGTAATACATACGAACGACCTGGCAAAAGACGAATGGCTGGTAGCTGGCAGCGGGCAGCGGGCGGCATCCGGCAATACCAGATGATATTGTCAAAACGTATCAAAGCGGAAAATTTTCTGTTGATTGACCGTCTGTGAAAAATTTATAATCTCTTTAACATACATATTTTATGATAATGAATAGATGCGCCCTTGATCTTATTCTCGTTTCTTAAAGTATAAACGTAACCATATCGTTGAGCGAATTTCGGCGGATGGAGCGATCGGGTGATTACCGCAACATTTCGCCCACAAAAAAAGAGAACCAAAACGAAATTTTCCTTCAGCGGAATGACAACTAAAAAAAAAATTTAATTACCAAAGCGAAAAGATGAATATCCACATTTTCCCATTCTGCTTCTTCCTGATAACTATCTGCTCGAAAGAAACAAATTCAAATTTTTACTGAAAGCTGTTTTTTTTTTTACCGCCAGTAGGCGGCAAAATTTTAACTTTAATACCTTGCAAATATTTAACAAAAATCGTAGCAGCATCTCCGCTTTCATCCTCTCGATTGCAGAATTATCAAAACAAATTCTATGGGACTGAGAAATATTATTTTCTACTTTTTAGTCCATTTATTGAAGGGAGCGTGGTATATTACAATTTTTATTTTTTTTTATTTTATTTATTAAGTCTTCTTTTCTACGTACACCAGAAGCTTGGCCGTTGCCCAAATGTAAAAGTCAAACGACCTGAGAATCTTGCGATCACGAAGGCCAAAGGATTGGATCTCCACGATCAATCGACGAGTTGGGGAAAGCATTATTTAAATGCTCGCTTACAATAAGGCTCCAATGTGCTGGGCACAATAAAAAATAAATAAAATTAAATGTAAAAGTAAAATTAAAATTGATATTAAGATTAAGACTAAGCCTAAGCTTGAGGCTTTAGTGTGCAGAAAAATTCTCGTATAATATACATAACTAGTGAACAATGCGGGTAAAATTAAGAAATGGGATCTAGTTAGTAGAGGAGTTGATGACATCTTGGATCAAATTTAAGATGTCTATAGCATCTATGGTGGCACTTTTTGCTTAACAGCTGCCACCTTCACTGTATTATCCCTCCTCTTAAGACACTTTTTGTGTTTTTCTTTCTAATTTCAGAAATCTTTAAATGTTTGTTTTTTTTTGCTTTTCTCAGAGCAATAATCAACATTTGCATACATAGAAACTTCATACATATTTTTAAGTTTAAACTCAATTGCAAAAAAAAACAAAATAAAACAAAATCCAGTACAAATAATCATACAAATGCATACTTAAACTTTCTGGGGATTATTTTATTTGCATCTGTTGAATTTTACCTTCTTTATTGCCTTTGTTATTTTTGCACATACATACATACACATAGCATATCCTTAAAAATCTCATATTGAAAGCTTGTTTCATTTTTCAGAAGAACAAAGAATTGCCAATACGAAAAAACCGCAAACAGCAGATAACTGTTATGAAATACAGATAACTTAAAAATAATTTGACCAGAAAAAACAAAACCACAAATGGAGACGGAATCGATTGTAAAATATCGCAGATGCACACTTGAGACAGAACAAACAAAAATTTGCATAAACTGAAGAGTTAGTTGCAATGGTAACTTGTGGACTCACTCGCTGTGAAGAAGATATTTTTATGCTGAGCTAAACATAGGGAACGAATGATAAATTTTAAACAAAATAGAAATTCTTTCTGGAAAGTTATTTCGATTTTATAAATACCGAGATAACTATTTCCTGAATACAATAGTTAAATTTATAAAAATATTCAAAACCCTTCACCATATGTATATACATATGTACATACATATATATGTATATCAATTTGATATCTTTTATTAATCGTACAGTAGAGCGGTGTGCAGTTTTACCAGAGCTATCGAATTGCAAATTGCTTCCGCATGGAATCGTAGACATCAGTCGTAGCAGTATTGCCGGCATAGCCACACTAACATCCGAACATACACATGTACATACATATGTTTTAAATGTACATATTAGTGTGAGATTTTTTATGTGACCATACATATGTACATTAGGGTGGTCCAAAAAAGCATGTGGGGAAAAAAGTCAAATCGGATTTTTTATGCTCTCACCCCCTAGGATTATTCTATACCGAAAAAACATACTCTTATTTTTTTTTTATTTGAATACAAAAACTATTTAGAGGTCGATCAAAGCGCCCAAAGCTTTCCATGTATTTTATATGGGGAAAAAACAACTTTTCGTAGAAAAGGTATAGAATAGTTAAAAATCAATATTTTTCTACCAGAAAACCCTGTTTATCTGCAAGAGATTTCTAATAATAATACACAATTGTTTATTTAACAATTTGTTTATTGCAACTATAATTTATAGGTCCGCCAAATACCCAGAAAAACCCCGAAAAAATGCAATGGGGTGACCAATAAAAAATCGTTAATATTAAAAAATTGTTTAAATAAACAATTGGTTATTATTATTGTAAGTCTCCTGCAGAGAACCAGAGTTTTCCGGTCGAAAAATATTGACTTTCAGGAATGCTATACCATTTCTACGATAAATTTTAGTTTATAAACATACATGGAAAACTTTGAGCGCTTTGAGCGACCTCTAAATATTTTTTGATTTCAAACCAAAAAAATAGGGGTATACTTTTTCTCGATATGAACAATCCTAGGGGATGAGAGCATTACAAATCTGACTTCACTGTTTTTGGACCACCCTAGTGTGCATACATCCATATGCAATAAGTAAGGTAATTCTCAGCTGTGCCACCCGAATGACTGCGCAAACATGCAACACCTTATTTAACAATTTGTTAAACAAATGTGGCTAAGGTTACCGTAACGTCAGATGAAAACAAACAAGGTAATAAAATGATATCAAAAGTGACCACAAGCGTCCGCAAAGGGGCTGCCTGCGAGTCGGGGACATTTTGACAAGTTTTAAGACAAAAACACATTGTGCTCAAAGGGCCTGCAGGAAAAATTTAAACAAGTTAATAGAAATAAAATATATCATTCTAAAAGGTCAGTTTCTGGACAATTACTATATTGGCAAGTGTAAATTACTATTGTCTGGTCCAGTTTTACAATATACTAGTAAATGAAAGTAACTTAAAGTTGATGCCAACTAAGATATTAGGGGTATTCCCTAACTAGTGTAGAATTATTAGCGCTATATAGCAACACAGTCCTCAGTTGAATTAAGTATAGAACGGAAATAAATAATATACATTTTTTAAATGAAATATTTATATATACCAAGGACCGAGAACAAAAGTTATGACCGAAACTAAATGTCGTTGCCGTAGTTTGGTTCACAAGAACGCTTCAAAATCCAAGCCCAAATTAAAAAAAAACCATCTTCGGGAATATTTTAATAAGAACGAAAGTGAGAACAAAACTGTGGAGTACGTTATCAACGGGAATTTTATAATAAAAAAAAACCTTCTGTAACGTTCCCAAAGAGAACAAAATGCGAACAATACTTTGGGGAGCATTTCTAAGAGAACAAAATGGGAATAATAGTCTCCGGCAAAGTTCAAAATGGAAACAAATGTCTAAGGAATTTTCTCTTGAAGAACCATTTCCGAATTAAAGTCTCAGCAGCTTTCTGACAGAGAACGAAACAGGAAAAAATCTTCTCTGAACTAATCACGAAAAATCACCGTTCCGTATCATTTAAGTATATGCCCCTTAGCAAAGGAGAGAGGCTATAGAACACGTTGCCACACCAAAAAACGCATCGAAATAAGATAGAACTTGCTAAAAAGTTATTTGGCTACGCTCCAATTGCACCTAAGATGGTGTGGTTGTACCGAATGTACTTTCAAACTAAATAAAGGTACGAATGTGCCGACTTTTCCATCACTGTTGGTAATCCAACAGCTGATTTTGTATCGCTAATTGCGCAGCTAACGTGTTTGTGAACACCAAACTCAATGCCGCAATTTAAAGCTTAATTGCCTCAGCCAATTGGCCTGTTTGAACATAGTCTTAGATGCATCAGAAGCGTCATTATATATCCATATTCATCTCTGTAACAACCAACGCCCGTTTTGAAATCATTTCGATCCGCATATCTTCCTCCCTCACTTTTGTTCTTTTTATAAACAAGTCTCTCTTCCTCTTTCTTCTCCCGCTATCTAAAAACTATTGCTCGCATAATACTGGCTTGGCACACTGCGAATTTTTCTGCGTGAAGCGTCTTCTTTATTGCATTGAGGTACATGCTGAATTTAGCTGATACTGTCTCCTCAGATAGAGCGAACCCTCCGTTCAACATACTGTGATCAATTTGGATTTTCGGTCGCTGATCGGGGAATACCCAAATAGCTTTGTTGATTTTTCGATGCTAATGTCTGGTGCTATACACTACCGCGCTCCATGCTGCGATGAAGCCAACAATACTATTTCCTTTGCTATGGATATTCTCTCGAAGGCTGCGTTTTTCGACTTTTTTTTATCAAATATGCCTGCTCTGTCCTTCCTGTACTGGGGCAAATTCAAGCTTGTATCGCTTTATGACATCAAGAAGTTATGTAGAGGCACCTTCCCTTTAACGAGTTCGGTTAGTCCATGTACATATCCGCGAATAGCAATTATTGTTCCGTTTGCGAGCGTTGTCAACATTGAGGAGGATATTTATTCGAGGCTCTTCTGCTCTCTGTACACTATACATTGTTTTTTTTGCGTGGCGAGTCGCAAGCCCAGCGCTCGCTTATGTAGCGCTCCGCTTTTTCCACGACAGACGCCCGCTTTCAGCCAAACCTATTGGATGTTCCATAGTTCAGGGACCCCTTTAAACCGAATAAGTCGAAGTGGTCCCACCGAAATTCCCATTCTTTCTGCCATAACCCTAGCTTCATATGGGTCTGCACCTCGCGGAGGGATTGCAATGTTGGCCGGACTGCGACAGCGGGCACGTAAGAGTAGGAATTGAATGTAGTTGAGAAATTTTACTTTAAATCCACAAAAATGACAGCCCAAAACACCAGAAAGAAACACCAATGTTACTAAATAAAGCAGGAATTTTTAGAAACGAAACCGAGCATAAGTCAGTAGAGTAAACTAAAACTATTTGTATAGCTGTATTTCCAACAGGGAACTCTGAGTTTATTCATATAAAAATAGTTACAGAAAATGCATATACATACACACATAAATGCAGATATACTTATTTATGTATGTATATGCCAACACTAGCCGATCAATGTACCACCTCCACCCCTTTCTTCATCATATAACCAATTCATTCATTGTACTGGGCGCGTTTGCCTTTTATGGAGCTGCCAGCTATGACAAGTAGATATTGTTTACAAATAAATGTCTGTACTGCGACTGCCGGCATTCAGTTAGGTATGTAAATATTGAGGTATTTGTTACCAGTTGACACCTTCGGACAAGTGTAATACAATACTTTGAATTCAGATAAATTTACCATTTAAATGTTTAAATTGGCCAGCATTGCGATTTCCATTTGCGGTTTAGATGTGTCCACTCAAAAAAGTGTAATGAAGAGGCCGAGCTTTCAGGTAGCGGTAATACTTGCGTACAAACACAGAAATGGCATGTGTTAGCAATAAAGTAAACGTCTTTTTATTGAGCTGGTAAGAACTCGAATAGGAATTTTTTGAATTCAAACAGTGCCATTACACCGTGCAACAAAAACCGAAAAATTTCAAAACGTAGGATAAACAATACACTTACGAAACCAGGAGCCAGATATTCGCTCTCCCATTCGTCATTCGCCATACAATTACCCTTCGAATTACGTAATTCGCCATACAACATTTTTTGAGAGTGAATTACCTCATTTTTACGTAACTGAGAACGAGCTACCATGATAGAGAAAAAATATATTTTTTTTGGTATGCAAGGATTTTATTCATGAACGTGAAATGGTATTATAACTTTGGTCTAACGATGTTTGTAAGTTCCAAAAGAAGAGAAGAGATAGACCGATAAAAACTATACTAAGATTATCAGAACGTCGAGCTTAGTCTATTTAGCGATGTAAGTCTGGCCGTCTGTCCCTCTGTCTGTGTGAAAACATACCAGTCCCACGGTTTTCGAGATATCCGACTGAAATTTGGGAAGCGGTTGCTTTTTATATTGTTTTATAAATCATTTGTTGGTGCCGGCAAAATCGGAGTACCATAACATATAGCTCTGTTATAGATTGTTCAATTATGAAATTTTGCGTTATAACTCCTGCAGCTGGGGACGCGCAAGTTGGCACTATTTTCATGTAGTTTTTGAGATACGCATATATCATAAAAGTGGGCGGTGCCACTCCCATTCTAAAATTTCCAGAAAACCCACTTCTTTGCTAAAAAAAACGATTGTATATATGAATTTTGAATAAATATTGATGAATTTCTTAGTCACACTGCTTAAAAAATCTGAAAGTCCGGTACATAAGCAAAATAAGTTCAAGGCCGTATTTAAGTAAAGTCGCCTAACTACGACAATTTTTATGCGATTGAAATCAGTGGGCTATAAGGTTATTTAGAAATAGATTTAATTTTAGATAATACTACAAAATTTGCAAATTATCGATGGCCGAAATTTGAAAAATTAAGAGAAATATATATATATTTTTTTTTAATCTATAAAAATAGTCAATAATACTTCTCAAAAAATGAATAAAATTAGGGGGAAGGGTCTTGAAATTTCCAAAAAAAAAAAACATTTTCGATGGGCACCCTAATACATATACATATGTATGTATGTATCTAATGGCGTTTTCTTATATGGCAACATTATCAGAGTGCAACATTTTAAAGAAAGAGCTCGCAATATAAACGTGAAGATGCTGAGAAAAAAACACTAAAACTTTACTGTTCTGGCGAAGGGCAAAATAAATACAACATTTTTTCCAGAAAACGAAATGCCATAAGTAGTTGAACAGTCATTGAATCTGCAAAAGTGCGGCAAACATACATACATATGTACACCGACGAAGAAACTAATCATTTCCGTTAGTAAAGGTATGTAGAGTGAATCCCCCTTCGTACAACAGTCAATTGGCTTCGCGTTCAATAAAAATGCATTTAAATTTATTTGAGTAACGTAAGCATATAATTTACATCGATTACTTTTAAATACTGCTTCATCAATCGGATATACTCGTAGTTGGTGTCAGGCGTTTCAGATATCAGACATAAATAATGAACTTGGTTTCGTAGGGGGGATGGAATTTAAACCGCGTGAATTAAGGCGGCCTTCGTATTTCTTCGGCAGCCTAATTTAATTTTTTGATCACGGTCTGATTTCACTCTCCCAAATGAATTATTCCAGCGCAAAAATACTGGGACGAATGTAGCTGGAGTAGGACTGATGAGGCTTATTTTTTCTAAACGCGACCGAAGGCCAACTTACCCGGAAAAGTATTCTACGCAACAATATTGTGGATGACGTAACCAGAGTTTACATTTTCTCTGTCAAAATTCTAATTTTACCCTATTTTCAAATGGCAATGGGCTATATTTGCTAGTCGAATTTTTAACGCCTAGGGATTCGACTATGCAAGAATTAAAGGGGGCTTTGACGACTGATGGACAGATATATACATACATATGTATATAAGATTTTATGTCTTGACATTTTCAAACAAGTAGGCCTACTTTCTTAATAGATAAATCTAACCGATTCATGTAGCCAAATAATTTTTCATCAGCCTTATCGCAGCCACATCTACCAGTCACTGTGAATCCCCTGGTATTTAATCAGCATATACTCATCCCCTGGTTTATCTACTAGGTATTTAGAATTTTGAAAACGGCTAGCTAAGCAACTGACTGGTTTTCTCCCATTGAGACAATTGTCGATCCTTCTCGATATTATAAATTCAGGCTAGACTAGTTTACATTTTCACAACGAGGCCTTATTTACTAATTATACTTCTTTTCTCCACCTAGTAACCCTAATCGCATTGCATATTCATGGGAAATTACTTGCCTTGTACATACATGCTCACAGCCAAGCAAACCCTGTAGGAAAACTCTTAAGTTTTGATCTCTTGCGCTTCTATGGCATTTAGTACCACTTCTAGTCCGACATAAATCTCTTTGCATTTTACAGAGAGATTTCATAAGAACTGTAAGTAGTCCACCGTCGCGTTACTTTTTATAGTACAGGTGCAACCTAGTTAGATCTGAATTACGTTTTTCAAAGGCGTAACTTTCCGGCTGTAATCACAATAGCACCCAGGCTGGAGATCCTCTACTCGGTTTCTGAAATTGTATTTTGTTACATGTTTTTAATTCATCAGTTACTTAACTTAGAAGATTTTTGAAGTTATGTTTCATGAAATCCACATCACCTCCAGGCGAGCTTGAAACTGTGCCATCAGAACCATAAGCTACATATTGTTACGGTGACCATATTTATGCGAGCCGAATACAGGACAAAAAATAATTTTTGAAATTTTTTCCACACTGTTTTCCCTGAAACAGTATCCTTATAGTAACATCACAAATTTGTAGGATAATTTTCTTGAAATTTTTACCCCTTAAAATTTTTTTTTTTAAAATCGTTAAATTTTAGTATAATAAAGTGCAATTTTCAGTCGGTAAGGCTTACCACTAATTTTTGGCAATTTTTTTTTTTATTGAAGTGTTACGCATTTTTTCATACAAAGTAGTTTTTTTTTTTTGAAAGAGAAGCAAATGAGCAGCACTCCACTCCACTCGCATTTTATTATACTCAGTTATAATAAGTTACAAAACTACAAACCAAATTTATTTCTAAAGATTCTTATTAAAAAGTTCGCAATTTTGGTGAAAGATTGCAAAATTAATTTTTATAGTTTTTTTTGCACAAAGTTCGAAACTTGGTATTATATGGTTTTTGTTATGAAAAGAGCTTTACTTTCATAAAATAAATAATAAACATTGATAAACTAAGAAAAAATAGCCAAAACTTACAAAAATGTCGAGTCCTAATCTTGATTTTGGCCACTGCATTCAAATTAAAAGGTAATAACTGTTTATAAAGAAAATTACGATCATATACCAACATCACTTAAAACTCTTTCATAAGCATGCCATTTTAATAAGCTGTTAAGGCGTCGGAACACCGAATACAGGACAAATACAGGACATAAAAAAAAAACAAAAATACAGAACATTTGGCGTCCCGTATAAAATAAATAAATTACTAGGACAATGGGTCAAAAAAGAGGACTGTCCCGTATAATAGAGGACGGATGGTCACCGTACATATAGTGGTCGTTGCGCAACGCTACAGCAGATCAACTGGCATATGGGAGTGGGGTAATTATACATATGTAATTATTTGACTGTTGCTAATTGCGAGTGGTTGGAAATTATCGAAGTCGTTCTAGTTCTGAACTAGAAATTTGTTGGACTAGTTGATGATTTCCCTGCAGGGAATGCATGAACGGCTGCCATCTTATTTTCGCTGAGTCTGTGAGGCTGGGATGAGTCCATCCATAAAAACACGTGTCCTCAAACATTCTTACATATGTATGTATGTATGTATGTATGCACATAGTTTCATAGTACAACAGAATGAATTGCATGTAACTAGATGAGCGTTTACATAGGCATGCATAGAATTGTATTGTGTTACAAGGCAATGATTTTGTCATTTGTGCGCGCGTGAGGATAAAGCTCGATAAGCATATGGATGTATGAAAAGGAAACATACTACGAATCATTGAAATGTAAGTCAACTAGATTTTTCATTACAATTGTATGTCAATGAATATTGATTTTACATGACTGACTTAATAGGCATTGCATTAAGTTGCAAATTAGTATTTCTACATGCGTTTGGAAGCGTGCTAAAAAAAATTGTGATAATGCACTCGTTTGTTCATTGGTTTAATTGAAACACAATCAGGCTAATAGAAGTGAGTTTTCTCTATTTTTTTTTTCCAGCATACTAGAGTATTACTTATACACGTACTTGAGTCGGATGTATGCGCAATGCACATTGTGCGTACTATGGAGTATAGAGAGTGGTAGTAAAGATGCTTTGTCATCAGGGCTTTGATTTGTATGACCTGAAAACGGTGCCGTGATATATGTAGCTGCAAGCGGCTTAACCCCAATTTTGAAATTTGGGATTGCATACATATGTCGCTTCTTTTCATTTTCATTTTAAAATGAAATGTATAGAATTCTTTGACTATTTCAACACTGAAACTGGGAATGATCTCATCATTGCTATTTAAAAATGTCATAAATGTATAATAATTTATTGGCTCCTGTGTATGATGATGTGTACATTCATGTTAAAATGAATAACACTTTTATTTGTTATGAACTATATTTTATTTATATACCAAAATATTGTTGAAAACAAGAACTCAGGCGTTTTAAATTATTTTCTGTTTATTACATTCATAATTTTGCTTTGAATAAAAATGTACTGAAAAGTACTGATTTTTTTTTGCATGAAAAAGTCTAATGTACTGATTTCGCGCATGAAAAATCTGGCAACCCTATATATCGGGCAAGAAAATCATGTAAGTTATTGCTTTTATATTTAAGCAAGTAAGATCATATAAAGAAGAGAGTAAAATAATAGCAGTAAAATTCCAAATGATGCTGCTGGTGTTTAGATATTTATTGTTAATAATTTTCATTTAAAATATGGGTCGATCCGTATCATAAACCGCATAAATAAAAGTTTAAAAGCTTGCTCAAAGTTCACAAAAATTAATTAAACTTGTAAAAAGTTTTCATCAAAATTTAAATTTTTTAAATTAGATTCTTTAGAAAGATTTTGAGTACGCAGTTTTGTAGTCCATTCAATTTTAATATAATAGAAATCAAGTTTCAAATCGCTTACGATAGCGGTTGATGTTTAGAATTTTTCGGTGCATTTTCTACCATATCAAAAAAAATTGGGTTCATGCGGTGTACGCGCACACTCTCGACAAAAAAAAA
>NW_023458558.1:25204258-25205560 GCF_013731165.1 Rhagoletis pomonella
AACGTACGATTTATAAAGTTTTACATCATCTGCATACATTAAAATTTCGGAGAATTTTATATCTGTAGAAATATCGTTTATAAAAAGCAAGAACAGAATCGGGCCTAGGTGGCTACCCTGAGGGACTCCTGAAGTAACATCAATGACGTCAGAGATAGTATTTTTAAACAATACTCTTTGTGATCTATCATAGAGGTATGAAGAGATCCAACGTAGAAAATTAGGTGGAAGACCCAAAAGATCAAGTTTATAGATGAGCAACGAGTGGCACACTTTGTCAAATGCTTTACTGAAATCAGTATATATAACATCAACAGTTTTGCTCTCACTAAATGCTTTTGAGATATAGGATGTTAATTCAAGTAAATTTGTAGAAGTTGATTTGCCCTTGCAAAATCCATGTTGACTGTATGAAATGCTCCACCAATTACTCCAGAAAAATTAATTTATGTACATCTAGTTCTGTAGCAACTAACTTAAAATTGATGTATAATCTCTTAGTAGCCTCATTGAGAAAAACCAGATGCTTACACTTTTGATACATATCTTTGCAAATAGTTCAATATTAGTTGAAAAATCATCTAACTCTGAGCAATTAACTCAGTAAAAGAAACATACTGACTTTGAATTGATTTAAGCCAAATTAATTTTAAAGTAGTTGAAATCAAATGTAAAGTCGGACAATCGACATGCTGCTTTGCATACAATTCAAACCGAATATTTGAAAGCACACTTACATGTTGTGCGCAATGATGCTTGCTACAATTAGTTGCGGCCAAGAGTGTCCAGATTCAAATCTCATTACGAGGAACATTTATGTAATTTTAAATTTCTAATTTCGGGTTTTTCTTGATTATGAAAAAGCATCTGTGAAGTGCAGAACGAAAGCGTATTCAAACGAAACATACTGACTTTGTATTGCTTTAAGCCAAATTAATTTTAAGGTGGTTGCCAATTGAATGCAGAGTCGGATAATTCATTGATGCCTAGGACATCGCCAAGTTAAAGTCAACAGTTCGTTCCAAGCAAGAAAGTCAGATCTTCAACTAAATAGTTGTGGTGGATAAAAAATTAGTTGAACATCGATATTTAAACTAGTTTCTTTCCGTACTGGGTATTGAACCGTTTGAGGAAAGAATTTTTTCTGGGCATATTCTTGTAGGGCTTAAAATTCTCTAAATTTGGTTGTCTTAGAGACGATTAAGAGTCTTAAATATGTTAATGATATTGCTAAACGATTTTTAATTTTTTCAGATTTTTTTTTGTCGAGAGTGTGCGCGTACACCGCATGAACCCAATTTT
>NW_023458558.1:25205660-25207632 GCF_013731165.1 Rhagoletis pomonella
AAAATTGGGTTCATGCGGTGTACGCGCACACTCTCGACAAAAAAAAAAAATCTGAAAAAATTAAAAATCGTTTAGCAATATCATTAACCTATTTAAGACTCTTAATCGTCTCTAAGACAACCAAATTTAGAGAATTTTAAGCCCTACAAGAATATGCCCAGAAAAAATTCTTTCCTCAAACGGTTCAATACCCAGTACGGAAAGAAACTAGTTTAAATATCGATGTTCAACTAATTTTTTATCCACCACAACTATTTAGTTGAAGATCTGACTTTCTTGCTTGAAACGAACTGTTGACTTTAACCTAGGCATCAGTGAATTATCCGACTCTGCATTCAATTTCAACCACTTTAAAATTAATTTGGCTTAAAGCAATACAAAGTCAGTATGTTTCGTTTGAATACGCTTTCATTCTGCACTTCACAGATGCTTTTTCATAATCAAGAAAAACCCGAAATTAGAAATTTAAGAAATTAAATGTTCCACGTAATGAGATTTGAATCTGGACACTCTTGGCCGCAACTTTACATTTGATTTCAACTACTTTAAAATTAATTTGGCTTAAATCAATTCAAAGTCAGTATGTTTCTTTTACAGAGTTAATTGCCCAGAGTTAGATGATTTTTCAACTAATATTGAACTATTTGCAAAGATATGTATCCAAAGTGTAAGCATCTGGTTTTTCTCAATGAGGCTACTAAGAGATTATACATCAATTTTAAGTTAGTTGCTACAGAACTAGATGTACATAAATTAATTTTTCTGGAGTAATTGGTGCCGTACTGGGTAGGTATAACCAGGAAACGGATTATATGGAAATTGGCTTTTTTCTGCTAAAGAGATAGAGTATACTCGATTGAGAATATCCACGATTTAGCTTTCCATATATACACATTTAATGTTGCCTTTCATGCCTTTTTTAAGATATTTGCTTTTTTTTGCCTTTTTTGCCATTAATTGTAGTGGGGAAGAAAAAAGCCCTTATTCCCGATAATATGCAATTTAAAAACGATCCATATTTAAATTGGGCGCTGCTTGTACCATCATCACGTCGAACGTACGATTAGTAGATTCAAGGCTTTTTTCGCGAAATTCGAATGCAAATGCTGCTACATAGAGAATAAAGTTTTGTGAGTTAAAAACTCGAAAGGGGAAGATAGTCAAAGATTCAAAGAACAAATTTTTCATGCAATGAAACAAGTTCATACTTTTTCTCATTATACTTGTAAAATAAACATTTCTTAAATAAATGGAATTTTATTCTTTTTAGTGCCCTCTTTGCTTTTTGCGACATCTAGTGCCTTTTCTAGCCTATTTCGTTATTTTATTTAGTCATTTTTATAGGTTTTTAAATCCTAAAAATCGGTGCCCTGGTTATAACCATTGTACAGTTCCATAAGTACCGTTTTTTTTTTTGGCAGACTGTAGGTGTGTTTTTGGTTCAGTGTGTTAGTGTATTTTGAATAAATTGTAATGGAAATGGAAGACATTGTAATAGAAATGAAATAAATATTCAAAGATAAGAGCAAATGCCAAAAAACAGGTGTAGTCATTTCTTGGCTATCAGCTGATAATGTTTCTACTTAGGAAACGATACGATGGTTTTTCCCTGTTATTTACATGGAAAATTTCAATTGCCTACCGATACATTTTTACATTGGAATACAAATTTTTCTAAATAGGAGAATTTTCTTCTAGGTAAATAGGTTCCTTTAAGGCGATAAATTCGTTTGGTTAGTTTATTAGTATCACCCTAATATGTAAGTATGCATATAAAATGCTTACGGGAATTAACTACTGTTTTTAGTAATGTAGAAGTTTTTCAATGGTTAAACGAAATGAGTGCCTTAGGTTTCGGAAGCCTTTATATTTAGTCATCAGTGGATATTTTAAATTAGCGAATATTTCTAAAGTGAATTTCCGGTAACATGCAGCTTATGTTGGCACTGTATTCTTAATTTTCATTAAATTC
>NW_023458558.1:25207732-25209027 GCF_013731165.1 Rhagoletis pomonella
GGATGGGCGGGAATGGAGGGTAAAAACCGTTGGGATATTATTATTATTATTATCTATGCCGTACTGGGTAGTTATAACCAGGAAACGGATTATATGCAAATTGGCTTTTTTCTGCCAAAAAGATAGAGTATACTCGATTGAGAATATCCACGACTTAGCTTTCCATATATACACATTTAATGTTGCCTTTCTTGCCTTTTTTAAGATATTTGCTTTTTTGCCTTTTTTACCTTTAATTGTAGTGGGGAAGAATAACGCCCTTATTCCCGATAATATGCAATTTAAAAACGATCCATATTTTAATTGGGCGCTGCTTGTACCATCATCACGTCGACCGCACGATGAGTACATTCAAGGCTATTTTCGCGAAATTCGAATGCAAATGCTGCTACAAAACTTCAAAATGCATCTTGTGGTTCAATGTAACTACGACTATACATAGAGAATAAAGTTTTGTGAGTTAAAAACTCGAAAGGGGAAGATAGTCAAAGATTCAAAGAACAAATTTTTCATATAATGAAACAAGTTCATACTTTTTCTCATTATACTTGTAAAATAAACATTTCTTAAATAAATGGAATTTTATTCTTTTTAGTGCCCTCTTTGCTTTTTGCGACATCTAGTGCCTTTTCTAGCCTATTTCGTTATTTGATTTAGTCATTTTTATAGGTTTTTAAATCCTAAAAATCGGTGCCCTGGTTATAACCATTGTACAGTTCCATAAGTATCGTTTTTTTTTGGCAGACTGTAGGTGTGTTTTTGGTTCAGTGTGTTAGTGTATTTTGAATAAATTGTAATGGAAATGGAAGACATTGTAATAGAAATGAAATAAATAGTAAAAGATAAGAGCAAATGCCAAAAAACAGGTGTAGTCATTTCTTGGCTATCAGCTGATAATGTTTCTACTTAGGAAACTATACGATGGTTTTTCCCTGTTATTTACATGGACAATTTCAAATGCCTACCGATACATTTTTGCATTGGAATACAAATTTTTCTAAATAGGAGAATTTTCTTCTAGGTAAATAGGTTCCTTTAAGGCGATAAATTCGTTTGGTTAGTTTATTAGTATCACCCTAATATGTAAGTATGCATATAAAATGCTTACGGGAATTAACTACTGTTTATAGTAATGTAGAAGTTTTTCAATGGTTAAACGAAATGAGTGCCTTAGGTTTCGGAAGCCTTTATATTTAGTCATCAGTGGATATTTTAAATTAGCGAATATTTCTAAAGTGAATTTCCGGAAACATGCAGCTTATGTTGGCACTGTATTCTTAATTTTCATTAAATTC
>NW_023458558.1:25209127-25211996 GCF_013731165.1 Rhagoletis pomonella
TCTTTCCCTTTAGGACCATTTGACATTAGAGTCGGTGTTCAAAAGAGCGAAAAATGTCGCATTCACTTCTACCTTGTTGAATATGCCTTGCGCTAAACCATTCAAATTTTTATTTTCCGCCGAAATACCACTGACGTGGTTAAAGTTTTTCCACACTCATTTAAAATTTTAGTGCCCTAAGACATCGATCATTTAAGGGCTGGCGGTAATTTTGGCACACTTAGTAAATATTCTGTTTTTTTTTTGTGGAATTTAACATTCTTCCAACAAACGAGGATATGTATAAAGGTACATATTTATAATTTGAATGCATTTTTTTCACCTCAACTCTCTGCAATATTACTCATACGTACTGACGCACATGACCCCTTGTCTCATTTCCAAAATCATCCCAAATGTGAGCGCTTGCCAACCACGCACTGACACAAGCACCTTAATGCTTCATTTATTCCATTGTTTTGCCGCTGTCTGTTGTTTTGTGAATTGTTTGTTTTGTATTATCTGCAAATTGTTGAAATTTACATTTCATTAAATGAGTTGGGAAAAAACCTAGAACAAAACAAAAATAAACAAATTGTCTAGTAACAAAGGACCAGGCGGCTAAAGTAACATATACTTATATTTACGCAGGTTATTCTTTTTAACTTTCTTTTTTCTACTTCCATTTATGTAACCTATTGTTGTGCTATTTCTATTACTACCATTATCTCTTCATCCCTTTTCATTCCGTTATTGTTTTTCCCAGAAACAAAAAATTTTTGTAACCTGATAGCTTTTGCTGGCAAAGCTGTTCTAAAGTTTATGAGTGACACGGTAAATTAGGCAGTATTTTTCATACGCATTATTAACAGTTTTTATCTGTAGGCAATTTCATTAATAATAAAAAATAAGCCGAAATATAAAAGAAAGCAAACCGCTCTATATTTTATTGTTATTGCGCCGGATATGGGCAACTAAGTCACATAGTACATACATATATTGTATAAGTATATTTGCTTAGAAAATACATATCTTCGAAGGCATATAGGTAGTGCGTATTTTTGGCAACCATTTAGATTTTAGATAGGCATTTTTAGTCCATAGATATTTAGGTTAGTATGATATGTATAGTATACTTTGATTTCAATTAAATTTCATTATGATTTTGTTTTCTGATGCAAGACTAAAAAATGAAGAGCAGTCCTCTTAAAGCAGCTAAAGGTTTTGTCTTATTCTTCTTATTTGGCGCCTGACACGCTTTTCGGTATGGGCCGAGATTAAAAAACTTGGCGAATTCCATCTCAACTTTGAGAATTTTCGCCAGTTATGTCTATATATAAAATGTAAACAGGTGGGTTGTATTTAATTGCTGAGTGGAAGATTATTTTCTCCGGAGCGTAATTATTCATACGTACGGTGTGTCCAGGTCAGCGCAAACATTCTGTTTTTCGCGGTTACTCTACAACCTGTGCGAATGTGATACTGCACTGACTCTTCCGAACGCGTTCATTCAGCTGACATTAGCGGCGTCAGTGGCTCAAGGCAAGTGTGATTGAAAAATGCTTATCGTTTGAGCAGTGAAGGTCTAAGTGATGCCCATTTGTTCATGTGAGACTACTCGGACAGAAGACAAGAAGTACTGGAGAAACATGCGTCGCGACAACTCCGCCACCGGCAATGTTTAGACACAGAGAGTCGATCTTCCTAGCCTTACTTACTTGTTTTACCTAGTGTTGGAACTTATTCTCCTTTCGTCTCCTTCTGATCTTAATCTACTCAGCAAAGTGCAGAAGATTAGTGTGGTCTGCATCAGTTGAGCAATCCGGAAAATGACAAATGAATCTTTAAATGCCTTTTTAGACCTTTTACGACTAGATCTAGTTGGCCAGCAAATGGCATCTCTTGTTATACTTCGGTTAAGAGAGAGACAGAAAAATACAGATTTTTTCCGGGCTATATATATCGCTGTGTGGAAACTCTAGTTCCGGATAGAAACTTCGTCATGAAAATTCCAAGCAGGTGGGTTTTCTTTAGTATAGTAATTTTTACGGGTGATTCGAAAACGAATGGTATAGTAGGGGGGCGGGGCGTTTCTCACGCAACCATACCCTGAAGGACGAAATTGCGATGGACGAGGGGGAGTACCTACGACCACGCAGATTATTCCGGGAAAAAACGCATGGGTATGCCCTTCGCCGCTTGCAAGCTGCTTTTAGGGAATTTATCTATACTCACGCGAGCGAGAGATGGATGCAAACCACGACCTGTCGAATTTCTATTATAACAATTATTATTTGTTTTTCTCTCTAATGCCTTAATTAAACCTAATGGAAATCGCAGCGGGAGTTTTAAAGAGCATTATTTTTGCCAACCAAAATTTCTGTTTCGTTGTGTTATAATCGCTTTTTGCGCCGTCATTCTTTCTTATTTTTGGTGACAAATCTAATTAACATATTTATGCCACTTACATACTAAATACATTGGCGGCCACTTCAACAGCAAAGGATTCCAAAAACATCGCTTTCAAATTTTTAATTCTGCGCAAGTAACATTGCCTACCAGCAGGCCCTCTAACCTTCATTAGACTCGAATGCGTGATTTTAACGTTTATGAATGGAACATTACAGAAGCTCCGCCTGGGCTTATTCAAAATTTTATGCTCCACACAAAAAAAAAGAAGGAACGAATGAAGGCCACTCACTGCCAGACGCGAACAATTAAAATTTTGAAGACTTGTTTCTAGTCAAGAAAGTCAAAGAAAGCGAAATTAAAAGAAAATGCTTATTAAAGCTTTCGGATGTGAAAAATTTCGTTGCTTTTATGTACATACATAAATATGTAAGTATGTAAGTATGTAAGTATGAGTGATGGGGCCGCCAGCTGACGACAT
>NW_023458558.1:25212096-25232122 GCF_013731165.1 Rhagoletis pomonella
AACATGCAGCTTATGTTGGCACTGTATTCTTAATTTTCATTAAATTCCATCCGTATATTTTTTAGAGTTTTTATTCTCAAGCATAATTTTTAAGTACTTACTTCGCATATTACCGACTAAGGTATTTATAGTAATAACTGCTGTATAACCGCAACAAACTGAATTTAATCGCGCTGAAAACAAAGAATTCCAAATATTTTCTTAGAGTAAATCTAACGAAATAAAACAGCACTCATGCAGCCGCAGAGAAATGATAACAAAAGCAACAGATGCGCCCTAACGATTCAGCAATGCAGGCAGGTCTGTCTGTCCTTCAGCCCAACGGCAAATGCGGAAGTAGAAAAATATTTACACAAACCTTCCGCCACATTTTACGTACCTACACACATACATACATATATAAGTACATGCCCAAGCGAATTATGTATATATGTATGTATGTATGTATGCACGATGTTGGGGCTAGTGTATTAGCATGCAAAGCTTAAAACAAGAGGAGCGAAAATTCAATGGAAAACATTTTAACGTAATCCTGGAAAATCCCAAGCAAAAAATATGCACATTTCAAATAAAGAAATAAGGAAACAATAGAAATGTAAAACGTAACAACAGAAAAAAAAGGAAAAATAAAATAAAATTGCCAATGGCAGAGCATTGCTTCGAGCAGCTAAAACAGCTGTGGGCTCGGCGGTCAGTGAATGCAGGGTAGCCGTTAAAGCTGTAACACTGTTTGCAGCCAACGAACCTCAACTAAATAGACGAGAGACGACCTATGCGTCCACAGGCAGTTAGCCAAAGCCAAGCTAAACTGAAGGCGGCACAAACGTAAACCGAGCCATTGGGTAGGTATATACAGCTAACTAACACACTGCTGACTGCAACGTACGCTGCTGGCGCCCTAGGGCGTTAAGAGGTGCCCAGACGCTTTAGAGTCCCTTTTTTACGTTTCACCTGAAAATGAAAATTCAACAAAACCACTCAACTGTATCTTTGCTGGGCAGAAAGCAAAATAAGGCACGTTTATGGTCACGTGCATGTGGAGCGTGGGGCGTGGGGCGTGGTAGGGCACCACAACATTTCACTATTTCTATGTGAGATACATACTCGTGTATATTTGTTTATATTTGTGCTTGCGTAGCACTGATATCAATTGCCTCGAATGGTATTTGAGTGCTTAGAATCCTAGAAAATATTGTAAAATTCAATTTCGCCTCCGACTTTTTGAATCTGATCCCTGGTTGCAAAACGTTTTGGCTTTAGTCGTTTGTTACCAACACAAAGTGTGCTCCATTGAGTTCAGATGCCTATATACATACATACATACATATGAATGTCGACGCACTTTGTAGTACTCGTAAACTATTTTCAAATATTTTGTTTAACTAATAACAAAAAGACCGCGACTAAGAAATAATCACTAAAGGCAATAAAATACGTCACTTATTTTCATAAAAAATTTAGATTAATCACGCATGTCTGCATATTTAAATTTATTTAAATGTATTTTTTATCAATTTGTTTGCTCTCAGGTATGAAACTTCATCTGCAACGTTCGGTTATTTTGCCAGGCCTCATCTAGACGTTTGACTGCAGATCCATTCCAATAGCGTGCATTCCGATCAGGCAGTGCGCAAGAGCCTTAATGGTCACCTGACTTTCTATGTAAATGTTAAATTTGCTCGCTTGTCTGATTAATTTCATGTAGTATCTCTGCTGTCTCCTTTATTTGCTAAGACCTCCAATATACTGCAACCCGTACTCCTTCGTCTATTTTACAACGGTCTGTACAACAGACGTGCGTTGTGTTCCCTATATACTCCACGCCCTTACGCCAACCGTCAACTTCTATTGTAACTTCAACAGACCTTAAGAAACTTCGACGCGTGATCACGTAATCCATTCGCCCGGTTAAGGATGATGGAATACTACAGTGTCCGTACATACGTTCGAAATCCAAGCTGCCTCGCGATTTAAAGCCTCTCGGCAGTTGTAAACGCTTTGTTGTTGGCTACAAGTTATAATGATCATTAAGCTCCTGTAAACACTATCCAGTCTTTTTAGGTATGTCTTCTTTTTCTTTGCTGTCCACCATATCAATACCTCATAAAATCGTTAAAATAGTACTGAGTAGTAAAAAAGAGCAGCAGAAAGTTTCCAAGTGCAGCCCAACATCTTCAGCGGCCTTCGTCAGCCGCTTCTCCACGACAGTTTGCTATCCAGTAGGATCCAAAGTAATTCATGTTTGGCTTTGATTGAAGAGTTGTATCACCAATTTAGGTTTATCCCAAGCTGGGATCTTGTATTTCGTAGTGAATGATACTAAGTCAGTCTTCTCTGCGTTAGCGATCAGTCCCACTTCTGTGGCCCAATCGCTGATGGCTTTCAGCTTCTGATTTGCCAGTGAGCTAAGAGTCATTAGCAGGGAACGGATTTTATGGAAATTGTCTTTTTTTCTGCTAAAGAGATAGAGTATATTCGATTAAGAATGTCCACGATTTAGCTTTCCCTGATTCCATATATACACATTTGATGTTGCCTTTTTTTGCCTTTTTTGAGATATTTGCCTTTTTTGCCTTTTTTAAGATATTTGCCTTTTCTACCTTTAAAAAAGTGATTATAGCATTTACAGTTTTTTTTTTACGATTAAAAAATATACACATGCCCATGCGGCTTATAGAAGCGCAAGGACCTCTTGCCAAATTGGTGTTGGAAAAATTCAAAGCCGTTTTCTCAGCTAACGTAGGCTTGGAGATAATAAGGGGTGTGGATAAAATTGTAAAGGGCGAGGAAAACGCCCTTATTCCTGATAATATGAACGTTTCAATCGTTCCATATTTAAATTGAGCTCCACTTGTATCAACTTACGTCGAGCGCACATTTAGTACATTCAAGGCTTTTCTTCGCGAAAATCGAATGAAAATGCTGCCAGAAAACTTCAAAATGCATCTTGTGGTTCAATGTTATTACAACTATTCAGATTAAAGTTTTATGAGTTAGAAACTGGAAAGGATAAAATAGTCAAAGATTCAAAGTACAAATTTTTCATATAATGAAACTAGTTCATAGTTTTTCTCTTTTTACTTGTAATATAAGCATTTCTAAAATAAATATATTTTTTGATTGTTCTTCGTATTTTCTGTATTTTTTTATTTTATTATTTATTTTGCTTTTTGCAATACCTTTTTTTACCTTTTCCTGCCTTTTTCGCTATTTTGGTTTTGCCTTTTTTTGCCTTTTTTGCAATACCTAGTGCCTTTTCCTGCCTTTTTTCGCTATTTTATTTTGCCTTTTCCAGCCTATTCCGTTATTTTATTTTGCCTTTTTTATAGGTTTTTAGGTCCTAAAAATCCGTTCCCTGGTCATTAGACATTTGCCGCTTATGATAACTCATAGGTCATCATGCATAAGCGGTTAAAATGGTTCTCTCTCTTCTAATTTTTTTTATTAGGCGTTCCAGAGTTTTCGGTAGAAAGAATGTTAGGCTGATAGGATTACAATCTTTAGGGTATACATGACTGGTTTCACCTGTTTTTGGCAAGAAGATAGCTCACACATGTAGGTATTCCATAATTTTGATTCCAGTATTTTGAAGCATGCCTGGGAAAATAACATCAGTACCCTTTGATTTAAATTCCGAGAAGGTATGTAGCTCCCAATCGATTTCTTCCCGGAGTTACTAAACCTTCCACTGTCAGATCTGACCCATCGGTTTCCATTTCTGTCGGGAGTGATTTTGGGCCCACTACCCATCCTCGAAATGAAGATTTTTTGATTTTAACTTTAAAAGCAACATTGAACCCATCAACAAACATCAGTTCATAGACTGCTACGACATTTAGCATTTGTCCTTCGTTAACAATACAGAGCTTGGCCTTCCAACGCAATGACGCTTCTCTCGGTAAGCTCGGATGATGTTGCCCTCAATTTCAGAGGTTATTTCTAAGTACTTGGTTTCAGACCACTTGTCACACTGTTGACTTCTCGTGGCATAAATAACTGACTGTGATAGGCATACATGACAATCCCATTTGTCCTTCCTACCTTGGAGAGAATGAGTCGGCGGACCACTTTTTGTGCTTCTGCCCCCGCCTGTGCAAGGATTAGGAATGTGACTTTTGGCATCCTACACTGATAGATAAAAGAAATCGCTTAGCTAAGGAAGGAAAGCTGGAAACTCTTGAATGCTGCAAAGCCTTATGGTTTTTGTTTTGCCTAAAAAGCAGCTCTAAAGATATTTAAGAACGCCATCTTGAACGTCCATAAGGGCTCCCGAAATGATTACTAGGAAATGCATGTAAGTAGGTATATTTTTTAATAGCAAGCAACTATTAAAACCTTGTTGTGATAAATCTACTTGGAGCCCAGTTATAGAATATAGATGTACTCTAATTGAACCGACAAGAAGATATGTCACACATGGGACCAGGCCATAGAGACAGTACCGATAGTGATGCAGGCATTCCGGTTGCCAGCTCTCGCTGGACCAACACTTTTTTCGAATATGCAAATATAAGATGATCTGCAGAACCCACGTGCAGGATAGCAAGAGCCATCTGACCGAAGTTGGATAAGCGTGGATTTATCATGAGGAAACCGTGGAGCATATAATTTGCGTGTGCACAGCCTTCAGCAGGTAAAGACTCGCCTTACTCGGCAAGGTACAGCTGCAGAGCCAATGCAGGAAGCAATCGATAAAGAACCAAAGTGTTTAATAAAATTTGTTAAAGTAATGGTTATGCTCTTTATCTGCGTGAAAGCATTGATTCATAGGTTGTAAACGTATCTGGCAACACTATGGACGTTATATTCGTCTAATTGAGACCTCTTATGGTTAACCAGCATAACCTATGATAAATTATATACCTCAACAACCTATATTTGTGGTATATGTAGTTATTGACGTAAGATTTTTACTTTTCGATATAGCGTCTTTAGTTTTACTGGCTATCATAAAAATGAAGCTCGCCAGCAAAATAATTTGGTAAACTGGAAAAAACATGAAAAATCCATCTCATTAAATCCTTGTTATCGTAAAAGTAAATGTTAACTCATTAGAATAAAAATTTCAAAATTTATGGTTGGACTGTATACATGAGAAGCTCTAATAAATAACACGTAAACTTTATAAAAACCGCTGAATTTATTTAAGAACCCCGTTTTCACAGCAGGAGCTCTGCAACTCCATAGAAGCAAAGCGTTAATAATTTAAATCGCCAACATATATGAATGCATACGTACATATGTAAATTTCTATATTGTATATATACATTTATATATGTAAATATGTACGTACATAATATTACGTGTTTTGCTGAATATGTATTACTTGAAGTGATACAAAAGTTCAGGACGGCGGCCACCTTCTATTCATTTTCTTGCTCCCAAAATGCCTTAAATGAAATCACATTGCGATCATTTCGGTATTTTATGCTGATCTTGCACGCAACGTTTTCGTTTCTGTTTTTTCTTAGTTTTTTAGTTTTTATTAGTGCACTGAACTTTAGAACGACGCAGGTATATGCAGTTTTTAAATTTACCTTGCTTGTATTAAAATACTATTCCAGTGATGCCAGACATTCTCTGTTAAATATCCCACGGAAATGGGGAAAAAATCCCTCAATTACCCACATCTTGAAAATTTATCCCACAAAATTCCCAACGAATTTAAACATATACATGTTTCAGTAGTAAAGAAGTAAAATTCATATAAAATAATAATAATAGTTTGGCGCTTACACATATGTGCTTTTCCTCCAATTTGTGGCGGTCCCCTTGATGTCACACAAAGGGGAGGGACCTACAGTTTTACGCCGACTCCGAATGGCGAGTGTATTTTTATGAGAAGCTGTTTTTCATGGCAGGAATACACTCGGAGGTTTGCCATTACCTGCCGAGGGCCGATCGCTGTTAAGAATTTTTTCACTCATTCGTTTTTCCCCTTTCATTTTTTTGCTCACTCACTAAGGGCCTAAAAGAATTTTTTGGTGACTTTAAAATTGAAGCACATTCATGTGCTATTTAACATTTCATCAGATAATTTGTTCCGCTTTTTACATGAAACACCAGTTACAACTGAAAAGATTCTTTCTTACTCAGCGCTTGAATTGGTTAACGTAAGAAAATTTTCGAAATTGTCCTTATACTTTTTAACAATTGTATACCATTTCACTCCACATCACATCTTCAGAACGATTAATTACGTAAGAATGTCGAATATTCTTGATTTTTGATCAATTATGCAACAATAACTGCGTCAAAAGAAAATCCCTTATTTATATGAAGTGTCCCTTTTTTCCCTTTTAATAATTTTTGATGCAAAATATCCCTCAAATAGGGAAATTACCCACAATCTGGCATCACTGTACTATTCTTGGCTCAATAAGCTTTTATCCCCACACATTTGGTTGTGTTATTTCTTTTTCGCTGATCTGGACAGCCCAAAAATCTACTGTATGTTAATGTGAATGTAAGAAGTTGTGAACATATTTTTATTGTGTTGAAGAGTACTTAAAAAAGGGAGTGTTTTTGGGCATAGTCGGGGATTTTTAAATTCGTTTTTTTTTCACGGCTTGCCAGTGGAAGTTTGGATCGCAGGTCTCTTAAACTTTGGAAAATACTGCTGGAAAGTCCAGTCATTCCAAAGGGAAGCGACATTTTAACCTGAGACCTTAAGACCGATATTCTTGCCCGAGCTTCTCCTTAAATTCTTGGTGTGCGCACTAATGTTATAACATAAATGAAGGCACCTACAGTCTTACGCGGCCTCCGAACGGCAACTAGATTTTCTGAGAATATTTGTCATGTCCGACGTACGCTCTGAAGTTTGCCATTGACTGCCGAGGGGCGACCGCTGTTAGAAAAAAACTTTTTTTAATTTACATGTTGCCCTGACCATACCCATACATAAATATTTGGCAATTGAATTTTGTGGGCGTAGATCCGTTAAACAGTGCTGTACTGTGCACAACGACGAATTGATGATGTCGCTGTCTGGTCCACACTTTATTCCACAGCAGCAATATTTTCGGCCGAATTGCCTGTACGAAGACATGCAGTTTCTTTGAATTTCTGCCCCAAACAGCTGATTGTTGAATCAGATGGCCGATTATGTTGACCGAAAAATTCACGCAATACGCGAAATGTACAGAATGATCATTTTTATAAAACTTTTGGATCTCTGTTACGGGTTGTTAAACTGTCAGTGACCCTGTTCGCTAGCCGGCATTGACCTAGTCACTGATTGCGCTGTCGAAGCTCAGAAGGACCCTTCTTGCCTTTGGCGCAACTTCGGAAAAGAAAAAGTCAGAATCAAGGAAGCTTCCTTAGAAATTAATATGTAATTAATAAAGCTTTCTATGCATATATTTTATATAGAAACTCGCAGAGTAAAAGCTCTCCTGGTAGTCAACGTTCTAAATGTAGCCAAAATCTTGCATTTGTATGAAATGTGCATACATGCCTCTTACGTTTCCATCACCGCAAGCAGCAGCCGACAACAATTGGTGTGCATCAACGAAAGCGATAATAAATACGTAACGATCAATGTTGCCAGATTCCCAGTTTTATCTGTAAATTACAGTTTTGTAGACAAACTTATTAGTTGTTTAAATTACCTCCTACTCAAATTCCATTTTTTTCGATATTTCATTTTATAACGAATAAAATTAAATTTCTCTCTCGATTTTTTTTTTTTTTTTGTTAGTCTATTTTTAATATAAACGAAGACGGTGAAGGCGCAGCGTTTCCTGATTTTAAGCAAATGATTTCAGCTGAAATTTGCTTTCCCGTCGCCACAGAAAATGCGGAAAGATTACACCGTGCGACAGTCAATTTTGCAAACGAAAAAATCAACATATTCACAAATTTGGGAGACAAATATAGTAAAGCTTCGCTTTTAGTTTTTCTCTCTGACGTCAGGAGTTTTTTAAAAGGACTTTGAAATTTCTAGAATATGATTGAAAAAAAAAATTATTCAAAAGATTCGGAGCATTGTAGAATAAAAATATGGGTATCAATTAAAAGAAAAAATTCTCTAGAATTGAGAAAAAAAATTTTTTTGGGTGCACCAGGACGAATAAGTGTTGAAAATGTCCTTTTAAAAATGTATCCTTCAATATTGAAAAAAATATATGTGAAGGAGTAATATGTTAACCACCACATCCTCGAATTTCGTCCTTCGAACTTTATTAGTTTTAGTGTCTTTGCTCAAATTTTTATATACGAAGTAAATATATGTAAACACGCATATCCGAGAAAAGAAGGTTTGATTGCGTTTACAACGAAATAAATTTTTTAAAAATTGGTTAGTAATTTTTTTGTTTAAAAATTTGTTGTCTTTTATATAAAAAAGGTAGTTTTCCTTTTAAATGTTTTTTCTCATATTTTTACATATGAACTTTTACATATATATTTTGCATAAGAACCAATTTTTTAAAAATCATTTCAAAATTGTTTGAAATATAAGGTTTTTAACATTTCGAAAACTCTGCCTTTGTTATCCCTTATAGCACCTGTAATATAAGTAAAAATATATATATCATTTAAATAAGAGCAAAAGGCAAATTTCGTATATATTTTTAGTTTTTTAGATATTTACATATAATAACAAAAAAATAATTTTTTACCAAAGGTCCTATTTCGAACATCGACGGCCCATATCTCGATTTCAGAGGCTAACTTCAAAAAACGTACAAAATACTTTTTTAACTTTTACAGATTTTTGGTCGAAAATACAGTTTTTTACGGATATTTACAGTTTTTTGAAAGCCAAACTCTGGTAATGCTGGAAACGTTGGAAGCGATACAAACAATACCAACACCAATGATTATTACAAAAAAAATTTAATTCATTCAATTTAAAATTCGCTCGCGGCCAAGACCAATCGTAAAGGTAGTTATGGAGAAGCACCAAAAACAACAGCAACAACAACAAAGGTATCAACTTAAACATCAGTTCAACAGTAGCCACAGTAGGTGGTGACTTTCGGGTGCGCTCGCAACACCAACAACAAATGCTACATAAAAGCGATTTATCTGTTGCCCACCAACTGGCGATTTCGCTGGCTGGCTGGTTGACAGCTCTGTGTTTTATTATGTATGTATGTACATAAATACATATGCTTGAAGTTAAAATTTTTTTTATGTTTGCGTACACTTGCCAGCACATAATTACAGCATTTCAAAAAGCAAATAAAATTATTGATTACAGTCTTTTGCCTCGCTGACTTGTGCGGTATTCTCTATTATTATTATCAATATTATTATTGTTGGTGCTGCTGTCGCTGTTGCTGCTGTCAGTAGATTTTTAAAATATGAAATTTATCGCTTGTTGCTTGCCACAGCAACTTGTCTGTTTAAATATTTATTGGCAAAGTGCCATGGCTTTGGTCGAAAGCAGCAGCAGTTGAAATACATATGCGGACGTCTGTGAATTGGTGTGCATATACATACGTACATATGTACATACGTGTTCATTCATTAATCTTCTTCTCTTGCTATCATCGGTGTTTACATACATACATGCATATGTTGTTGGAAAATCAATTTCAGCTTCCTCTAGCAATGAATCATTTTAAATTCTACTAAGTACGAAATTGTTACTTGTCGATTTGTAATTGTTAAACGTCTAATTATGTATGTTTTATGGACGTGCATTAGGGTGGTCCTTAAATGTAGGAAGCTAATTTTGACGTCAGATTTCCTAGGCCTCAACCCCTATATCAATGCTACTATTGTCAAAGACATCACACATAAATTTTGGTCTCGATTCGAGACGGTTAAGGCGTGTCGCATAGCGGGCAAATTTCAGATTACCCTATGATAACTTCATAACCGACTGCAATAGGTACCAAAATTTATATGTTATATCTTCGAATTTAGTAGTATCGATTTAGGGTATTGAGGGGGTATGAGGGGGTGGGACTGAAAAAATCTGTCATTTGATTTTTAAGGACTACCCTAATGCGACATAAATTCACATTTCAAACTTTGTACAAAAATTATGAAAATTCAACAAACTAACATTTGCACCAAAAAATTTTAAACTTTGTATTTAGAATCTTTAGAAAAAATTTGGGTAAGCAGATTTGTAGCACATTAAAATTTAGTAGGTAAAAGTGCAAATTTTAATCACGATGCATTTTCTGCCATACAAACGAAATTGTCGAGCATAATTTATATGGAGATGGAGAAAATGCACCGTCAGCCAAAAACATTATTAAAAATCAAAAATTTTATGAGCTACAAAACTGCATACTCAAAATTTTTCCAAAAACGTTTAAAAAAAATTTAAAGTTTTGGGTGCAATTGCTAAGGTTGTTGAATTTTCATAATTTTTGTAGTAAGTTTGAAATGGGGATTTATGTGGCGCTGGTTACGTAAAGTGCTCAACTTTCCTTCCGGCTTAATTTGACGTAAGTTTAGATTAACTGAGCTTTAAGCCAACATATCTTTCGCACAGAAGACAGGAGCTTACCCTATCTAACTCTGCGCTAGGGTTGCAGAGTCCTGAGCGGAGATTCGCCCTCAGACCACAGATACCGTGAGTTTCTTTACTTTAGGGAGCTGATTTTGAACCAGACCACGGCACCATTAGGATGCGATCCACTCAAAGCATTGAGGAAGCGATGGTTAATTTAACCGCTGTTCTACGTGCCAGTTGGATAATTTTGAGATGGACTCGGAACGCTTTTGCGCACGAAAAGAGAATATAAGAAGCCGATTCGCTCTGCCAAAAGGACCTCTTGTAAATAAAACTTGAACTTGGATTGAAATCTTGGGTCAAACCGCTAGGCTGGTAAAAGTTCTGAATAATGATCAAATTACAAAGCTGGGATTTCTTAAGAGGCCTGATGGCCTTTTAACCGATAGGATTGAGACACTCTCTGTTCTCCTACGCACTTTCGCACTTTCCTTAAAAATCAGGTGATGATTACGTCTTCCTCTCCTTCTACAGCAGAGGGAACGAATGCGGTAACCACTGTGCCAAGGTACAACTCGTTTCTTTCCAGAACTGTGGCGAGCGAAGATGCTATAAGATATACTACTGAGTCCTTTGACAGTTTCAAATCGCCTGGTCCGAATGGCATCCTACCTATTGTACTTAAATCTTTGACGACCTTGAAAAGATCTTCACAACCTCGGTTGATGTCGCCTTTATACCTAAGGTCGGTAAGTATGCCTATACTAGCCCCAGAAGCTACAGGCCTATTAGTATGACAACTTTCATGCTAAAATGTCTGAAAAGATTATTAGAGTTGCGCATTCGTAGGGAGGCGCTCTCATCCCCTGCTCTGTATTTGCATCAACATGCATATCAGGCGGTGAAATCCTTTCAATAGGGAAGAGTTCGCCTTGGCCATTTTTGAAGACATTTAGGGTGCTTTTGATAATGCCATCTCCGATTGCATCTGCTATTCGGCTCTACGGCATGGAGTAGATTCTACTTCCGGCTGTTTACAGGAGATCGCAAGACAATTAAACTTGGTGTAGTGGAAATGGGCTCACCGCCATCCCATCTAGCCTGAGGTTTTTGCAATCCTCAAGGCTAAGGATTGCGTGAGGTGCAGTGAGAAATGACTGGGAGGTATCAAGGAGCTGCAGGTGTGGAAAACTCTAGTATATATAGTTTTTTGCTCTCATTGAGTGTACGGGACTGCAGATAACTTGTTGGATTGCTAATTGGTCGCTTCACGTCGCACAAACACCGACTGTGAGGGGCGTACATGACAGCTCCATTTGCCCACTCTGGTGGAACACTTTTTGTGCTTCTGCCCCGCCATTGCAGGGACTAGGTATTAGGCATTTGGCTGCGGTGTGCGGAGAGACCCAACAATCTGCTAAGGTTTATTCGTAAATCGTGCTAATTTAAAACAGATTAAAAGGGACGTGAAAACAGTATAATGGGCTTAAGTTCATTCTGAACTCTTTGCCAAATGTTCCCTAACATTTGCGGGCAATAAGCGTCACTAAGTCCTTCGCGCAATACTTAAACTTCATACTTAGTGTTCTGGACTTCCTTAGCACATTCTGTGGACTTTCATTTGTGTTAGTCTGCTAATACTTAAGAGGTACATAACTGGCTGATAGCCCGCAAAATCTCCACTTTTACAACTAAAACTTTATGTAGATACTTCAAAATCTATGACTCTTCCGTATTCTCAAGCAAACAAATCGGAGTAAAACTACCAATTAATTTTTAAAATTGGTTGCAAGTTTGCGTAACCGCCACTGAGTGTGATGTAGCGACCATGAGTCCATTAAAGTTTCGCTTAAATTTGTATTAATATGCAATAATTGAAGGTGATTTGTTCAAATTAAAAATGCATTTAACGCGTCTGCTGCCAGTAGTCTTTTTCACACAAATCAACCAACCGACTAATCAAGCAGCCAGTCAACTTGCCACATCCAATATGAAGGAAGCAATTCTGCCGCTTACCATACAAGTTCTATGTGTGTAACTACTTGGTATTAAATGTAAACTTTCTTCCTTCTGGGAGTGGAAACGCCGCTTGCTAAGCTCGTACATAGCATTCGTGCTCAATCCATTCATTCCGGCAAGCGGCGGCAATTAGTATCCATTAAATACTTCATTTCGACTTGTCGGTATTCGCAGGCACTTCACTTTCATTCACTTTTATTACTTCGGCTTATATATACACACATTCATATGTACATTAGGGTGGTCCAAAATTTGTTTGCTCCAACCACCCCCTAGATCTGAAGAAGGTCAAAAATAAAGAGACACGTATTTTTTTATTTTAAAATATTTTTTTTTCGTAAAATTGCTATAAAATCGTTTAAAATAAATGTTTTTTGATCGAATAAGCCTATTATTTACCCTTCAGAAGTCTTCAAAAAATAACGCTATGGTGCTTATTTAACTTAAAAATTTTACTAAGTTTTTTTACTAACCGATAATCCCATCTTTTATATACAAACATTTTTCATTTTCATAACCATATCACACACGAACAGCTCAATGAATGATTCTTTTTTGCATTCTACCTGATGTTTTCTGTAAGTTTGTGGTAAAAAATCTTGGGAAGTAGGGTTGCCAGATTTTCTAAATTTTAAAATTATTTAAAGGTCAATAAAATATTTAAGTTTCTTCATCAAAACTTAAAGCGTTTGAAGATATTTAAAATGTTTTGAACTGGGTTGCCACCTTTCTAAAAAATTAAACAATGATTATTGAAAGATTAAGCTTATCTTATACCACAATATCGGTATCATACGAAAGGTGTTCGCATAAGTTTTGGATTTATATGTTTTTAAATAGGGTTGCCACCCATCTGTTCATTAAGATGAGGTAATTATATAAGTTGGGTGAATTGATGTAATATGCATTTTTGCACATTCGATAGTTTGACATGGAAGCTACAATATATCGCACTCATTTTAATTTTTTAGATAGGTACAAACTCTATCTAAAAATATTTATCTTAACACCTTTTGTTTGAAATCATATTTTACTTAATCGCATGCAGCATGATTTAAAAAAAATTTTATTATACATAAATGGAATTGGAATGGAATTAAAGTATGCATTTTCAAAAACCGCTGCTGGGAGTGCCTAAATCTTCCATTTGATACCCATATTGTGGTATTAAATAAGCTTAAATTTTTAATAACCGTTCCAGTATTTTTTAGAAAGGTGGCAACCCCCGTATAAAAATGTGTTTGAATCTCTTCAAACGCTTTTAGTTTTGTTGAAGAAACTTATATACTTATGATCCTTTAAAAAAATTTAAGTTTTCAAATATCTGGCAACCCAATTTTTCATATTTTTTTACCACGTACCCACAGAAATAATCGAGTAGAATGAAGAAATATAAACACATCTGTTGAGCTGTTCGGACATGATGTGGTTATGAAAAGATAAAATAACTAATTTTTGTATATAAAAGATAGGATTATCGGTTATTATTTCAAACACACTTAGTAAAATTTGTAAGTTAAAAAGCATCATGGTGTTATTTTCTACGAAAAAATATATTTGCTCCATGTAAAATATATGAGAAACTTCAAACCAGAGATGGGCTCGGGATATCGGGACCCGCGAGACCCCCGTTACTGATTTCAAAATGGCTGAGGTCAGAAAGGCCTGTAAAAATTTTTTCGGCGGCACGGGACTAAAATCCTTTCCCGAAACTCCCGCTAAACCCACAACCTCCGCAAGTTCAGAAAATCTTCCTTAAAAACGTGGTACAATATACATAAGCTCTTTTAAGACGAAACGAACAGCAAAGCGAAACAAAATAATCGGAAGATGCCACATCTTTCATTATTTTTTTTGTGATTTAAAATTGATTTGAAAGACATGTAAATTTAGATGGTCGATTTCGGGACCCACGGAACCTGCGGTGCAATTATGAATACCTTCAGGATGGGCGGGTTCGGGATTTAGAAATTGAATTTCGGGAAGGGCGGCGTCGGAATTAAATATTTAGTCCCGTGCCCATCTCTACTTCAAAGCCCCGGCGGCGCGGGTAAATATTAACTGATTTTAAAATGAAAATGAATACGTGTCTCCTTATTTTTGATACTCTTGAGTTCTGGGGAGTGGCAGCTGGGAAAATCCAAAAGTGTGATATTCCTATGTAATTTTGGACCACCCTATGGGTGGATGAATGCTTGTGCGTTGTTGCTGTTAAAGTTTTTTTTCACTATACTTTTCTTAAAATTTTTTTTTACTTACTTTATAAATAGTTTTTATTGTTGCTGTTGTTTTTATGCTGTCTGCTTGCGCTTATCTGCATCGTTTATTTGTCTCGTGTCTGACATTTGGCAACGCCTTCTTCTAGCAACTTAATTAAACGCCCAACTACTTTATTGGCCTTCAGTGCATATTTTTTCCATACAAAGAATATGGTATGTATATACGTACTACATGTGTACATATCTACATGTGTATCCTCCGCACAGGTATTTTTGCAGCATATTTCCGTTTTGTTTGTCATTTGTCTGTTACGACATTTTTTTTTTTTCTTTTCTAAAACACCTTAAGAAACTTCGTGATATTGAACGTTCTTTCAGAATGGCAATATAAAAATAAGTACCTTCAATGTATTTGAACAAAGGTATGCATGTACATACATATATATGAAGGTATGCACCGCCGCTAGTTGCATTCATGCGTGCAATTATCAACACGTGCCACATAGTACTTCGGTTCATCTCAGTTGACTCTTCACAAAATTTTTTATATACTCGTAGCTAACCAGTTGCTCTTTTCTGATCTTAAATCAAATTGCAAGTCTTTGAAGTTGAAAGTCTTTACCGACAGCTCTTTAAAAGCTTTATTGCACTGAACTTTATTACCTAGAGTATTTTGGCTGGTTGGTTGGTTGCAATGCTTCCTAGTCGCGGTCTCAGACAAAATTAACGATTTTTTGAGCCATTTGGAGGCGCTTTTCGCGGAAGATATTTCGTTTATATACATCCTATGTTCCCCTATGTTCCTAGGTCGGACCATTTTGAGTCTCCAGGTCGGTTAGTTACGTTACCAGGCGCTTGTTCTATGTCTAATATTCGAAAAGCCTGGACATTCCTAAAGGAAATGCTGGTCACTTTCTTCGCTATCTTCTAGTTGACAGCTGCGGCAAATCCTATTATGGAATGGTCCTATTTTTGCCGCATACTGGCCTATGGTCGAGTGCCCCGTGACGATTGCTACTATTCTGAATACCCTCTGTTCGTGATCTGATAAGCAGGTTCAAGGTTTTCTCGAAATCTTAGAGGTCTGTATATCTGGCCACCACCGTCTAGCCAATTAAAAGTAAATGAGAAGTAACCTCTCTTAGGACTATTCCATGGGGCAACCCAGTGCCGCAACTTCGGATTCATCCAAACCGACTACTTTCTTCGCCAGCTCATCAGCGTTCTCATTGCGTTCTATGTTCCTATATCCGGGAAAGCAGACAAAAAAGACGGTGGTTGACTGAGACTGAGCACAGTATCACTTTGTATTTCTTAACTAATTTAGACTTGGTAACCGGTGACGCTATTTCCAATAGCACCGTTACGTCAAGGTCTAAAATAGCACCAAAAAATATCTGGGAATATTAAAAAAAAATTATTCCAAGCGAAAATAATTACACAATTAAACGTTTTTTGTGATTTACTTTTAATTTCACTGACAACAAAGCAGCGGATTCAAATTACGAAATTTGTGTGAATGTGAAAGTAGGAGCATCAAATATGCGATTTGAAGCCGAATCCACACGGGATTTTGGGAAATTTGTGAATGTGAATTTTTGGGAGTGCGGCTTTTTTTGAAAGCAAAATATAGAGATTGCTGAAATCGCTCAATTTGGGGGCGTTAAGGGACCCGTGAAAAATAGTTAATAGAAAATGGTTAATTAAACAGGCACATGCTAAACTCTCTGGCCATAGCTGGTCATAACGAATCCAGCCGCAAGGATAAAAAATCATAATAATTTTTACTGCATAACCCAAAATATTTACATGGCAAATTTTTAGGTTTCCATTGCCCCTGCCAAGGGTCATAAACTTTGCTTTGTGTTGAAATATACATCGCGTGCTCCTTTCACTTCCTCCTGCTATTTTTTTTTCGCTCTAGGTAGGAACGAATACAAAGCTTATTTTAATTCATAAAATAATTTTCACCATCGCTTTTATATTTTTATTTTCTTTTTTTTTCAGCAGCACGCAGCCATAACTGAAGGTCGTTGCTTAGATAGGTACCAGAACAACAAATCACAGGGGTAAGTAAATTTTACGAATGTATGTACATATATGTACTTAGATTACCTACCAAAGAGAACAAAAACCGTAAATATTTCAAATTTTGTAAATTATGAACTTTCACCCGCACGGAGAGACCTTTACGCCGAATCACGCTGTTGCCGTCGCAATAACGTAACACAAATAAAACGTACGTGATCCGCGTGGCAAGTAGTATGCCCCCGAACATTTGTAAGTTTATTTACTTTCAAACGTTTGTAAAGCTTACAGATATGTAGTTAAATAGGCTTGTAAACATGTATTCACGTACTTGTGATATATCGACAACTTTTTCTGCAGAGTTCATAAAAACTCATAAGACAAAAAGAAATTTTGCAAAACGGCGCCAACCAAACGTGTAACACGTCGAAAAATTACAAATCTAACAAATGCAATATAGAGTAATTAAATTCCAAACTTACGCAAGTTGTGCGTTAAAATGCTACTAAAATGCTGCAAATAAGTAGGGACGTCCATGTTTTCAGCAATGAAAATTTACTAGTGAACATATATGTACTTTCGAAATTGAGTAACCCATAAAACAGGTGCGATTTAATTAGACGAAAAGAGGCAAATTTAACTTTATCAAAAAATTTTAAAATTTTGCTTTTTATAGCATACACTCTGCCGTCAACCATAGTCTCAAAGAACATCTAAAAATCCCAAGAAAATTTAAGGAAAAGTTCTTTATTTTAAGGTGTTTTGTAATGGCAGAAATACACTCGGAGGTTTTGCCATTGCCTGCCAAGTGGAAAAAATATTATTTTTTTTTTGTTAGTTGAAAACTGGGCTCGATTCAAAGTAAGGTTAAGTAAAGTTGCAGCCCAGTGAGAAGCATAGACATTTATTGTGCTGTAAATTGTGTTATCAAATGCTGGAAGTCCATAAAAAAAATCCGCAGGCAGCTGATGTCCACTCCAGAGAGTTCATTGGGAGTGTGGATGAAATACGAGGCGAGGTTTTTAAACATTAACCTAGCGAAAGGCTGGCAGCTGAGAAGGAAACGCTGAAACGATTCCAACTCGTCATCTTCAAACCAGCAGAGACAGTATGGGTTCGTGACAATATTAAGTCGCACCGCATAGGTTCCTAAAGGACAGTACAGTCAAGTCAGTCCACCTGTCAATGTTTACACTTGACGCTTAGACAGCTACGTAACTTCCTATGACCGCTCACGGTCGACCACCAGCCAGAAAGACTTTGCAATTTTCAATTTTTGAGTTTTTATGCCTTCTCTGCCCGCGCAGAGATGACATCAAGGGTATGCTGTCTAGCTAATTCATTAGCTCTGAAATTTTTCTACGATGTGACTGTGTTCTGGAACCCAAATAAACTTGATTTGGAAGTAGTCAATGGTAGAGAGATCAGGCATTCTCCAACCAAATTCGATCGTACCATGAGCGATCATAGGGTCCTTCAGTCCTCTTTTATAGTGGACATCTATTCCAGATGCTACCATTGTCCTATCAACTTCGCTTAGAGGTCCGGCTCTAGGATTTCATCCTTTCCGTGAATGTTGTGATGACCAGGAACCCAAGCTATATCTACATCAAGCTGACTACTTACTGAATTTAAATAAGTCGTACATTCCCTGATCAGTTTCAAGTTATAGCCTTAATGACCGCCTAGCTATACGAGAAAATGCCGACACGGTCACCGTAACGCAAACCCTGCATAACACTTGCGAATTCGGGAAAATGTATTGATCTTCTTAATCCCAGGGATTTAGACAACACTTTTGGTCCAACTTCGCAGAGGAGCCTTCAGCGTACGGATGATATATCCCACTCCCGAAAAGCCTTTGAAATTCTATTTCAGTTCGGAAAATTTTTTCTTTTTCTATAAAAGTGAGTTATCGTCGACAAAAATTCCAGGTGACCCCGAGTGCTTCCTATTATGGAAAATTGGAGTCCTTTTGCCACGCTACACTACAAATTATACATTATTGGAAAGCTTAGTAAACAAACTATCGAAGTAAGCCATTTGCGAAAATAGTAAAAGCAGAGCAATATTCAAATTTTTGTAAGAAAAAATTTTGCAAAATATTTATTATGGTATAGCAGGTATTAAACTTAGTGCTGCAATAACCTGGCAAAACAGGCAGAGCATAATTTGAGCAAATGGAAATAATTAAATTCGTGCAAAATATTTGTTATTTAAAAATGGCGAGCTAAGCAGGCATGTGGGAATTTCATTCACCATCACCATTGTATGTAGACATGCTTGTATGTTGTAGACTTTGATGTTGCCGGACCAAAAAAAAAAATATTTTTGTTTGAAGCAAACGCTACACTTTTTTGCTTTCAAAATGATAACGCTCCCTCCCAGCCAACTTGCTGCGATTTCACCTTAAATTGTGCCATCAGCAATCAAGTGGCTTTTCACGCCATTAATTGTTGCCATTTACTCGTTCTTTTGATTTCGCGAAAACAAACGCAAACAAGACGAACGAAAAACTTAGTTAGTAAAGAGTGGTGGATACGAGCAACAAAAAGACAACCTATGAAAAAGTGGCCCAAGCAAATGAAGGCAATGAAAAAGTATTTTGAACAGCAGCAAAAGAAAGTGATGAAGAAACAAAAGACTTGCAGCGAAAACAGTGCACAACTTGAAAAGACACACGAACGTCACGACGGCACGAGGACACACGCACGACAGCGAATCAAGTTGGCTACTTTTCTGCAGTTGCCTCAAGTTTCCTCTGCATCAATCAGTGCGCGCAACAATTTGCGCCAGCAACGCGACATTTCTTTGCACCGTTTGCCGTCTTTGCTTAAGTTTTCCTTTTAATTGGTTTGGTCACTGGTTTGCAATGTTTAACAACAAAGGACGCGTTTGCTGCCAACACAAGGCCAAATGGGGAAGCGAAGGGGAGTGTATTCGTAAAGAGAGCCAGAGAAAAAAAGTAAAAATTCACATACAAACAAATGTACTACACAAACAAATGGCAAAGTTGGAAATTGTCATTAATTTATTTAATGGAGTGGTTTACGCCAACAACGAGCACAATACTCGCTCACTCACCCTCATACGAAAGTATGTTTCTTTTTTTGTGTTCAAAAGGCATTCTCTTACTCTGCACCTACCCACTCCACGCACCGGGCTATAATAGTTTTCTTTCAGTCGTTGCTCTTTGTGCCTGTAATTGCGGCTATTCTAAATTTTCTCCACGCCCTGAAATGTTAAAAAACGCGGAAATGCACAAAAAATTAACAGAAAACAACCTAAAATGAATGTCGTCAGCTGGCGGCCCCATCACTCATACTTACATACTTACATA
>NW_023458558.1:25242122-25257219 GCF_013731165.1 Rhagoletis pomonella
AAAAAATTGTACTTTATTATATTAAAATCGAATGGGCTACAAAACTGCCTACCGAAAATTTTTCTAAAAATTATGAATAAAAAGTTTGAAATTTTGATGAAAATTTTTTCAATCTACGTATACTTCTGCGAGTGACTGTATGTACATACACACAAACATAATTATGTACGTATATAGAGTACATCCATAACTAAATATGAATTACGCCAAGTTGTTCATGTCTTTCTTCAAACCTAGCCTATGGTTTCATAAGATTCTCTACCAACGTCTGTTCAGTTATTCATTTAATTTCATGTTTGAGCAGTTGAAAGTTTATTGTCGAATATGCATTCATCAAATTCATTATTACTTTGTTATTATTATCTGTGAATTTTTGGACAGCAGTGGCAAGGAAAACGTTCTGCGTTGAAATAACAAAAGCTTTAGTGCTCCTGCAATAACAGAGGCATTCGTAGAGGCAACACAAGTCAGTGTCAGGCAGACGAGGTAAAGTCATTTACATATATACATAAGTACGTATGTACATTAAGGTGTACCACAAATGTTTGGTTAGTCTCTTCACCACTACAACTCTTTAAAATTAATAATTGTTTCAAAAATTGGGCTAACGACGATTTTATTTTTAGGATCCGTACGACATTATAAAAACCATTTAGTCTTCCAGAGTTAACTGAGTTCTGTGACTTTTTAGCCAATACGTTGATCTTCAAGGGAACTGGGAATTGTTTTCGAAGACATTCCAGCTCTCGACATCAACATTGATCCTTGTTATGCGTTCAAGAAACTTCTGCTGAGCTTTTAAAGAAAATTGCATCTAGCCCATTATCTTATAAAATATAAGAGGTTTAGGTGTAAAGAGCTCAAAAATTTGGCACACCCTAATGTAAATAGGCGAATGCAAAATACCGAAAGGCACTATTTTATTACAATTTTTCAAAATGTTCTTAGAACAGCTCTTGGGCGTACCAGAAAAGTGAAATAACAAGTTAAAATATGCGCATATTTTAAGAACTAGTATTTTAGCCTTTACCTAGTCGCACGGCTTTAATCACACATCTACCCCCAGTGACCTCAGTTTTATATTATGAAATAAAATGATCAAATAATATATTATATATTAAAACGTCTACGTAAAGGCACATAATTAAAGTTAAATTATCGTCTACATATATAAATAGACAAACTTTTCATTCGAAGGGAAAAAATAATCCAATTTCAGATTAGTTTGAAATAAATCGAAAAAATTTATTAAAAATGTCACTAATATTCTTCTGCTTTACTGACGCTGTAGCCACGTAAGCGCAGGGATGATAAATGAGTTTTGTAATTTTTTACCCAATGACCAACAAAAATGTACTAAATTAGCTGAAAAAGTACCAGCATTTAAAAGGCCACACGTACATAGTTGTATGTTTTAAAATTAGATAAAATTCTCTGCATAAAAATTATTTTCTGAAATTTAAAACACATAAACAAAACACGATATAAAACGTGGCGTAACGAAGAAGGAAGAGATATTTATGTACAAATGAATAGTTTATTTAAAAAAGCCACCAAAATCCTAAGTTTCCGAATACAATTGACAAATGAATATATTAAATTCATCGAAAATTTTTCGAACAAAAATAGATGTTTTTTTTTGTTTCAAAAAAACATCAAGCAAATACGGCCTTTTGAAATATTTATTGCAGATTTTATAATTATTGCTAGTATACAGTGAAAAAGAGAGTAAAGCTATTAAGCACAGGTTGTGTTGAGTTTATTTTTAGTTAATTTAAAATAAATCTCCCGTTTTCTTTTTTTTTTTTTTGTGGACCTGTGTTATCAAATGGACTACCTAGGTATTGCAACTGTGAAAGTGATCAGCTGTTTCGAACATTGCAAGTTTTTGCTCTCTCTTCATTTTTTCTATTTGATAGCGTATGCTCAGAATTTTTGCAGCTGGATAATTTTGTCGGGTGAATTCGAAAACACTCCTAGACCCGTTCAATATCAAAAAATTGTTACGAATTTTTATCACTCTGCTTGCAAGTTTTTATTGGAAATTCGTTCAATAACCCCAAAAATTTGCAAGAGGGCGAATTCGAGAGCGTAACAATCCGATAGAGCTGCAAATTATTGCAGGTAAAAAAAGGTGTTAAAAAAAGCAGTTATGTGTCCATTTAAAATGTAAACAAAGTATTTAAGAGGAAGATTTTAGGAAAAAATGCTCAAAAAAATTTATTTAAGGAAATAAAATAATTAAAATTTAATGTCGATTTTTTTGGATGTTATGATGATGGGAAATATTTCCAACCAAAGGGAAAATTGAGCGTCAAAACTTAAACATCAGAAAATCAAAAAGGCGTAAGTGCCACCTTAATACTAGCTTTGCGTTCAATAATTTTTTCTGATAATTTTTTCCCCCTTTTTAAGTTTTACTGTCTATATGTATTTTACGCTCTAGTTGCAAGTACTTTCTGGAATAGTCTATGAGCAGCAAATGTTTGTTGATTTTAGCAAGACTTTCTTTTTTAATAAATACTACGCATTTACTTGTATGAGGTGGAAAAAAAGTGACTAATTTTATCCACAAAAATTCAAATCTCCAAGTATGCAGAGTATGGTATTTCGAAATAATTGTCATGCAGTGCCGTATTTTGGCAAAATAGTACAAAAAATGTCGATGTAGTATCAATGCACTTTTGGGGTCCTAAATGTACCAGAAAAGTACAATTGTACCATCAATTTCATCCCAACGTACGCCATTTTAGCCGAAACCAACAGAGCGCTCCATTCGTGTCTCTTCTGTGCCAAATGATGTCAAGTCTTGGTCTTTTCAACGCAGAGCAGGCCTTCCTCCTCGTCTGTTACCAGCATCGCGTCCCGCATTGAATAGTCTCAGAGCTGAGCGTTTCTCTGCTTTCCTGTCCAGCGCTGTATTTTAACTCACCCCACTATATCCATGTCGCTCATCCCACCACTGTTTGCTATATTCACCGTATATATATTCAAAGGCGCAAAGGGCCGTCAGTCTTCCGCAGAGACTCTCTCTGAAACACTTCAAGTGCCATTTTATCCGATGTTTTCATGCAGAACTTTTAAAAACTTAGCGATCTGTTGAGTTTAGATTTTGCTGCACATTTTCTTAAGTTACATTTCTATTGCACTGGTACAAATGGTTGTGCGAAATTATGCGAAGTATACATAGTCAGACCTTTAAAGACGTTTCATTGTGCAGAGGGGCATGGAATCCTAAGCTGCAATAAGGTAGTGATGCGTGTCGATTTTGGCGTCTCGAATAGAACACACCTCGAGAACGCTCGAAGCGCATCTTCTGTCTAATACAACGTGATTAGTTTGATGTTTGGTCCTTTAATCAGTTGTCTTGCTTTTATTACTATCTATGTATGCACATTCATATATACCGTTCGATTAAAATAGATATTTATGTTCTTATGTTTGAAAATCCTACAAAATAGGATGCAGACAAGTTACTTACTTTTTTTTTGTTCACTTACGGTTAAATTAGTGGTGACATACCATAACGCCATAGCCATAACTATTGCCATAACCGTAACAACATTAACTATCATCGATTATAGGTACCATAACCATAAACAGCTGATTTTTTGTAGTCAGCAATGTCGGTGTGACCAGAAGCGAAAAAAAATTCGGAAAATTCTTAAACCTCAACAGCAGATTATAATAAAATATGTACATCAAATTAAAGGTAATAATTTGTGCTTTCTTAATAACATAAATTTCTTTTACATTAATATGGTGATGATTAATGAAATATTGTTAAAAAAAGGTTATTTTATGAAAAAATACGAAATTTTGTTTCGTTTTTTTAATATTTCTGGATTAAAAATAAAATAAGGCATATCAATTATGGACATCAACAGAAAGATAAATTAATTGTCTTTATTTTGGCATTGTTAGTTTTTTGAATCGGTTATGTAGTTCATAATTATTTATTATTTCAAAAAATAAAAAAATCTTAATTTAACCTTTTATATCCTTTTTATATTTTTGCGCCAAATAATTTTTGCACAGTTGAAATAAGCGCAAGAAGTCCTATCAAGCCACACTTATCGTTTTTGCAAAGCTAAATGGTTCATATTCTCTACTTTTGCCAAAACTTTTGGCTGTGAACAATATTTCTTTTTTTGAACGTCTTGCAATACGCACTTCAGATATCAGCTGATATGGTTATGGCGGAAAACCAAAATTCAATTGGTGTCTATGGCTATGGTTATGGCTATGGCGTTATGGTGTGGCACTACTAATCGGATACAGTGTTGGTCATAAGGTTGGTTGGAACCGCTGTTTTATATGGTTATGGTTATGTCACCACTAATTTAAGCTTTATTCAAATCTTCTTTTCGTTAAATATCCCATCGAAAATATTGGAAACATTCAGAAAGCAGTCGTGCAAATCATGGCAGGCAATCTCAATTGAGTGGCGACCAAAGTACAGTAGTTCATTACGATTTATTAAAAAAAGGAGACCCTGATTTTGTCTTGAAGACCTTTCGACTAAATGCTAAACGCAAAAATATGAAAATATGTATCTACATAGAATATAGCTTTAAGCACTCTTCTGAATGTCAAATTGTCTACACTTCCGCCTTCCGGTACAAGTTCATGACATTTGCAACGGCGCTGAGTTCATTGCACAAATTGATTGTGCACAAGCGTTCATACGCACTTTCTTCCATACACATACATACATACATACATATACATATGTACATATTAGGGCATTCAATCCCGGTATACAGAATCCCGATATTCCGCGATCGCGGACACTTTTCCACTTCCACTTCCACTTCCGGGATGCCGATATTTTTATTGATTCATTTACAGAATGAAAGGGATATTTAAAACGAAAAAAATAATTCTTTGACATGAAACACGAGAAATACAGAAAACCAAAATTTGGAAGTGAATTTCAGGACCTGCCTGAGTAACTCTACTGGTTCAAATATTTTGTGCAAAAACTGTGTAATAACGAAAAATCTGGTAGCAATTGAAAACACAACAGGCTTTTACAGTGTGGTAGAGTTGTTCTTCATTTTACTTTGTTGGCCTTTTTTAGAAAAGGATTTCTGTAAATATGAGTAAATGTTTTTGACAAGTAATATAGATATTTAAGAATAAAAACATCAAATTACGTTCTCATTTTCGTTGTTGCTGTTTCCGACAGGGTAGGAGTGTGATGTAATGTGGAACGATTTTCCGTCATCCCTTGTCAAATTTGGTTTGGAGACAAACCGGTTTCGGCGTTGTGCCTTCTTCAGTGTCATTTGTCACCAAACCAAATTTGACAAGGGATGACAGAAAATCGTTCCACATTACATCATCAAATTACGCACTCTTTTACTAAGGGGCATTGTGCTCCCCTAAGACCTAATGTGGTGACAATGAATATGTGTGGTTTGAAAAAGGCGAACCTACTGTAAAATGCACAAAAATTTTTGATGAAGTTGAAATCCCGAAAAATCTGAGATCCTGGGATTAGAATTTTTGAATCCCGGAATCCCGGGATTGTTAAAATGCTTCGGTATTGAATTCCCTAGTACATATGTATGTATTGCCAAACGGACCCACTGCGTGCACACATACATATGTATGTACATATATACATATAGCAAACAAACAAAAATACTTTTCCGCCATTCATCTACTTTATTGTGTCAATAGGAAAAATTGCGCACAAACAAATTGTAAATGAATGAACGAACGCGCTGACTGGCTTCCATTCAAACGCATATTTGCCACACACAAGCACGAACGCTCACTTCCAATTCAACCAGCCAACGCCGCCAACCGGTTCGCTGCTCAGCAGAAGCTGCAAAAGTCATCGTATCTTGGTTTTGCATCTTTGATTGCTTTTCATTATGCACTGCAAAAATATGTGCAAACAGAAAAAATGCAATTCGCAGTGGCGCATTCAGTAACCAAACAGCCGCCAGACGCGACAGACAAATGAAAACATAACATAGCACACATGCATACACATTCTTGGCAAATAATTCCGGGATTTTCGGGATTTGTAATTTGCACTGATGCCAATAAAAGAAACTCCTTTTCTTGCCCATTCTTGGCTCTATTTCTTTTTTTATTTAATAATTAATATTTGTTATATACATATGTATGTATGTCTAGCTCATTACAAATATAGTACCGTGCGATAGTAAATTTTAAACACAAATATTAATACATTCGCGAAGCCATGAGCCAAATATTGTAAAAATGCGTTTTTAGTATTTCACTCTGATGTCAGTAATAGAAAAATGATTTAAAAAATTCAGAGAAATCTACTTAGAGAAGAAGTATGGGTATCAGATGAAAGAGGAAATCCTGTAGAACTTAAATGGATTCAAGTTTTTGGTGCAGAAGGACTGGTAAGTATTGAAAATGTCCTTTTAAAATTTTATCCTTGAAATTTCGCAATATTTTTTTTTGAAAAAATAATATGTTAAGTATAAACAACGATAACAACCTCGAATTTCGTCCTTCTAATTTTATCAGCTTAAAAAATTACCAATTCGTTCTTGTGATTCCAAAAAATTTTAATTTTTTTTTATTCTAAAGAAATTTCCTCTTGCATTTGGTACCCATATTTTTATTCTACATTGCATTGAATGTTTTAGATAATTTTCGCAATCAATCATATCTTTAGAATTACAAAGTCCTTTAAAATAAATCCTGACGTCAGAGAGAAAACATAAAAACGTCACTTTAAATAAAAAATTAGGTTTTAAACCCATTTATTTATTATTTATTTTATGGTATAGTGAGCTTATATAGAAGCAATTTTTCCGATAAGTTGTTGAAAAGTAATGAATATCTAAATCCCGCTACTAATCCCGAGATCCCCGGGATTGTGATAACGACATCCTGAAAATCCCGGGATCGGGAAAAGCTGAAAAATTAACATCCCTAATACACACACGTACACACTTTCAAGTGGACCTTCACAAAAGACAAATCGAAAGAGTTGAATGAAACGGAAAAATACCAAAAAAAAAGCACAAAAACAAGTGGCGACACCAGCACAATCGGGATACACTCGTATTCATGACAAAAAAAAAATTGATTTGACACAAAGACATACAAACTAACAATGTCGAAGAGTGGCAAGGTGAGATTGGGGCGAACGAGTTACGGCTAGGCGAAGTGGGTATTGACATTGATCTTAGCCGTGGGTTGGCGGTTGAATATCAAGGATACCGACACTTCCGCCGGTTGAATTGAGTCAAGGCACACAAGTAGATGTTGATGATATCGCCTCATTGACAAGATTGCATTGAACTTTAATACACATACGTACATATGTATGTATGTATTTACATAAAAATGTACCAACTAAATTCTATGTATGTAACTACAAATCGAATCACTATAAGAGTTTGAGTTAAATTAATTAAATGGACTAGGCTTGCAGCTCCAACCAAAACGTCAGTTTTTATACAAAATGTTCTATTGTTAGCCGGGACTATCTTGTTAGTTATTGAAATTTATCGGAAAATTAGACGAGTTATGGAATGTTTCAAATAGTCCATGGCAAATTGAATGGTAATTGTATAGAAATCAGGCATTCAGTAAACGCCAATTCTTGGAGAAGGCCCGCCATAGGGGGATGAACGCATCTTTTCTGTCTTGTTCGTCTTTTAGCAATAAGTTTTCTAAAAAGTAAATGAAATTAACAAATGTGTAATCCTCGTTTAAAAGAATAAAAACCAAAAATTTTAAAGGAAATTAAATTCAAAGAAGAAAATAAAATAGATAAAATAAATTTCTAAAAATTAAAAGATTACAAAAAATATATTTCTTTTTAAAACAATGAAATCTAAAAACTGAATTAATAAAAAAGTTCCTAAAAATGAAATGCTGTATGTTTTTCTTTTTCAAATAATATAACGTAAGAAATAAAAAATAAATTAAATATAGGAAATTAAAAAAAGGAAACAGTTAAATTACAGTAGAAATGATAAAATTGGGACCCTTGTGTAATCCGGACAGGGTTAAAAAATAAAAAAATAAAATTTGTATTTGCATTGTAATTCGGACCGACCACGGTCTCGCTAATCCAGATGGTGCTAAAACGTGTTCGCAAACAAAATTATCCGACTTTTTTAAACAAGTTTTGAGTTAATATTATATTACTCGACATATTTAACGTTTATATTTAAGTCATTGTTATAGTTTTTTTTATCAAATAAGTGAACAAATCATTATAGGGGTTGTTTTCTGAGAAGTTTTAATGCCTTTGGTAATCCGAATTCCTGTAAAGGAAAGATTGAGCTGGTTTTAATAATAGAAAAATAGTTTTCTTTTTAAAACAATAACATAAAAAATTAGATTAAAAAAAGAAAAAATATATTCAACAATTTGTATTGAGCTCGAGGCCATTTTTTTAAATGAAAATTTATTGTGGAAAAGCAACAATAATTTGAAAAAATGGTAGAAGTGATAGCTATTTCGGAAATCACCACATTTCCTCATCAGACTTCTTTCAGTAGGATTCGAACCGACGATCCCACTGACTCAGCCAGTTGCCTATGCACCGTACTAAGTACGCCTTGTAAATTATCGTTTGCTTTTTTCCACTATTTTCATTTTTGTTATGCCAACACAATCAAGCGCAGCTATTCCGCTGCAATTCACTTGATCATGTGGTTTTTGGTATTGTTGGTTTGTGCTAATAATTCTATTTTCATTTAAAAAATGGCCTCGAGCTCAATACAAATTGTTGAATATAGTTATTATAAGGCCAAAAAATAACAAAAACAAAAGAAAAAATATATATTTAAAAATTAGATAAAAATGACACTGAAGATGGCACAAAGCCGAAACCGGTTTGTCTGCAAACCAAACTTGACAAGGGATGACGGAAATTCGTTCCGAAATAAATCATCTTACCAACCCTGTCGGTAAATCAACCAACACCAACACAGAAAAATAAAAGTTTCTAGAATCAAATTATTACAATAAAGTTTGTTTATTTTTAAAACAATAAAAACAAAAAAATTTATAAAATAAGAACAAATAAATTAACTAAAAAAAGAAAATATAAAAGAAGTACCTAAAAATTAAAAGAAATTTAAAAAATACATGTTTTGCTTCTTAAAAAATTATATTCTAAAAAGAAAAGAAGTTCCTGGAAATTAATTGAAATTAAAAAATTATATATATTTTACTTTGTGAAACAATAAAATCTAAACATGAAATTGAAAATGAGAAAAATATAAGTTTCTAAAGTTTTTAAGTAAGTTGTAAAACAATAAACAGGGACCGTAACGGTTATAAGTTTTATTATAAAAATCACTTTTTAATCGTTATTAACTGAGTTTTATTTTTTGCTCGGAAAATAATGGTTAAGTTTTAAGTTTTATTTTTTGCTCGGAAAATAATGGTTACGTTTTAAGTTTTATTTTTTGCTCGGAAAATAATGGTTAAGATTTAAGTTTTATTTTTTGGTCGGAAAATAATCGTTACGTTTTAAGTTTTATTTTTTGCTCGAAAAATAATCGTTATTTCTTGAGTTTTATTTTTTGCTCGGAAAATAATCGTTATTTCTTGAGTTTTATTTTTTGCTCAGAAAATAAAAATAGACATAAGCCAAAGCCTAATAAATTGGAAATGCAGAGCATAAGCACAAACTGTTTTCCGCTGCCTCACAAGAACTGACCAGTCAGCATTCCCACAAACATCAAGTGACGCTAGGTTTCAGTCATACTCAGTTTCCAGTTTTGTGCCTTCCTGCAAACAACTGACAAAGAATTGTTTGTACCAGAGCAAGGGAGAAAGCACGCCGCGCCAGAGACACTTCATATGAACTCCGCACATGACATATTGACTCCCTTATGCCTGGAGTTCCAATGACACTCTTCGCGAGCATTAAACGAATCCAATTTTCCGGCACTGAAACTGTATAGCCGAGTTCATGGTGGCATTGACAGAAAGCAAAGAAAGAGGATGTGATGAAAGTGTCTTCCTATGAATGCGCAATTCAACAAACACATCAGTTCTACTGAATCTTTTAAGGCTGGTATAGTCGTCCGTACCAACTTTAGGTATTGAGGCGAAGTCAACTACATAGTTTCCATGATTATGGTATGTAGGCAGGAGCATGAGATGTACTGGAAATCTTTTACAATGTCGCCAATAGAAACTCAGCTCATCCGTTGAGACAATAGGTAGCATACCATCCGAACGCGGTGATTTGATGCCGGCTAGTTTTATATATAACAAGGTGTTCCAGTTTCCAAGAAGACTAAAGTGTTCAACATTGGTCCTGGTACGCAATGATTAGTTGCCCAAAGCGGCCGTAGTGTATCCGGTAACGCTATGAACCTTAATTATCTCTGCGAAGCCACGTTTACCTAACCTATATATGTATATATATATAACTCATATAATCCTATGTATGTCTATATTGTCGTCATTTATGCGAAATTTAAGAAAAACATATTGGCTGAGTTTTAGGGAGGAGCTGCAGAACTTGCTTGTTGCGCCATCTAGAATTCGATTGGTAAGACGGTGGTCAATCTACGACTGCTCTTCGCGCCAGTTTGGATAAGGCTTGTCGGCCTGGTCCACCTTAGCCGCTGTTTACTGGTTTAATAAGGAGCTAAGAAAATTGGGAGTAATTCGAGTAAACTTTAAAACCTTGCTGTCAAAACCACTGCACAAAAACGGAGTACAAGAAGCTATTTCGTTCTTCGAAAATGGCTTCGTTCAAAGCACAATGCAGTGTTACTGATACTTTGGACAGCCAACCTGGTCTTCTGACACGCCTTCTGGAACTTCACAGGAAATATGGTCATATGGTCTCTGGTCACCAATTGTTTTTGCTTTCACTGCGCAATGAAAAATTTGTAAGAGATCCACGTTTGGTGTACATTCACATCCCTTAGCCTTCCACTCTCTCTTTCTCCTCTTCTTGCTTTCCAATTTTATTTATATTTTATTTCATCATGGTCCTATGACCACCTGTCTGACGCGGCTGACCCAGGGTCAAAAATATTTGTAATGAAATGGGTTAGGTTAGAAATTAAATAACAATTTCATTTCATTTTGTACCCGGTACAAGACTTTTTCATGATCACTTCGGGATACTAGTTCATAAGTATTACTGCATCATCTCGTGACTCGTTTCGAACTAGCTCGCACTAGTCGTACCAAAATTGTCTTGAAGTTATCCTGAAATAGTTCTGAAAAAGCCGTAAACTCTTCTCGAAATGAATCCGAACTTGGCCCGAAATTGTCCTGAATAGGTCTCAAACAGGCCCCGAAACGATCGGAAAAGTTCAATCTTGATCTCGAACAAATCTCATAATGGTCTCGAAATGGTTCCTTATTAGTCCTAAAACTATACCGAACTAAGTTATCCAAAATGGTTATAAATAGTCCTGAAGTAGTACTGAAGTATTCCAGAACAAGGCCTCAAATGGCCCGCAAATATTCGTGAAAAATGGTGTTGATCCCGAACAGGTCCCCAAATATTCCTGAAATAGTCTTGATCACGTCTCGAAACGGTCCCGCAACTGTCCTAAACTACTCGTGAACTAGCCCAGAAATGTGTTGTACACACAAGAAGCAATTACAAATTTTCTGTTGGGTTAACACAAAATTTTATCCAAGCCGAAAGCAAAGTTGTTTACATATCAAAAATATGCTCTATATGTATGTTCGCTTGTATGTATGTGTATAAGTTCTTACATCGTCTCATTAATGGCAATTGCAATTACAGCCGCCTAGTTAACGCCAAAAGCAAGCAAGCAAAGTTTGTTTAAATAATCTCAAGTGAAAACTATTTGTGAAACTAACTTTAACCTAAACTTTCAACGATCTGCATATTATCATGCGCTCAGCAGTTATTTGCTGCCATTCAAACATTCGCATGTTTCTACATACATACATATGTATGAGTGTATGTATGTATGTAAATGCTAATATCCTTTTTCCACAGCAAACAGCCAACAACCAAACCTGCCTCGAGTCGACACAACTTTCGTGGCAATTTGTTAATAAATACTCAGTAAAACACACACAAGCCACGAGCACCAACCACCAACTTATGCAGCAACTTAGCAATTAGTGTTGTTGTTGCACTTTTTGTTGCAATGTTATATTTGCAATGTATGTAGTTGGCAATTGGTTGTTGTCGTTACGGGTGTAACGTTACAGATGAATCAGAGATATGAACAAATGAGTTGTTTGCAACAATGCTTGCGTTTTCGTTGTTGTTTAATAATACAATGCCATCGAGATGCAACAATGAGCTAGTCGGAGCAGCATAACACATTTAGCAGGGCTCATAGTCGTACAACAACGTTCAACACAACGCATATGTTGCAACTTTCGTTGCGCTGTGGCATTTCCTCCTGATGTTGCCCCCCCCTTATTTACCTACTCCTTCCACTGGCCAAATGATCGGCTGGCTGGCTACCCATTGCTAAGCGCATATTTGATTGCCGTTGCATTCATTTGGATTCAGTAGCTTCATTTGTTCAACGCAGCAGCAATGGTCGCACTAACAACAACAACAATGAGCGGTAAAAATATGTATGTAGAAACAATATACTCCGCCACCTTGTTGACGATATGGCGAGTGGCGGCAAAATAGCGCGGTAGCAGCAGAAATTTGTGCACATTTTCAGTTAACAAATTGAATTCATTATTCTAAGCTGGCCCACGGCCAAAGGCTGTTTAGCAAAGCCAACAGCGTGCGAGTCTTGCTTACTTGTTGGTTAAAGGGGCTGCAAGCGTTGCGCGTGGTTGCTTTCTAATTCCATTAGCGGACTGTATTTGGTAACGTCTACCTTTCACTTAAGCTGCAACTAGCAGTGTTGCCAGAACTAAATATCCATTTGGGACTAGAATCTCTAGAAAAAGGGCTAAATAAAAAAGTTTAGCGCTAAGAAAAAGGCGATTTTCATTCTAAACAAATATTCTGAGCTTAAAACTCGTAAAAAGAAAACATAAAAAGTTAAAAGATACATGATCAATTCATTAATTACACTAGTTTATAAGAAAAAAGGACTTCGCTAAAATGTGTTTTTTAAGACTAATTTAGGGGCGCTTAACATGAAAATAAGTCTCATTTATTTTTGCAAAGAAACGTTTTCGAGATACAGCCAAAAACCTTTTTTTAGTTATTTTGAAGTTATTGCCAAAAAAAAGACTCCAGAAATTAACTTAACTAATATTCTTTGGACACCTTTCGAAAAATATACAAGTATTTGGCCACATTGCGTTGATATATTTTTTGTGTCAATCGGAATAGTAATTCGAAAAATTAGGAAATGTTTCGAAAACTTTTCATTTTTATTCATTCCTTTCAGTTGATAAACTTTATCAAAAAAATAAAAAAGTTAGAACGAAGGACAATTGTATAACAAAAATGTGAAGCATAAAGAGGCCCGAATCGAGCAGAAAAGGTTGAACTTTTGGCAAATTTATTATAAAAGCGGTCAATGTAAATTTTTGCTACAATCACTCTTTCACTTCTTGCTCTTTCCACACAAGCAGCAAAAATGTTTAAAATTAAAATTAAAATTTTTGGAACCTAAAAGGGATGTTTCAAATTTAAAAGGGACAAAAAAATAGCTAGGGGCTAAAAGCGAATTTCTGGGGCAATTTAAAATAAAAGAGCTAAATCTAGATCCAAAAGCATCAAAATGGCAACACTGGCGACTACTACTTAAGGCGTACACATACACAAACCCGTAGCTACATATGCACGCGATTAATATTATGTTAATTGAATTAATTATTAATGAGCGCCGTATCTTGGGTCTTGGTTTCTCGGTTTCAGTTACTAAATCTGATTACGGAATACTGGTACCACTGCGGATGCGCTTATAGCATCTGTGGCATTTGTGGCATTTGTGCATAAAAACAGCGTTGTTGCTGCTAGGATATTGCTTGGTTAATATCAGTGTGACTAGATAAAAAAGAGGTTAGAAGTATTTGGATGCAGTGAAAAAATAAAACACAAAACAGCACAGCACGTTTATGCCAAAAAATTTTACAGCACTTCTACAAATTCAAGTAAAAAATCATTAAGTTGATCTTGAACTTTTTTGCTAAAAACTTCCCCGTATGCCCAAAAAGGCGAAGCAAAGAGGACACTTTAAATAAAAAATTTTAATGATGACGCGGTGCCAATATATGTAACTTTGCTCCAGGCACACCGCGACAAGCTTGCTCCTCTTCTTCCTTTATCTTCTAACAAATCTTCCAAAGGTTTTAGGTCGTACCTACTTAAAAACTCCTGCCTAAAAGTATTTATTGAAAAGAGCTCCTCATTTTGCCGACTAGCTTAAGATAGAAGTAACGTAGTTGTATATGTTTTGTTGTAAGAATTCAGCACTGCAACTCAATTAATCTGTTATCTTCGCTGATCAAATTTCCAAAAATTAATCTCGTTTTAAGGTTTCTATGCACAAAACCATTTTTTTCTAGGAGTACTAAAAAATGTTATATTTACTAATAAAAGCACTTAAAAAAGCAAGAAAAAAGACACGAAGCGAGACCTAAAACTGCGGGACTATAGCAACAATATAAATGCTAAATTCAGTATCAAAATATTTACCTGGTCACACTGGTAAATATGCGTGTAAATCTGGTGTTTTGTATTCTTTAAAGTGAAAATTGAGCAAACCCGATCTGGGATAACGCATACATTCATACATATTATATGTTTAAGGGTAAAAGTACAATGTTATAAGTTTGAAGCCCGCAAAATAAAATAATAGTTAAATAAGTATATATGTAACACCGGTGATGAATATCGAAAAACTAGCGGCAGGAATTGACCTCATATGTAGTAATCCAAACAGTCGGCAAATTCTGGGTTCAAGGTAATACAATACCTCTAACAACAGAGAGGCTGATTAGCTTCACCGCGGTTAAATAAGAGCTAAAATCTGCTGATTGTAGTCAATCGAAATTTGATTTTGATGGCGTTCAATTTAAAATTCCTCATCATTGGGATATGCGGCATAGAACTGTACGTAGGTCCTTCCATCTCAGTGACAGTATTCCACCAAACATGTAAAAAAACGTTCCAATATTTTTTGGACTGGAATTTCTTTAC
>NW_023458558.1:25257619-25306133 GCF_013731165.1 Rhagoletis pomonella
AAAAAAAAAAACTGATTGCCCAGTTTTAAAGTACATACAAACATATATCGTCGCTTAGAGTACAAAACCGCGTATCAACAAAATGCAAAACCGCGTATGTGAGGTTGCATAAATTATTTTCTAGAGAGTAAAAACACTCTCGCGTTTCAAAATGGTTCTCATTTTTATAAAGCTACGTATTTCTGGCTAGTATATTTCAGGGCGAATGGATAAGGATTGAGGCAAGAGCAATGTCGGTTACGCGGTTTTGCAATACGACGATATGTATATTTAGGCTTGTTCATTTTAGGATTTCCCGGAATATGAAGGTGGTTTTTTTTTTTGAATCTCAATACTGTCAAAAAATGTCCTTTATTTGAAGACGAATGAATATGAACTACCAAACCGACTTCCGGTTTCGACCGGAAGTGGATAAAACTGACCGGAAGTTAAAATTTTTGAATGGGGCATATATGGTTTTACACAGGTTCTTCGGAAAAAATACAAAACTTTTGTCGAAAACTTTTTGCTGTAGTCATTTAAGTATGTAGTCACTCACACAAATCGATAGTAAAGCTTTACTTACGGAAAGGTATGTGTATAATAATTTACTAAAGGCAATTCATTGGTATGGATGGCGTAACGCACTGACGAACACAAAGGCAAACACTGCGGACAATATAAAGCGTCCTCCATTTCAAGTTCCAGTCCAGGGATGTATGCGCGTTCGGTAATAACGTTGGACCATTTAACTACATAAATATGAGTCAAAAATATAAAAATATTTACGTATGGTTATTAAAAATTTGCGGACTAGACTTTTAAGCACTCACAATAATAACGTTCCAAACAAGGCTTATGCCGCAAAGTACAGTAAGCAAACTCTCTATCCACGTCAAGCAATTCCTCCGGATAAGTGAACAAGAGACAATTACATAACACCAACATGCTATTCATGCGACAACGTGTAATGCATTTATTGTGGCTATACTTTTTGCCATAGATACGAGGTCGCTCATCCTCAAATAAACATTTTCGCTATACAAAGGAAAAGGCAAAGGAGAAGACAAAAAGTAGTAAGATGTTGAGTAACAGCGCTCATAGGTATGTAAGTATGTATGTATGTATGCAGTTATGTAGTTATGCAGTATGTAGAAGCAATTAAAGTAAACTTTTGACGACATTAATGCAATGTGTCTGCAGGATTAAATTAATCCATACTTACTGCTAATGCCGGTAGAATACGCGCTTCGTGAACGGTTTGCATAATGCTCGGCTCTATTGAAATGTATGTGTGCACACCAGTTGGTGTGAAACGTTCTCTTATCGAACCGCTCGAAGTATCTGCATAATATCCATGTGGATATATATAAAACTGTAGTACGCATATAGAATAATTGTGGAGAAGAGGAAATTGGGGAAAGTTAGATAATTATATTTAACAAGAAGTGTCTATTACTGCGTATCAAGATAATGCCAAGCCTCATATGGGAGTTGCCAAAATTTTGCAGGAGAGCGTAAAAACTGTTTTTTATTTCCAAAAGGTTCTCTCGATATTTTCTTATGAATTGATAAGGCTTGATGGCAGGAGCTTCCCATGAGCAAATCTAATTTTTGGCACAAGTGTCAATTTAGAGGTTTTTCAGGACCACGATACGCAGTTTTTCACTTTAAACGACGATATATATCATATTAGATATCAGCCTCAAGATCTAATTTATCCGACAAAAGTTACACTAAACAAAACATATACAAGTGTATATGTATATATTAAGGTGCTCTCGGTGCCGCATCGGTAGTATAAAATTTATTTTATTTTAAGACTTCCGGCAAAATATTTCGCATAAATATTAAGTTTTACGTGAGCTGAACCGATTTAAAAATACTCCCAAAAATCCAGTTTTTATAAATAAAATAAGGTTTTGAAAAAAAAAGTTTCTAAGAAGATACCTCAGATGGATAAAATAATAAAATAAAGTGAAATATAATAGATTTTACAATTCTCGCGAAAACCCCGAAATTTTATACACATAATAAAATCTTTTTAAAATGTAAAAAATAAAGAATATAATCAGAGATTTAATTTCATAAAAATAAGGTGATTTCTTTAAAAGAATTGCCCGAAGAGGTACCGTAATACGTAAATTAGGGTTATAAGCGCATACTCACCATAAAACCGGAAGAAATCGATTCCTTGAAAAAGTCATCACCGCTTGAAGCATTTAGTAAAAGTACTAAACCTTTAGATGCCGTAAAAAGACTAAGCCTTGTAGGACGTGGTTTTGCATACCTAAAGAGAAAAATGTATGTACACAGAGAAAAAAAACTACTAAATAAAATGGAACAAAACTAATAAGATTGCTCTATGGGTATTCTTCAAATCTTGGATATAAAATCTATAAGCGACTATGCGATTTTTATATATAAGGTTCATAATAGTGACAGTGACAATTTTGTCATGTCAATCATTTGCCGTATTTTCAGTGACAAAAATAATTTCAATTAAAATAATTAATTGTTTTAGAATTATCGGGTTTTAAAATATCGTTGACAAAATCATAGCTACTAAAATTTAATTTTTCTTTTTAAATCGTATGCGAATGAGCAAATTTTCATAGTTAAAATGGTAAATGCTGCGTTTTACAGTGTGACCCAGAATAGTTAAGTGGCAAGTTCAAATCACTTGAATCTCTCTTTAATTGTTTGACGTAAACGTTTGAAGAACGGTTTGCAAGCGGCAGACCTAGGTCCATTTCGTCCGAATACCATTGAATTGATCAATATTTAGACCTCTCGGGACACAGATAGATCGATGTTAATAAATGTATGGATTTATGTGATTGACGAAACAGATTTTAAAGAAAATAGGTGTAGCATTGTAGGAGTACGTACCGCTGTAGACAAATGAATTGCTAGATTTCTATATCATTTACTTTTAAAGTTATGTAAATAGATTTCTGTGTGGTTATGTGTAAGTAGTGAAAGAGTTACTCACAAGCCATCAGCATTGAAGGAGCAGCAAAATCCACTCGCTGTCAGTGTTTCTGTAAACTTCGTGGCGCAATCTATATCCTCGCCAGCCAAGCGACAACGCACGAATAGATCCTTACAATTTGGAGTTAACTAAATGTAAATGAATACGAAACAACTAATTTTTGAATATTGAATTCTACATCGGCGGACAAAAATGGATGAATGGTGTTTCGCAATATTTGCAATGAATTTCAAGCAAAAAATTTGTCATACTATATATATTTTTTTTTAATTTTTATGCTTTAACAAAAACTATATAAATCACACTTTTAAACTTTATACATAACTTAGAAAAATTCCGAATTTGTATCTTAGTTTCGAACTTTTTAACCAGAATTTTTAGAAATTTTTCGGGTATGCAGTTAACAGGCTTATAAAAATTTAGTAAAGTAAGTTCAAGTTTTGAGCGCCTAACAAATCGCATTGACTTTTTAATAATTTTTTTAGCTGACTTCTTTTGCGGTTCTTTTCATATAAATAGCGAAATTTAGGAAAACTGGCGTTGACTTTTTTTAATTTTATTTCGCAAACGGTCTTGCGCATATTCGTCCACAATAAATTCATGTTTATATGGAAAAAAAGTGCAAAACGCCGTCAACAAAAAAAATATATCAAAAATTAATTAGATTTTTTAGCCGCTCAAAACTTGATTTAATTTTTTTTGAATTTCATAAGCCTGTTAACTCAGAAAAAATTCTAAGAATTCTGGCTATGAAGCTCGAAATTTAGGTAAAAATGTGTGGATTTTTTCTACGTTCTGTATAAAATTTGAAAGTGTGGTTTATATAGTTTTTTGTTAAGCATGAACCATATTTTCATAGAAAAATATCAAAGAAAAATTCAGCTTGAAAAACATTGTAAATATTAAAAACGAAACACCATTCATTCATTTTTGACCGCCACTGTATATCTTTATAAATTGGAAACTTTAACAGCAGAAAAAATTAATTGGTGCCATTATATATATATGTAAATATGTGCATATGTATGTATATATTTATTCATGGAAGGATTTATTCTCCTTCTTCTGACGATTTCGAAGTCTTCAAAAAATTTCCGGGGCAAGCCAGGCTGATTACCAAATTTATCAACTGTGACAAAAAGGAAAGGTTTCTCAAATTTTTGAGCTCAAAAATCTGCAAATATGTATATTCGGAATCCTTATTTTTATTAGCACTCCAACTGTTTGTCGGTTTGTGCCTAGACCAAATCGTCGCCAGGTGCCCCTTTCCTTTGCGGATTTGCGTCAGTTATTTACCCGAGTGCCGACAGATCCTTCTGGACTTGGTTTAAAGAGCCTCATTTTTGTTCGTAGAGAGAGGGTTCTGCTTTAAAATTGCCTACCGAGCCCATCGTAGCACCGGTTGGCAAGAGTTATTCTTCACTTCCAGGCTGGCATTATTTATGGTGTTTATGCTGGATCCTACAAATGCCAAGTCCTTCATTACTTCAAGATTATAACTGCCAACTGTGACGTGCGTCCCAAAAGGCATGGACTCTTCATTTGTTGGCAGATTGTACTTGTCTTCGTTCACCTCTTTAGCTTCTTTGTCTATGCTGGAAAGTGCTGCACTTACGCCTTTAAGATGCAGGCCAACGATATCGATACAATCTGGATACGCCAGCAGGATATTTAGTTTATTGTATATCGCGCAGATCAGATTAGCAGCTCTTATTACGCTTTCAAGCATCACATTAATAAAGTCGCATGAGAGTGAATCGCTTTGCCTAAAACCTCGTGCTCGACGCCACTCTACATAGCATAGTAGTTCTGCGGGTGGACTTACCAGGTCTGAAGCCACACTGCTAAGGTTGTTTTTGTTGTAGCGGCACTACTAAGCACCGACTATTTCGATTTATCTATCGGTAGGCGCAAGAAACGGGCAGTTTCGACGGATCAGATCAAAAGGAGAGGGATGTTAGTTTAGTTGGATTGAGCTGGCATGTGAAGATGTGGTTGGTGTCGTGCGGGGAGTTTCCACATGCCCGACACTCATTGGAGATATTGGGGTCGAGTCTGGACAGGAGACAGCTGCAATATCCACACCTAACTTCGCCAGAGTAACGCGGGTTTCTTGGAAGTTGAAGCTCCGTGTCTGCTACAGGCGGTGATTGGGCTGCGATCACGCGTCTGTTGAGGTTCTCGCGTCTGTGACTTCCCACTAGGAACTGCTCGCTGAGAATTTTATTATGCTCCCTTACGGGCAGTATTTTGGGCTTCGCTGTGCAAGCGGCGCTCAGGTAACATCAGAAGGCGTGCCTGTAGCTTCGTCCACTGTGTCCAACTAGTCTCCCCGGTGACCAAACAGGCGCAGCAAAGTTCAGAGCCAGTTCAATAAGTTGGTTCATGAAGGGCTTCAGTGTTTAACATAGTATCGTCGACAGGACCTTATAGGCAATAATAGTAGGCTTATTTCGCGATAAACGCCGCAAACCGCGGCATATGCATATCTTCTTGTGGATTGGACAAAGTTCACTGAGATTCCGGTCTTCGGATGTGTATTCATCAGACCAAATTTTGCTTAACAGTTGGTACATGCGCCCGACCAGCTCTTCGCCGCTGACTTTAACCAACTCGGCTCCTGGGGCCTTGTCGTTTTTTAACCGCCTTATTGATGTCCCTTTGTCCCTTTACTTTGGTGCGGGTGCTCTTTCACCAAAGGCGCCTTGTCGTTTTTTAACCGCCTTATTGATGTCCCTTTGTCCCTTTACTTTGGTGCGGGTGCTCTTTCACCAAAGGCGACATCTGTGTCGCTATTCAAAAGGGCTTAGAAGTGTTTCCTTCATATCTCAAGTGAACTGGGGATATGTGTTACCAGATTTCTATCTTTGTCTGTACAGTAACCAGGCCCGGCCTTGAAACCATTGAATTGCTCCTTTATTTTCTGGTAGATTTTACAACCACTTCTCCCACAGCGGCAAGAAGAGTTTGGGAAATGGATGAAGAGAAAAAGGTTTGAGAATCGATTGCGAAATTTTACGGCTGTACATTGTGACTGTAACTTCTCGACGGCTGTCGAACTTTCGCCGCACTATATGGCGTACGTTCTACATTGCACATAGACGCATTCGGACCTTAGCTGCAACAAGATAGTGATCCGAGTCGACGTGGGCTCCCTGGATAGAACGCACATCTAAAATGTTCGAAGCGTGTCTTCTCTCTATCACAACATGATCAATTTGGTTCTTCGTTCTTTGATCAGAGGACACCCAAGTTACTTTGTGAATGTCTTGATGCTCGTTTCTGGTACTAAATACTAGCTACCACATTTCTTGACGTGTTGTCATGAAGTCCGAAGGGGGAGCGCTCATATGCCTCGTATAACTTTTCTTTAGCCTCATTATCCTTGTCCTTGGTTAGAGCGTGCGCACAAATGATGCTTATGTTTTTGAATTTAGCTTTGACGAGGATCGTCGCAATTCCTTCACTGATTGTAGTGGACCTGGAGAAGAGGTGTGGAAGTCTCCATCCAGCCCCACCAAATTTGTGCGACGTCTCATGGCAGCTGTAGTAGATGTCACACGCTGCGCATTTCATTCAGAATAAATGTGCCTAAATTAGTCTATTGGCATTCCTACTCTCACTCTAACTTGAAATAGCGATAACTCAGGATTGGTGATGCGCCGAAAAAAAGTAACAAACCTTCTTTTATAGGCAATGTATGATCTACAACTGTCGGCCGCTGTGGTGTAGTGGTAAGCAGTGCGCGCTTCCACTCCGCAACGCCTGGGTTCAAGCCCTGGTCAAAGCAACATCGCAAAAAATATAGAAAAAAGGTTTTTTCTTAACAGCGGTCGTCCCTCGGCAGGCAATGGCAAACCTCCGAGTGTATTTCTGCCATGAAAAACAGCTTCTCATAAAAATACAATCGCCGTTCGGAGTCGGCGTAAAACTGTAGGTCCCTCCGCTTTGTGTGACAACTTCAAGGCGCACGCCACAAATCTGAGGAGAAGCTCGGCCAAACACTAACATATGTGTAAGCGCCAATCTATTATTATTATTATGATCTACAACTGCTGTTTATCTATTTTCTACGGGTCAGTATGCTTTTTACCAGCTGCAGAACCAACCTCTAAGCTGTAAAACACTACTCTCTTCAGTATCGTGGTGAATACGAGAAGACTATGGTTTGTCTGCTCCTAGCAATTTTTCTTCATAGAGTTAGATAATATAATTCAGTTGTGGACATTTAATCCAATTCTTCTGAACCGAATTAGATGATTTTGTTTCATATATACATACATAGATATGTAGATAGATATGAAGATAAATGTAATATATTTTATTTCGGGTTGAAAAGCTCTATTGAAATACTTGGATTCTTTTCAACATCAAGTCTACAGTGCCACCCGAATATGTTTTTCCATACCACTTTCATGCGATCTCTGGTGTCATAAAAACTCTCCGCGTCCGTGGTATCGTATATATCCAAAAAGTTTTGAAATTCTAAGAAATCTTCATAATCGTCGTCATTTATATCTTTTCTAGAATATGGGCGACTTAATTTCTTTATCTGATTATAAAAGTAATTGACGCCGCGCTTTTGTGGATCTTTCATGTTACTGAAAAATTAAACATGAATTGCACACTTATATTAGTCAAATTTAAAGAAAATATTTTAAACTGAACTTACAGCTTCTCAGCATATCTATTAACCGAGGCATTCGAAATGCGATTCAGCGAACAAATCGAAATGGTGGGGAAGGGAACTTTGCTGATGGGAAACAATGAATCATACATAACGGTACTCAAGAGTTGTCCCTCAAATATTTGTATTTTGCCAAGGAATGCAATCAGAACGCTCAGCGTTGTAATGTGGAAAATAGTCCAAAAGAAACTGCAAGTAAAAGCAGTTGATTAAATTCTCATTCCAATACATAATTCTGACAACTGAAATGACAGCCGACAATTTCAGAGCTATGAATGACACTCACTCACTCACTCACCGTTCGTGAAAACGCCGTCGCGGCTCAACTAATTTGTTGTAACAATGAAAGGATACATTCTGCAGGAAATCCTTCAACGCCTCGGTAAATGCGATCTTTCGTTTGTGTTGACGTCGTCGGCCTGCAGGCGCTGTCGGCTGCCACCAAGGTGCGCGACCAAGCATAAATGGTGGATCCGTTGTAAGTGGCGCTCCATGCCGCGCTCTATGTTGTTGCTGCATTGACATTGTTGTAGCCATTGATGTGTCGATACTTGCCACCTTCCCGTGCGTATTCGTTTGCTGTTGTCTCTTCTAAAAGGATTCAATGGCTTTATTCTGTAATATGTACCAACGTTGACAATGTTTTGCTTCGACTGTGACTGCGAACGCAATTGCCGTTGTTTTTATATGCTAAAAACTCCCACCACCAGTTGGTTGAATGGTAGTGTTGCAAGGACTGGGGGTCAGGATTATTAGAGGCATATGAGCATTTCGGATGCCTTGTACCTCTAATTGAAATCGTTTTCTTTGGGCACATTAGTGGCAGTTAATTACTTTGGTGTCGCCAGTTGCCGGTATGCGGTGTATGTTGGTGTCGATGACTTTGCACGTGTGTGTGTGTATGAATGTTTTGTATGCGTATTGAACTAATTACGCAGCATTATGGCTGATAGGTACCGTGCTTACTGTTTCAATCAAGTTTTACAGCCCGACTCCTTTGTTAATCGTTGTAAGTCATTGAATATCGCAAATGAAATCAGTGCATCGTTGAAGGCATCGAAATCGCACTACCTCTTTACAGGGAATTGGAATTCTCAATGACGAGTTTTGTACGTAAATTGCTGTATGTTCAAACAGTTAATTGGCAATAATCTCTGGTGCTTTTATTAACAACCCGAATTGAATGCAAGTAAAGAAGTAGGGTTGCAGTGGCGTATATTGGGGTGCACAGTTACAGTTGCTCGACTGGGTAAGGTGCCTCTGTCCGATGCCAGTGAATGTCCTCGGACACTCGGTGCAAGAAAATACTCAAAGATTTAATCATAGTTAAAATTTTTCATATTATGAAACTAGTCAACGAATCTTCTTTTTTGGTTTTTCTTTTTTTCTTGCCTTTTTTGCGATTCTTAGTGCCTTTTCCTGCTTATTTCGTTATTTTATTTAGCCTGCTTTATCGGTTTTTAGGTCCTAGAAATTTGTTCCTTGGTAATTATTTAGTGATCTAGCCATAAAATATTTTAATAAAAAATTGTTATTTCCATTGGGAAGCAGCAAAATTAAAATTTTATTTGCCAATTGCAAACTCTGAGCTTTGATTACTACGAGAGACCCGCGCTACTCTGGTCTTATTACGGTCAGGATATTGTAGAAGTCCCAACTGCTACTCGTCTAAACTCGATCCCAATATCCCTAATTAGTATACGGTATGTGGAGGCTCCCCACGACACCAACCATCTCTTCACACCACAGCTCTCTCTCTTTGGCTCGACCCCACCGATACAGCTCGTTTCTTCGGCCTACCGTTAGTTGAGCTTGACAATAACGATTGATGGACAAATCGAAACAGAACAGAAAAATTCAAAACTGAGTGAATAGAGTGGCCTTACGTTTTCGCTGTGAATTGGTGGTTTTGCTGAAAATTTCAAAGCAATCCCATTAATATTAAAAAAATTAGGCTACTGTAAGTAATAAAATGTCGTACATACACTCGGTTTTGATCGCCAGTGTACATACTAGAGATGGGCGGGGGATATCGGGACCCGCCGGACCTACGGTACTGATTTCAAAATGGCCGGGATGACCAGTATCGGGAAGATCCCGATAAAGCCCGCAACCTCCGCAAATTCAGAAAATCTTCCTTAAAAACGTTTTATGAAATAATCACTTTTTTGTGTTTTATTGACATGGAAACGAAAGCAAGGAAAAAAATAAAATAAGATATGGGAATTAATCATAGTGGTAGGTTTCCGGACCCTAGCGCGGTACAATTCGGAAAAACGCCGGGATGGGCGGGTTCGGGACTAATATTGAATTTCGGTATGGGCGGGATCAGAATTGAAATTTTTGTCTCGTGCCCGTCTCTAGTACATATAGCAAAATCTACAGTTAATAATATACGGTCGAATTTTCGAATTCATTGCTACGGTATCCACTACCAAATAAATAGCAACCATGTGGTTTTATAAATACTGTGCAGTATGTATTGAGTGAAAAATAAAAAATAAAAATAAAACACATTAAAAACATTGCCTATCATAGCCTGTCCAGCATACAAATTCCGCAAGGAGTTTTTGGGTAGAAGCATAGATAGTAGATAGCATAAGACGCGACAATATAGGTACATATTCGCCAAAAAGAGCAAATGGTTTGGAATTCTGTTGTCAGTTAGTCGTTACTTGAACTAATCTGCTCTTTTTCCTGAGCGCAAGACCAAAAAAACTGATAATTCTAAACTTATTGTTTTCTAATTAATTACCAAATATAAAAATTTCTAACCAATGGCGATTACCTGTTAACAATTTCGCTGACGGAATTTGTTATAACAAATGTTATAATTATCCTAAAAAAAATACCTTTTAGGGCTCAAAATTTTTAATTCGAAATTTAAAAAAATAAGAAAATTTATTTTAGTATGAAAATGCGATTAGATAAATCTATTTTTGATATTTTTACCTTAATTTTTTTCTTTTTAAATTTTTTTTTAAGGTTTTTTAATTTATATGCTGGAAATTGTACCCCGGCCATAAATATTGCGCCCTAAGAAAAACTTCTGTTACGGAAATTTATTTTAGTATGAATAATACGATTAGATAATTTTTAATTTTTTTTAATAGATTTTTTTTCGTGACAAATTTTTTTCTTTCTAAAATTTTTATTGAATGAATTTATCTGCTGAAAAATATCCCGAGCCAAATATTTGCGCCCTAAGAAAAAATTTTTTCACGAAAATTTATTTCAGTATGAAAAATACGATTAGATAATTTTTAGTTAAGTTTGAAAATTTTTTTGGTGAAAAATGTATTTCTTTCTAAGAAAGTTGTCTTTAGTTTTTTGAAATTATCTGCTGAAAAGTATACCCCGATCCAAAAATTTTGCGCCCTAAATACACATATATATATATTTTTTTTTGATAATTAGAACATGTCTTATGAATAGGGCTCGAAATCCCATGCACTAAAAAATCGAAAATATGCGCATATAATATGCATCCAAAACTCAAAATATGCGTTATAAACAAGTAAAATATGCAAATGAAAATATCTCTTACTAATATATGTAATATTTTACTGCCGGTACAAAAATAAATAACACATGTATTTTTACGACAAAATTACGAAAGCAATTTACATCAAAATACAAAGAGCTTTTAAGGCGTTCCCGCTGTCATAAAAAACGTATAGCAGGCCTGAGAACGCTTGACAAATTTGGGGAGGAGTTCTAACTTAACTATGACGCGAACTAAGAGTTGTCTAACGTATATACTTCATTCTTAGAAACATTTATCTTCGTTTACACATGTCTTACATTACATATGTATGTGTAATTGATATGATAAAGTTTATTTTTTCTGGAAAGTGAGACTTGAAGAAATTCCAAATCTTTTAAGGACATATGTAAAGTTCCATTTCCTCTTTGTTTCCTTCCTTTTTGTCATTTATATTTTTACGTTTATCTTGTCTGATTGCTGATTGAATAGCAAGTGCAATGTATTTTACGAAGAAGAATCCCAACTCAAAAACTGCAAGAATTGAGAAACCTAAAAATATTGAGGTGACATTACCAATGGTGCCTGAAAATGAGAATCAAAAGAGTAATTATAAATATTGACGTAACCTTGAGTAGAAGAAGTTAGAAGTTGATAATATTACATTTTACATTTTTTACATATTAAACAATGCAACACTAACAAAGTCATGGGAATAAAATCAATTAATTGCATAAATTTAGGGGGGGTCAAAATGTAAATAAGTAATTTTTAAGAAAAACAAAAAAAAAACAGTACAGCCAACTTGAATTCTCATATACAAATTTAGAAGTTCTTCATGAAGGAAGGAATAATCGAAAACTGCTCACGTGGTCCAAGGTTATAGGGTAAGAAAAAAATATTCCGATTATTTGAAAGCCTTCTTCATTTTTTTTAGATCGGTTAATAAATCCCAAAGGGGCTGGTTACCAGAATTTTCAAATATTTTTAGTTATGCAGTTTTAATGCACAGTCAGAAAAAAATCTAAATTCAACACGAATTCCGAGACAATTAAAACTTCCATTAAAATTAAGTGAGCTAAACAACTAAACATTTTGTTAATAATTAAAAAAAAAATCTTCTATTTAGGTGCGAATTTCTTATACATAGCATTTTCAATTTTTCTAGTGATTTTTTTCGTTTTGGCGTTCACAATTGTTTTCAACTCGTTTTTATTATGTAACATTTATTAACAGGAACAGGATAATCAATATTCTTTAAAAGTAAAATTTTTCGGCACTTTGCACTCAAAAATTTTATGTAAACAATTAAAAATTTAAAAAAATCGGACTCGATAGGTTTCTTATAAATTTTATTGGCTTATAAAATCGGTTGAAAAATTTAGGCTCTGGACTGAACAATAAATTCCAGCTTTAAAGAGAAATTTTAAAAATAAAGAAAATTATATATTGTCATTTTGGGATGTTAAATCTCAAAAGTCGTATCGGCATTCGTAACAATGCTGGTCCGAAAATTCTTTGTAAATGCTATTTCATTCCATATGCCAATATACCCTTTTGCTGCAAAATTCGCGGCCATCGCCATAGAAATATAGTTAGCTTTCGTCAAAGAAAATATACAGATAATAGTGACTTTTAGCTCCTTATATTTAGATACATTTCCTGCAGGGTAATTATGTAACGTCAACTTTTTAGAAGCACACTTTGGTAAGCCAAATACGTGTAATCACGGTGAGGGGTTCTGGCAATTTTTTGTTTTTTCACATCTATTTCACCATATTTTGATTAATAGAAAAATACTGATAAAAATAAAATATTTCACACAAACAACAAAAAATATATCCGATAATCGCATGAGGCCAATTGCCTGAAAATTTTAAAATGCGCTTAGTGCCATGCTGCTACTATGATGAACAAATTATAGCTGCACCAAATCTTCACAAGTTTTAAAGTATAATTTTTGCTGTTATTTAATTTTGGTTAGTTATTTATAGTTCATTCTTTAACAACATCCGTACAAATACAAGTTTAAAGGCAGTGTCACACGATTTGTTGGTATGTGCCAAAGTTTGATACAAATCGTTGCCCAATTGTGTGAACACCCACCCAAATATTTTTCTTTATCCCAATCACGAAAATTAATTTGTTGAAATTTTTCAATAGAACATTGCTGTATTGTACCAATCTTTTGACTACAAAAAAAATCCCCCATTTTTTTACCAATAGCCCAATATAAAAATGTACAAGTCTGTACAAGTGAACCAATCGAGTGGCACTGCCTTAAAAATTTATGCAATTTAAAAAAAAAATCAACAAATTTGCGTTAAAATTGCGAATTTTTTGATAAGATTCTGAGTATGCTGTTGTGTATTGTTGTTGTTGTGTTGTGTTGAATTCTAGTAGAATAAAGTACAAATTTCAAATGGCCAAAAATGAAGATCTTTTTTTTCGAATTTTTAAAAAGCTCAATATTTGTACAAAAGTTTGTTGAATTTTTTTTTTAATATTGCACAAATTTTTTAACTTGGATTTACACGGGTTTTGTTAAAGATTGAACTATATTTTTATAAAATAAAATAACAAAAATTAAATAACAACAAAAATAATACGTTAAAATTTGGCAAAAAATGGTTCGACTATAATTTTTTCAGAACAAGCAAGCTTCCAGCATGAGTTGATACGTGGTCAAATCTGTTTAGCCCATATATATACATACATACATATCTAGCAATGTTGTTATATGTTCAAGGGACATTTGGCTTTAAAGAAGATTCTGAGGACAATGTACATTCATATGTTTAGTTTAGGTAGTCCCATCAATATTGCCCTGCATTAGTTAGCTACTCATTGAATGGGTATTCAATTAACAAATTACACACACTTACATATATGTACATACATATGACCAACTTTGCATACTTACACAATGCCTCATACCAGGTGTTTCCAACCACTCGCCTGTAATACTTTGCATATGGCTCATCAAAATGCACGCGTAAGACCGACATATCTTCAGAATCCAGAGCAATTTCCTTTAATTCACTGCATGGGAAATAAGGACATTTAATTTCAAATATATGTATGTACACATGTATGAACATAAACATTTTGTAAAGCATTCAAAATTGTGTCATAAAAAGGAAAATTTAGCCCTCTGTAAGAGAAATTTTGGAGGATGAATATCATCGTTTTTGGCCTTAAAATAACTGTTACCCTGAGTTAGAAAAAATCGTTGATGACCACCTCTGATTTCAAGTTGGCAGAGATTCCACAAAGCTCTGAATCCTGGAGAACGAGTTGTAAATATTTTTAAACTTAACTTTAACAAACCCCAGCATGAACAGAAATAATAAAGTTAAAATGACCTAAATTTTCATACGGGGCACAGTGGTCAAAGCTATGTTTTCGCAAAAACTTTTACGATAGCATTCGTTGAATTAAGCAGATTCAACGGCTTTAGATATTTATGAAAATACTAATCAGTTTTAGTTCAGTGATAGCTTTATTCCGGTTAATTTATCAAAGTATTCAAATATGCCTTTTTCGGGTAAAACATGGAATCTCCGAGCATTGTACGAGGGCATAAATTTGTTTAAATGGATTACATGAATCACCCTAAATATTTTATGTATGTAGACTTTTTTTGTACTTACTCTTCCGTGCTGCTTGCTATGAAACGATCTATTGGTAATGCCATCAGTGACATTTCGTATTGTATATCATTACAGGCTGGTAGGCAATGCGGACAATACAAAGCCTCTGCGTAATCACGTTCTAGACCAGCAATGGACTCACGTTGAGTCATAATATTATCCATTTTAACTGACAAGATGCATGTGTAATTAAAAAATAATCAAAATTGGTATCAGTAAGTAATTTATTCAATACTTAAATGTTTCTATTAGAACTTAAGTATAAATTAAATAAAGAATATGTGAATAAGTCTAGGCACAACTCCTCACAAAAGTCTTAAAAACATTCGCTTTTATGCGAACGCAATACACATATTTGTAGCGCGCCTTAAGTTTTCTAAGGTTTTGTTATTTTGACAGGCAATCAAATGCAATTCTATAAGAGTATTTCCAAACTATCTCGATGACATATAAACATATTATCATTATTATAAAATTATTCAAGAAAAGGACGAAAAAAAGTTTTGTGTGGATCCCACGCGCGACTGAAATGAAACTACATATATTACTAGAGAGCCCACATGGCGTTCAAACCCCAAAATTTAATTTAACTTTTAAAACAGCTGGCAACCCACTTCGAAAATCTAAAAATTATTTTAAATTTTAGTCGTAGCTATCGCTTATGCGTGTGCCAAATTGCAACTAAAACCGTTCAGCCGTCTCACATGGATCGGTTTCTCTAATTCACCCTGTTCCGATAAAAAGTTCTAGCTTCAAAAAATTTAACATTATTATACATTTACAGGCCAAGCTATTTAATTTTACAGAACGATGCAGATCTGAAAACCTACGCAAAAACGCCTTCGCGGATTATATATATGTACATATATATTTTTACATAGATAGATGCAACTTTTCGGATATATGGCAACCCTAAGCAAAAGTATTTTCAAACTTAAGCTTTCATATATGTACATATTTTGTATATAAGTTAACTAAATTTGATCTTTCACACAGGTGGCACAGGTAAGCTAATGTCTTTCCGAACCCATTTCGATTGATACACATCATTTCACTTATTTAATAGATTTAATTTAACTTTTTAATCTGGTGGCAACCGTGTTCAAATACCTCGAAAACATTTTAAATATTCAAATTAAAGATTTGCTACCAATCTGTCGTTTGGCATTCGTATTTTAATATTTCATGTACCTTTTGCATCATTTAATTAAATTCTAAACAGGTGTAAAACCCTCTTCCAAATATTTTCAAACCGAAACTGTGATACATACATTATTATCTCAATTACCGAGCTGCCCTAATTTAAATTAATTATTTTTTTAACATGGTATTAAGGAATAAAGCATTTTCAAAAACATTTCGATTGATACCCATATCGTAATAATTGATTTAACTGATTCAGCCTTGAGTTTCGCCCGAAAAAATTTACACGAAAATTTTTCATCCGCCCATAGTAAATACACGGAAACAAAAAGGGAAATATGAACCGGTTCGGAGAAAATGAAACTCAAGGTAAGGCTAATTAAATAATTTGAATTTAATTTTTTAAAAGTTGGCAACTCCTTTCCAAAAAAATAAACACCTCGGTTTTTAAATCAAACGAACGCTGGACGGATTATATGAAATTTTTCAGCATAAATAATGAACAGGTATGCAGCTTGGAACATTCCTGTACTTCCATGTACATATGTACATATCTACATAGTATTTCAAACTCACATTTGTAGCTCAACAAACAGGACACATGCTGAAGTGTACAATAAATGACACCATCACTTTGTGGCCACAAGTCCGCCTCCACATAAAATGGTACACAACCGCACAGTGCCATTGTGTTGAATGTTCGGCAGCGTGTGATGCAATTCGAAAAACTATAATTAGTGATAGGAACAGCCGTGTCTGACGTATCTTCATCGAAATAGCATTTACGCTGCAAGAAAATTAAAAGAAATAAAATCACAAATGTAAAAAACTTAATAGGTTTTTTTCTTTTGTTCTACCTACAGTTTGTGCACTGATCGAACGGAGATTTGGATCCGTAAATACCAGAAGGGCTCTCAATGCAATAAAGGACTCTTCGCCATACGTTAGAAATAATTCGTGGGATTCACCAGATGTTGTATCCGGGAATATATTAGAATCATGTATAATTACAAGATAACCATCGATTGGTAATATTGGCATAAAGTCATCTTGATGGCTGGTATTCAAAACAACTGTCAAGCCCAAATCTGCACTAACGAAACGATCGCGAAAATGACGTTCTTGGTAGCTGAAAATATATACATACCTATGTATTAACGAAATAAATGAAAAAGCGAACTTTTTACTAACTAACTACTTACAAATTTCCCGTATTAAAGGTGCAACAGAATCCATATGAAGTGGATCTTTTCTGAAACGCTTTTTCGCCAAAGCAATCGATTTCAATGCCTGCCAGCTTGCAAGTGCGTATGAGGTTTTCACAAGGCGGCGAGAGCTTTTTGGGAAATTAGATTGGATTTATTAAAGGCGGATGCATCGTTCTAGTTCCAAACTTTTTCTTTCATGTTCTCCCAAAGAGAACAACACAACAACAACCACATGGAAGAAAAGTTCTGAACTAAAATGGTGAATCCGCCTTAAAAACAGGAACCAAGTTAGGTTAGGTATGCTGGCCAGCCCCTACGTGGCTTCGCAGATACCAATACGGTCCATATCATTACCGGAGCTATGAGATTTTATACTCAATTGATTAAAAACTATAAGTAAGCATACAAACAAGGTATGGTTAGGTTAGGTTTGGAGGGCGTGCGTGGAATATTCCATACTTTCACTCGGAGACAGAATTGTCCATTGTGAGTTCCCTCTTTAAGCGAATGTCAGTAGAAGACACGTACCTATAAGCTAAAGAGCAGCTTCAAGTCATCAAGCTGAGGATATCCAACATTCTCACCTTCGCTATCTCGCCCAGTCTGTTCAATAAGCGTGGAACCCAAGTGCTTGAGGCGCTTCGTCTGTAGGTCTAGATATCGACACAAAGTGGCCAATTCGACTCTTCGTCATCTGGTTGTTATTCGCCGCCGTTGAAGCATTGTTGCTATAACACAGTGTCCCGTGATGACGCCGGTAAGGATTCTTTCTGTAGATCTAGTGGGTTTCAGTATGTCCCTTGTCTTTTTCCTACTGAACCGCAGCCTCAATAATCTTGTGATCTCACAGTCGTCCCCTTTGCTTCACAAGTCATTAGTCGCGCTCGCGGAGTATTCACCAATTTTCCAAACGTGATCACTAAACGCCGGTAGTACGGAGCTATCCACTTCTTCTATTGGTTTCTCTGAACCGCATCTGGCCATCTCATCGGCCATCTCATTCCCTTCAATATTTCTATGTCCAAGTGACATTGATACGCTCATTGGCGCCAGAGTGGTGCGACATTTCCATACAATTCCCGATTTTACTATTTTAGGTCCTATTGCTTTGACTGCTTCTTGACTATCGACTGGAACTCAACTAATAAGTAAAAGACAAGCCACCCTCTTCTCTATGGCGTAGATCTCCGCTCTGAAGACGAAAGAACCGGTTTATGTGCAGGTCGTTCGAGTCGCCGCCGGATGCGGTTCCTTTTCCTAGCTTTAAACCCTCAATGGAGATGGATATACCCACCCCTGCTACTGGCAGTCCTGCATCCCATTCTTCTCTGGATGCAGGATAAATAAACAGGTTGTGAATGATCAAGTGAAAATGCTTAATAATTTTTATGTATGAAATATGAACAGCAAAGAATGTTACTCATATGCCATATACGGATATGTTATTTTTCCCTGTTAAAAGAAAATTTTTGGTTCTGAAAAAAATCACAAGAAATAGTTTTCGTTATTTCTGTCCCTAGAAAAAGTACTTTGCTGGTACTGTAAAATTTCTTGAATTATTGAAATATACGACCATTTTTTTCTTGAGAGCTGCATACTGATTCAAGAAATTTTGATAGAAGCCGAGCGGTTTACCCATTCGCTTCAGTCTGGGCCTAAAATCAGTCTACCCCTCGAGCTGCATGATGTCTACCATAAAGATGGCTAAAAGATTTAGTAGAGTTTGTTAGGGGCTTACTGGGGGGAGAGTGTAGGGCTCCTGAAGACAGCCCGCCGTACCCCTTTCAATGCACTCCTGTAAGTGGACTTTTAAAAAGCCGGCCAACATAGTATGGTGATCCCATAGAAAAAGATGAATCAGACAACCGCAATGTCCATCTAGTCCAATCCAAGTACTTATCAAGGATTACACCGAGATATTAGACCTCGTTGGAGAGTAAAATTCCTAGTCGATATTCTGCAACTGTATTTATATACTACAAAAATTCCAAAGTAGGGGGAAGAGAACTACTAATTTCACTAAAGACCGTTCGAGAACAGCTACGCCAGTGTTAAGATAACTTCCTCTTCCATCTTTTTCTTAACAAATTAAAACATTTACATATTAACATATACGGTTGCATATGATTTTTAAATCAGAACATATTAGGGTATTACCATTTCGGCAACTCTTCTTGTATTGTAGAAGGTCTCATTGTCATAAGTGTCGAAGACATCCAAAAAGGCTTGAAAATTGGAATACACCTCACCATAAACTTCTTGATCGTTTTTCTGATATAAATTGATGAAAAATTTCAAACGCTCCAAAAAATAATCGACGCTTCGCTGGCTAGGATCCTTTGCGCTCCTATACATGTGAGTATACAAAATAGCTATTAATTAAATGCACTAGAGTAAGAAGTTACTGCTGCATATGTACATATGTATATTGCTATGCCAGCACCTTGACACCAAATCGAAGTGTCAAAAGCGCAACCGATGCATGCATAAGTGCACATTTGTGTGTGTGTGTAGTATACATACGTATGTATGTATGCATGTACATATGTATTTAGGTGTGGAAATATTAATCATGGTTATCAAAGCTTAGTAAGTCTCTATGGACATCAACCCATTCCTGTGTGTGTGCAATTAAGTACGTACATGTGTATGTAATACCAAAAATAAGTGAAATGTCAAACTCACAGCTCCTTTGCGTGTGCCATTGCCGCCTGATATGATATTCTATTGTTCGAACAGATGGAGATGGATGGAAATGGCACCAACTCGATAGGATACAATGGATTGTAGAGGTTGATGACAATGTACTGAGCCACAAATTGCTCCCAAATCAGTGACAAGACCGTTAACAGAGCGCACATCGTTGTCACATGCACAGTCAACCAAACTAATCTGCAATGCAAGAGAAGAATTTTGAGCATATTTGGAATCTAACTAGGTTCCGGTATTTGTTCTCCTATATATACATACATATGTATGTTGTAATTTTGTGTTAAAGAATATTTAGTTATCTGCAAAACCACAATTTCAATTTTAGACCGCATTTCATTTTTACTTAAAACTAGAAAACCTGCTCAGCAGGCATTGTTCCTGCCACAGTTACATACATGCATACACATTTTCAAATAAAGTATTTTCTTCCGTATTTTCTGACAAACTAATTTTACCCTCACCAGTATCAAGTAATTGTTTGAAGATTTTAGCTACTAAATAATGCATCGTTGCAATTAATTTCAAACATGGCTTAAGGCTATGTTATGCATAAATACTTTGCATTGCAAGTAAAAAGTGCTGATCCATCAAGACAATGCACGGGGGCACACGTGTGCGGTCAACATAGAAAAAATGCATCAATTCTGCTACGAAATCCTACCCCAACTACCATATTCACCGATTTCGACGCTGGACTAGTACGTGTATTGAGCAAAAATTTTGAGAAATACAACGATAAATAATTATTTTTTGCTCAAAAAGTCACTGACTTTTCTAATTACCCCCGTATATATGAAATAATTTTAAAATAACTAAAAAATATATAAAAGGCAATGACAAAGATAATGTTCGATGCTCTCCACCTCCTTCTCGTATCTACAACTGCGACAAAAATCGTTGATTGGGTCTCCTAACCTTTTTCCGTGTGTGCCGATAAGGCAGCGTCCGGTAATTACCCCTACACTACTAATCTAAGAGAAAAAAAGAAGAGCGGCCCAGTCTAGTGAGAGCTATGGATCGACTTGCATTAATCTTAGGCCAAATTTGCTTGGTAGTATGGCAGGTGGTTTTCAAAGCCTACCTGGTCTTAACCTCTTCGATGAGTTAAGCCCGAATTTTGTGCAGAATGTACTTCAGATATTCAGATATTCCCGTCGCCCTCCTTGCAAGCTCGTCGGCTAAGCATTTGCCAGAAATTTGTCGTAGAGATCCACAGCTGGGAGGTGTAACATTATTTCCAGGGACTTGGTGAGTGTAGTGGACAGTGCTCCCGTGACGAGTATGGCAACCGTCCTCTGCACTCGTTCCACCTTGGCTCTGGATAAAGTATTGCCTAGCGCAGACTATTATTTTATTCCCCATTTTTTCTAGTTCCTGGAGCAGCCTTCAATGTTTCGCTTCCAGTCAAGTTTCTTATCTAGAATAACTCCAAGGTATTTGACCCGGTTGTGAAAGTAAGTGCCACCCCGTTTAGGGTGGGAGCTTTAAATAGAGGAAAAACGGCCAACTTTTCTTTTTCACAGCCACAGAACTTTATGAATGGTCATTTTATGTGAAGTAATGAAAAATATTTTCACTAAACGTTTTCACAGAACAGGAATTGGCCCCCTGTATACAGTTTTTCTAGACCAGGTCATTTTCCCAAGATATTCTCATTTTAAGTTTGGAGAAGAAAATTTCAAACTTTAACAAGGAAAATGTTACTCATACGCCATGAACATTACATCAGCATCGTCACTGACATCCATCTTGTTTGAAGGTTTTGACACAAATAAATGAAAAATTTAGCATCGAAGTGTCACGCCGCTGTAGTTGCAGTGCGGTATGCCGCAAAGTGTCGCGCCGTGTCGCCTAGTGCCGCTACAGTGTCGCATCGCTTAGTGCGGTCGTACCTTTAGGGCCATTTTCACAGTCATTAGTTAACTAATAGGTTGAAGTTAACCAACCACTTTGGCTAACTGTAGTTAGTCAATGTACATCCATTAGTTAATCAATGCTCAAAAACAACTGCTTTTACTTGTCGCATTCTTCACCAATTTGCAGACTATTATCAACTACATATATGTATTTATGAAACGATCCCATTCATGGATAATATGCGCACAAAGAAAATCATGTACGCCTGCAAAGTAAGACAAAGGCAACGGGATCAATGGGATTTTGTCACCGTTGGACGTTGCGTATGAGCAACATTGCATCAATCAGATCCACAGATGCTAATTCTTACTTCTCTGTAATATTAATTTGCCATCCTGCGACGTTGTGCAGTGCAGTGCAGTGTGTGTGTGTGTGTGTGTGTGTGTGTGTGTGTTTGTATACTCACTTCTCCCATATATTTAAAGCGCTATCCACCAACTTGCCATAACCATGCATCGATATGTTGCGAAATAGATTCACCATATCATGACTGAATGTGGCACCAACTGATTGCTTTCGCTTTTTTTCAGCCCATTTCAATGTTTGATTTGGATTTTTGATCCACCAAACGGCGCCCGGCGATGACTTCATTTTGTATTTTCCCTCTGTTGAATTGTATTTATGTATGTATGTACATATGTGTGTGGTTTCTAGTGCGTCTATGCGACAGCCCTGCTTTACAACATTTCAACTGCCTTTCGAGCCGCTAATGCTGATGATTTACGACTAGGAGGCTGCATGTGTATATATGTATGTACATTTGTATATGTTTATCTATGAGGATGCTGCAATTGTTTGACTATCACGATGGGAATTGCCACTGCAGCGACGCTACTTTACTTTCACGGTTCACTGCCTTTCAAGGCCCAAACGGTTTGTCGCTTTGCTCCGTTGAAAAAGAACTGCAGCGTTAAACCCTCTATCAGCGAAATATATATGGAGAGTGCCAGCGAATAAATACGGATAAAGTTCAAGTGACACCAAATGCAGTATGTGTATGTAGTATGTACATATATTAGACTGCATCACCAAAAAAAGTTGCGGTTTTTCCGTCGGGATTACAAAATTTATTATATTTTAAGACGTCCACCAAAATATTTCGGAAAAATATTAAGATTTAAGCGAGCTGGACCGATTTGAAAATACCTCCAAAAATGAAGTTTTTTATGAATAAAAATAGTTTCTTAAAGAACTTTTTGAAAAAAGTCCCCTCAGATGACAATTTAGATTTAGCTTAAAAAATCTGCATAAAAATATTTAAAAAATTTTCAACGGAATCGTAAGAATGAGATTTTTGATGCTGTTTTTTTTACTTTTTTCAAAGATTGGTTTACGAAAAACTTGAATAACTGGCCCAAAAATGCTCTGATTTAGACTCAGTAGAAAGGTATTTTCACACTGTTTTTATTTCTGACCAAAAAAGCGTCATTCGTGTTCCATCTTGTTTTTTCGAATACCAACACATCTTAATTCAACTTTGAATGACGTTCGTTCATCCTACCTTTATCTTCCGTTCTTTGTTAGCAAAGAAGTAAAAAGGGTGAGAAAATACCTTTCCAATGACACCTCCAAAGTCTAAATCGGAAGAGTTTAGGTTCAGTTATTCAAGTTTTTCCTATACCAATCTTTAAAAAAGTTAAACAACAGCACCAAAAATCTCATCATTACGATTCCGTTCAAAAATTTTTTTTAGATTTTTTAATATTTTTATGCAAATATTTTAAGCTTAAACCGTTTTGTCATTTGAGGGGACTTTTTCAAAAAAAATCTTTGAGAAACTATTTTTATTCATAAAAAACTCCATTTTTGGAGGTATTTTCAAATCGGTCCAGCTCACTTAAGTCTTAATATTTTTCCGAAATATTTTGGTGGACGTCTTAAAATATAATAGATTTTATAATTCCAATGGAAAAATAGTACCGATTTTTTTTTGTATGAGGAGTGATGCAGTCTAATGTATAAGCTACTCATATGGTAGAGATTTATGTGCTTGTGCAGAAACATTGGGCTACAAAGTATAATTACTAAAGTCCTATGGGCGTGCAAGCATGAGTTTGTAATGGATTTTCATCATTAGCAACACATACCCAAAGAACGCCTACTCTATTTAAGTGTTTGAGGTGAAACTTCTGCGTTCGACTGGGACTAAATACAAACATCGATATAACGAAAAACGGGCAAACTCGTTGGGCTCTAATTCCAAACGGAAAAACGGCAGAAGAAGGGTGAGGCATGGCAGGGATGGTTGGTCATGATTAAGATTAATATTGGGATTAAGATTGAGATTGAGATTAAGATTAAGATAACTGTTCATTATTATATTGGAAAGTACTCATATAACCAGTGGATGCATTTGTTAATGTCAGAACCGGTCGTTCGATTGCCCAAAAATGAGGTGTCAAATTAAATGGCTGGGCCTGTAGATGTGCAGAAAGGTTTTATTTTTTAATAAAAGAGTTGCCACCTGTTAAAAAGTAAGTTCAAAGTATTTGATACGTTAAATTAATTATTGCGAGCATCAATGGAAATGTTTTTGAAAGGCTCTATTTCCTAACTACATGTAAGAGGGTTGCCAATTGTTTAAAAAATCAAATTCAATTTAAATTAAGGCAGTTGGTAAATTTAGATATATGTCCCAATTTGGGTTTCAGACGAAAAAGATTTAAAAAGGTTTAAGATTAAAAATATTTTGAAGAGAGTTGCCAGCTGTTTGAAATTTCGAATTTTATTAAATTATACACAAGTTAAATAAAATATTAAAATATGGGTGTCAAACGAAAGAGTGCTCCTAGTTTGATATTAATTTGAAGAGGGTTGCCACCTGTTTGAAAAATCGAACTTAATTAAATTATTCACAAGCTGGATGAAATATTAATATATGGATTTCAAACAAAAGAGTGGCGAGAAATCTTTAATTTAAACATTCCGAATATTTACGTGGAATTTAAAAAGATTGCCACCGGTTTAAAAAGTTAAATTCAAATTACTTAATAAGTTATTTGAATAGATTTTTAAGAGTTTTGTATTAATCGCAATGGGTTTGGAAAGGCTATATTTATGAGGGGTTGAGAAATAAAATTCCACTTAATTGATCATTTAATTGAAATTCAAATGTATCCCAATGGCACACGAACGAGCTTTAAGAAGATTTAAGTTTGACAATACGTTTTAAAAGGGGTCCCACCTGACTTATAACTGAGACTAACATTGGGAATATCTTTTATGGGGCGATTAACTTCAAATGCCCCAGACGCGCAGAGCAATCCAAAACAAGCTCCTTAAATAATTCGAAAACTATTATTTCTATAGAGTTTTGTACGGGCTATCCTATGGAGCTATGCGTTTTCCAACATTTTCCCATTTTTATAGTGAAAACTCAAAACGAAAATATATTTGTAATTTTCTCAATGAAGGTTATTTTTAACATTGTTTTAAGTCATCTCAATCGACAGATCAGATATTTTTACATAAACATCATTAATAAAAAAGGGAATTTTATACTTTAACAGTCTGATGCCCGGTTGCACCAATAAATTTTAAATTTAGTAGCCTGTTAAAATTTAAAATTAAACAATTTTGTTCGGAAAATTTGTCATTTTAAATTTGAACAAGCTGCTTAATTTAAAACTGATTGGGCAAACCATGCATGATAAAGTGAAACCGAGCATGATAAAGTGATGCCGGGTACTATGTATATAGATATAATAGGATGATTAAAGATCGGCTACAGTTGTTGGCAAACAAATAGGAAATCAAAACTGCCTAAATTTCAAGACGATCCCGGGATCGAGGATTCTTTTTTCAGAATCCAAAAATACCGAGAGTTACAAACGCGCCACCGGTGACACCCTTCAAAAGCATTAAGAAGTTTATTCTCTATATGTCAATTTTACTCTGTACATCTATTACCAAATCTGCTTCCTGCTTTTGAAGAAGTATTTTCGACCTCCTCTTCTCTCAATATTGCGCAATAGTCGCTCACATAGTCATGGGTGTAGCCAGGTAGTGGCAGGGGGTGCTCAAGCCGCCCCCCTAAGTTTAAAGTTTTCCCTATTATATATATAAAAAAACAGTACCCATAAATGCCAGCTTAATGGGGTCGTAGACCCTTTTTCTCATATTATTAACATGAGTTCACGACACGTTAAATGCGATTTTATGCTTTGTCTGCCTTCGAATCACAGTGCTATTTGAAGATCTTCTGATAGAGCTTCAAAAGAGAGAATCTTATCGGGAAAAAGCTCTACGTATAAGCTTTTATTTAGAAACGCCCCTCGTTTCGCTGACTTTGCAATTAAGAAAAAAAGTAAGTGCTTCATATGAACTCCTTCTCAGGCTGGATGTATTAAATTTGGAAACTTTCAACCACCTGATATCATATGAGTAGCCTTTGCCACTTCGAATCGAAAAATATTAACCCAAGCCAATGTCGCGTAACCAATGATTTCTGTTGTAAAATTTAATAGCTGCTTATGTTGGAGAAACGATAATGCCCAGTTGCCACTCAGGCACACTTATGTAGATGCCATATGTGTTGCATGTATTTAAATTCCCTTTGATTTAATTGTTTACTAAGCCAACTGTGGCGCTTGAATGCAGTGGAAATAAAAATTAAGGATTCGTGCAAATACATATGCTCATATGATTACATACTAACTGCATATAAATACATACATACATACATACATATTATGTTTGTATGCCTATGCATTAGGTGAACGACCTCGCAAATTACCAAAAAGAAAATATCCAAATTTTGCATCGGAGACCAATTTCGAGTGCCAAGAAAAATACGAATGAGAGAATGCACAAAGATCCCAACGATAAACGGATGAAAACAGTTAGAAGGCCGCATACCGTGGACGACAATGCCTAGTTTAGAAGAAATGAAACAAACCCCCTGTTTCCTGTAAACCACTTGTCGCACACAAGTGTACTTACTCAACGGCCATTTATGTGGCAAAAAAGACATTAGAATAGCATTTATTTGGACAATTGGCCAACTGGACTAGTGCCACAATGGCTGCTTGAGTAAGCGTCTGATATTAGTAGATAGTGTTGGTGTACTGTTTGTATGCTTTTTTTTTGCTAGTTATTGTTACAATAAAATGTAATTGGTTCGCTGCATTGCGCTGTGCGCAGCCCAGAGCTGGTACTGATTTCAATGCCTTGTCCCCTGGCGAATATAATCCACGGCACAGCTCCTTATGTTTACAAATATTTGAATATTACGTAAGCAGATTTTTTATTTGTTTCTGAAACTATAGCTCGTTATCTAACAAAAACCATGTAAGTCCGAACGAATAAATTGTAAGTCCGAATTTCAAACTAATCAGAACTTTTACAAAAAAAAATGTTAATGCAATTTTATAGCCCATTAAATTTTAATAATGTGCAAGTTTGAGATGGCGCCGTTGATTTTTGGCAATTTTTTTCTTGTTACGGAGCTAGGTATTTTTTCGATACAAATTATTCAACATTTCAACATTCAACCAATTCAACATTTTTTTAGCTAAGAAAATTACCAAAAATGGAGAATGGAAAAGATAATGGTCGATGTTCTCCCTCTCCTCTTCATTGTTGGGTATCCTAACCTTTTTCCGTATGTGCCCACCACGCAGTAGCTTCTTGCCAACTCGTCGGATAAACAGTTGCCAGGAATGTCTCTGTGCCCAGGGACCCATACAACAGTTAAGGAGCATTTTGACGCCAACAGGTCTTCCTGCATTCTATGGCTACTTTAGACGCTGTTACGTTAGATTTAAGAGATTTGTTAGCAGCCAGGGCGATAGGCTGTCCTGGAACTCTATTTAAAAAACGTTATGCGAAAACTGAGGTTTAGCGCGAATCTAAATATCGGAGACTATCCGGTAGATGGAGCAGAGCTGATAAGGTGCATACATCAACTCTTACCCATAATATGGTCAGATGCACGCATACCTGACGATTGAATTTAAGTGTGCTCTGCCAAATCCACAAGGAAGGCGACCCCGCCATTCGCGCCAACTACCGCGCGATCAGCCTCCTAAGCATAGGTGACATGGTCTTATCGAACGTATTGTGTAAAAGGCTGAAGCCCACCGTCAACGAACTGATTGGGCATTATCAGTGTGGTTTTAGACCTGGTAAATCCACCATGAACCAGGTATTCACCTTACGTCAAATATTGGAAGACCAGCGAGAAAATAATCGTCACTCATCATCTATTTGTCGACTTTAAAGCTGCTATCGACAGCACTGTCTATGCCGCGATGTCTGAATTTGCCGTTCGTATGCAGCGTAAAATTGTTTGTCTCTCCATTTAGAGAAGCTTGACCAAACACTTAATAAAAGTTTAAATGCCAATTTTTTTTTTAATTTTAATTTTAGAGGCGCTACTCGTTATCCTATTGATATCAAATATTTTTAACACATTTGTTTATGTAACGGAACAGTGTCCATTCGGCCACATCACCTGTTGACATGGAAAAGGACATGCTTAAATTATGATTCGGTTACATTGGAATGCATCTTTTCCTCCAATAGCAATCGTCAATAAATTTGTTGTAAAAAAGGTAAAGCATTTCACATTATGCCAGTGGGACATGGATGAATTTGTGGATCACCTTTGCGAAAGTCAATCGAATCAAAAGCCAAAAGCAATTTCTAACACGATAAAAGTCAGCAAAGATTTAAATTTTAAATCTCATAAATTTCATGTTGATCAAAATCAATGAGAAACTAAAGGAGTACATAATCGAAAAACAATTGTTTTATTTTCCAAATGTAGCTCAAATTCAGTTCGATTGTGAGGAAAGAAAACAAGAAATCAAAGGACAATTGCAATTTTGTGTGACCTTATTCAATTTATGTTCTGACATACATACATACATACATATGTACATATATGTATAGGCAACAAGGTAAGCCAAATAGATTACATGTACTGCAAGAAAACATAATGAGGTTGTTCACACTTGCCTGGTTAGGTTATGTGGTTATGTGGTTATATTTTTTATTCACCTTACAACAATAAAATACACTACACAATATTTAATAATTTTTAACCAGATAACCTAATAACGAAGCAAGTGTGAACAACCTCAATGAAAGAAAAACTATAACACCCCTATTCTGCAATACTTTCGTATTCGGATTTTGCTACGAATCGTAGAAATGGTATGCTGCGATACGAATCGTCGAACTTTCTAAATTCGTAAGATTGGCATGCCTAAAACGAGCGATTAAGAAATTGACAGCTTTTTTGCATAATTTTGTACGAAAACATTTCTGTGCCGAAAGTAGGGTTCCTAGATTCTAACACGGAGAAAGAAGTACATGTCTCTCATATATGTAATACTCCTATATTGGCAGTAAGAGCTAGTACCGTCCAAAAACACTACAGTACAGATACATATATAAATAAACACGTCCAAAATAAAAGGAACACATACGCGTAGCGAATGTCATGCATTAGTCACTTAAGAGTCTTGTACGGAAAAGTTACGTCTTAAATGACTTTGGGCTCCGTTTGTATGAAAGTTGTTCATGACTTTTTCATATAAATGGTAATTTCGTCGTTGATGTCATCTGCATGACTTGGTCATGCAGTGATCATTAGAGAAATTCAAGCGACATATCTTGCAATGGACTTTTTATAAGTGACCGCTGCAAGACATTGTCTGTTATAAGTCTTTGCTAGGAGTACACCTGCATGACATTGTCACCAGTGACATTGTCAGCTATATGTCGCTTAGGAGTTGTATGAAAAAGTCATAAACGACTTCCATATAAACGGAGCCCAAAGTCATTCATTCTCCGTTGGATTTCAAGGCTGCCATTATTATTGGTGTTAATGCTGGTTCCCAAATAAATTAAGTCCTCTACTTTTTCAAACTTGTAACTGTCAACAGTGACGTGGGAGCCAAGACGCGTATGCTCTGACTGTTTGTGTGATGACAGGAGATACTACCACATAGATTTTTTTTTTCTGTCACAAAGCCCAAAATTTTGTTTACATTTCAAATGTCGAATATGTATAGAATATGGCAGCACTGTATGCCAGTGCAAAATTTGTGTCTGCTTTGACATTTTACATTCTTTTCATAAGTGGCACCTGCAAGGCGTAGTTGGAAAATATACCAATGTCGGCGAAAAAGGTAAATTTTGTTGTTATTTTTTTGTACTTTAGGCAGATGATGACTTTTTTTGGATAGAATATAAATCAAACTTTTGATTTGCAAGCAAATTTGTGTACAAAGCTTGGCTTTTGGACCAATTAGGGCTTAAAGGAATCAGCCGCAAATCAATGGTGACGTCACTGACAAATTTTTGTAAAATGTGTTTCTATGCATTAACTAATTAGAAAAGAGGTTGGATGAGCTGATTTTTTTTGAGTATTTTTGAAGTACTTTTATAATCAATGCTTAAATGAAGCATTATTTGCATATAGCAGGGTATTTTTGCAAAAAAAGATTGCGTTACGTTACTGAAGGTTTTTATTTTATTTTTACTTTTTTGCTTAATAATTGGGTATTTAATTGCTAGACTCCGATTCCTGGTGCACAAAGAGACAAGCGTTATGTTGAAAAACTAAAAGAAAGCAACAAATACGACGAGTACAAAAAGAAAAAGGCCGAAGCAATGAAAAAATTGAGGGCTAACAGAAAAGAGGAGGAAAAACTAATGCCAATAAGTGAATTGGGAAAGGCGATTTCTATGCGCCGTGCTGCTGGCCGCGAAAGAAGCAAAAAATATCGACGGAAATTAAAACAATCAGTTAAAGACACCCAAAAAAACATTTCGTCTTCGAACCAAATCCGTACCATTGGGGACGAAATAGTAACTTATACTACTTCTCGGCAAGGATACAATTAAAATTTCTTTTTTTTTGTGATATTTTATGTTTATTTATGTTTAAAAAAAAAAAACTACAACTGAAGTGATGCCTTAATTTTGCAACAACTAACATGACTGAAATTAATAAAGACTTTTTTATTTTCCGATAATAATGTGTTTTTATTTTACAGAGTGTCCTGGCTTTAGTTCAAAATACTGACACAAAATTTTTATCACCATTTAGGAAGAAATTTCACAAATATTTCGAAAAAAAAAAACAGATGTCAATTCGACATTTTTCGTACTAAATAGCCGCTAAAACTGAAAAGTAGGGAAAAATTACAAATTTTCATTTTAATGATGCAAAACTGGTCAAAAACCAATTTCAACCCTCAAGCTATACAAAATCATTGAAGAGATAATTTAATTAACTAACACTCTATCATACAAAAATCAGCTCTAAAGGGCATGCCCGATTTACTACAATTTTTTTTATGAGGTTGCATCTTAAAACTCCTCTACGATGATTTTTTGGCCGTTTAGGGTCCCTCTATTAACCCAAGAAAAAAAAAAAGACCCGAAAATCCTAACGAAATTCGTAAGTGTGACGTTACTGACATTTTGCGTCACGTTAATGACACTGCTTTTATGTCATTTACGTGATTAAAACATAAAATATTAAGCCCACCTTTTGGATAAAAAGCATCTTTCGTCCTTCCTTTTTTAAAATACTGGGCAATAATAAACATGAACTCTTTTCAATTCGCTAATTTTTGCACAAACGTTCATTAACCTCAAAACACACTTCCAAAATCCGGTGACGTTACTGACGGATTAAAATGGTCATAACTTCACAACAAAACGATACAGCAAAATTGTCTGCGTATGAAACAACAGTTATGACGGGAACTTTCATATGCCGCTCTCAAGTTGGGAGAAATAATTGTATTTTGTAAAGATATTGACCAAAATATGTATACGAGCGTGACGTTACTGCCGGTGGCCTTGCCCATATGTATGTGATAGGTAATTATAATGTAGAGGCCTTTCTACAAAAAAACATCTTGCGTTTAGCTATATTTCTCAATCGTCTCAGCAAAACTAAACTTTGATCTTGATGGTGCTAGCCAAAGCAAAGAATAATACAAAAAACGCTCTTCTGTAAAGTTTGGTTTTTGTAACATACACATATTTGAGGATCCTTTATAGATTTTGCGACAAAAGTATTTTATTGTTGACTTTGGAAATATTTTATTTAATTTTTTTAATTAGTTTCAAAGTTTGAATCCTTGTCTTTTTCAAGTATAAGAAATGAACCTTTCTCTTATGATCAATTAATTATCAATTTATTTGATTTTGTTGACTTTTTTACATGGGGACATAGATATGTATGTAGTGTAAAACAGACTGATTAAAAAATGCACAAAGAATATACAAAACAATAGGACAAACCGATAAGTGAATAAGCACATAAACGAGAATATTGTAGTGTTTAAAAAATATAATAGAACAATATAATATGTTATTAGTTTAATTGAGATACGCATACGTGTGTGGTGCATAGATAATCACTATTTTCCACTGCGTTAATTACTTGCAAATGGTCTGTATATACTAAATTTACTACTCAAATTCATTTAAAACGATACATCTAGTTTACTTCGAAAGTGTTGCTAGCACAAACAATTTGGTTAATGCGCGTAACATAGTTTCATCTTAACTCTAACCCAGATGAAAATCTGCAGTCTTTGATGTTCTTTAATTTTATCTTTTAGTCTTCTAGCGTAAAATTGGATAACTTTAGATGTTGTAAATTGTTACGCGCCTCAAAGTATGCTGTGTCGGTAGGATTTTCCGGCGTCGGCACAAATGGCGGCTCTTCGTTTTCGATGTTCTTCCAGTTTATTGATTCAAAGAAACGCATTCGCTGAACATCTTTTGCTGCAGGACGCTCAGTGGGATCAATTGTAAGCAACAAGTCCACTGCTTCGACAGCTTCGGCTGAAAGTGCTTCATCACCTTGTGGCCATTCAATATCTAAAAAATTTAAATAATGTAAATGCAAAAAATAAATTATTACCATTTATTTTTATACTTTTATTTAGAATGTTGTCGAAAACTTTATGTGGTGTTTCATCGTTGAAGGGCGGTACGCCGGTCAAAAATTCATAAAAACAAACGCCCAGGGCCCACCAATCTACAGCTGGTCCATGCCCTTGTCGCAGCAATAATTCTGGTGCTAAATAATCGGGTGTGCCGAGTATACGTTCACTCGATTGCCGACCAACACCGCCACGTCGCACCGATTTTGGTGTGCGAAAAGGTGTATTAATACGTATCGGAGTTTTCGGTATATTATTGCCCAAATTAATAGGTGACATGGTAGGATCATCAGCTGCCATTTTCAAATATTGCACGCCAGATGCTTTTTCAGCTGCCTGCTCCGATTTTTTCGTATCCATCGATGATGGCAGTGCAAATCGTGTTGCTTTCAGTTTTCCCATCAAGCCACCATCACGGCGTGGCACCTTTTGAGATGACACAGGTGTGGAGAAGACAACGTTTGTGACATGCTCATTGAGAGCCTGTGGCATTTCATCGTCTGAAAGTGAACGCACTTTTAATACGCCGTTAGCTGCTTTACGCTTTTTCGGTGTGCTACTGCCAATGTCAAGAATATCGATTTCTTGTGTTAGCCCGGTGCTGCCGGAGTTGGAGTTATAACCCGATTTCGAACTGTCAGCTTCCGGATTGGATGAGTTCTCCGACCGATTAAGCAGATTGAGTTTGCGTTTCATACCCCTAAAGATTAGTAAAAAAAAAAATTAAAATGCGGAAAATTTTAAATTTTCTTGATAAAAACCGCAAGAATTCAGGTCTTTTGAAGTTTTTCGATAGGTTACGAAATGGTGAACGCATGCTGCTGGTCTCGCTTGTTATGTTCGGGGTGTAGCTAAAAAGTAACATCGGAAGCATTTTACCATGTGATATTAGTTATCATGAAACCCGTAGAATGTCATACCTGCGCGAATAATCCGAGCAGCTTGTATCGTTTTTAGAAATGCACATATTCTCAGCCTTGTCTAGCGAACTTGTTGTTGTATTGATTTGCGAAGTAGAATTGTCGCTTTTTCGGCTCGACACGCCCGAGTCTTCTGGGCCTTTTGACATACGCAAACGCTATAAAGTTAAGCAGTAAATGATTACATTTTTTCATTCCACATATAGAGGAAAGGAATTAGGCAGCATTTACCAAAAGTAATCAAAAGTAGAAATATTAAAAGAAACGTTTGGACAGTAATTATAGGAAATGACATGCAACAGTTAAAAGAAGATGCACCGTGAAGATAAGTAAGAGATTGTGTTAACATAAAATTCCCGATATTGTCTTTTCAACATTTTCACACATTTTGACAAGGCACATAACATGCAAAATTTTATAAATTCGTTGCAATTTGAAAACGATCCTCTTCATCATGAACCCAACCCCATTTATCCATAGCTTAAAACACCACACATACTACCAATAAAAAAATACGCTTACACACCTCATCCATCGAACGTTTTCGAACCATACTAAACTCAAATGAAGCCTCTTCTGGTTCATTCCGCTCCAATTTAATACTAATTTTATTCTCTTTAATACAATCTTTTAATCTAGTATATTCTTCTTGCTTGCAGCCCTTTTGTGGTAAAAAGTTTAGAGAAATTTTCAATAACAAAGTTTTTGTATTAAGTTTATAATACAATACTTACATTGCAATTCGCTCTAGCTTCAGCTGCGGCGGCTTTAATTTCGATGCTAATATCAACGAAGGCAACATGCCGAGTGTTCGTAACTGGGTTTGAGGTAGTGCTAACTTCATTTTTACTTATTTCTGTTGATGTACATGTGTGGTAGGAAGATGTACTGTCGGTCAGTTGGGTCTTCGATATCCAAAATGGAAAAAAAATTAGAATAACGGCAAAAATTTTATGGTTAAGGGAAATATTACATTAGTTGTGCACGTGTGCGTAATCGAAACATTAATCTCTTCTACTGAAAAAAAAGGAGAGACTCCAGATATTTTGCTATCGCTCGTTCGCTCGGCTTCATTTAAAGACGTATCCGCCTCACTATCTGATGATTCAGTTTTCACATCTAATCAAAATAGTTTTATTAATTATATAAATTACATACGATTTGAATTTACATACTTCGTTTATTCATGGCATTCATTAAATTTGAAGTTCCAGTGCCACATTCTATTTTCTTCTCTGAACCAAATGATAAATGCGAGGTCAAAGAAAGCAATTGACCCGGAGTACGTGCATTTAAGGTAGGCGAAATATTTATTAAATCCGATATTTCCAAGTCTGAGGATTGTGAAATAAAGGAAATTATTCATAAATTAACATAAATGATATATTACATTTTACCTCTTCTATTGTCGATTTTGCTTAAACCAAAATCCGTCAATTTTACATGGCCAGTGGCCGACAACAACATATTATCCGGCTTTATATCGCGATGCACAATACCGTGCTCGTGCAAATATTGCAACGCCAGCGCAACTTCTGCCACATAAAAACGCGCCACTGCTTCGTCAAAGTATCCGAACATGGTAAGCAACGACTTTAGATCACCACCTACCATATAATCCATCACTAAATAGACGTAGGAGACGGATTGTAATGAATAGAATAAGCTGACGCAAAAAGGACTACGAGACAACGCTAACGCATTGCGTTCGGTAATAACTTGAGATACCATATTTTTATTTATCATCTCGGACTTTCGCATAACTTTGATAGCGTATAATTTATTGGGATCATTGTTTTTGTAACCCAGAAATACTTTGCCAAATGCACCACGGCTAATTGGCTTAATAATCACAAAATCTTTGATTGTTGGAAGCTGTGGGGAAGACAACAAGAAAACTTCAATAAAAATATAAACATGTGCATACGTAGATGCTCATTTGTAATATGCATGTGGCGGTGATTATAACAAGGTGCATTGCAATCGGTGGTAATTTGGCAGCAAGAAAAAGCACAATGCAGAACGAACAGCTTAAACCTCGCATAAAATAACTGCTCTTTACGAATGCTCTAAAACTGTGTCTTAAATGAAAACGTATGCATAGCTATTTCATAATAATTACTTTGATGCAGCATTAAAATCAAGCTGCGAGACATGCAAATGAAACGTTTTAATACCTTGGTACAAGATTGGTTCTCCGGTTTTGTTGTTAGTATATTAATTTTATCTAATAAGCGCTCCCCATCGATTATCATAGAGGACTTCTTCGGTGTCTTGTAATCGCCCTGGTGGTATTGAACAGTTGCAGTTTCTTCTTTTTCCATGATACACTCGTATAATGTTCTAGACGAATTTTTGCCGCGCATATGTATATGTAATACTTTCCAAAACCTTTGAAATATGCTCTATATTTATTGGCTCTTTTTAGAACGACTGGTCAATAGATCAATTAGGGAATTTATTTAACACATTTAAGTAAGCATAACCCTCGCATCGTGAACAGAATACAAAATTTTTGTTTAAAATTCCACCGAACTTTGAAAATGATAAAAACTAATTTGACATAACTGCCATGACAGTGCGGCCAAGTTGCAGTATACTGGTGTACTGATCACGGTTGCCAAGTAGTTCTTTTTTGTGCACCGAAATCAATTTGCGTAATACGGTGTTCGCATGGGAGATTTTACAGGCAACTTTTAGTTGAAAGCAACAATCTCTGGTGTGAGCGGCTTTCAACTAAACTCCGGGTTTACACCGGACAATATTGTCAAGACAATTATGTCAAAATGATGTGTTTGTTGTAATATGAATTCGCCGTGTTTACAACAAACACATCATTTCGACATAATTGTCTTGACCAAAGAACGTAAACCTATAAGAGCAGACAACACGTTATAATTGTAGCGGGTGTGAACATGAGGAGCGTGCCTTGTTTTTTCATCCAATCACAAAACGAATTTGGGCAAAAGAGAAACACGCTCCTGGTGTTCCCACTCGTAACAATTATAACGTCTCTTCTTATAGATTAACGTTCTTTGTCTTGACAATATTGTCTGGGGTAAACCTTAAGTAATGAAGTTGGGGGGCAGCCAGCTTTACATTCAACTAATCTCCTCTAAAAATGCCTGCAAAATCGCCTCATGCGAACACCGTATAAGCAAAAGACTTGCAAAGAAACTTGAAAGACTTGAAAGAGCAAACTGACATTTCATTTCTTCCAGCAAGAAAAGCAGCTGGTAGGAATTTTGCCACATAAGAAACTTATTTTGATGTTTTGGAAGTTAAAAACAGTAAAATAAGAGATTTTAAACGAACGTACCTAATAGTAAAATATATACCATCTTTTTCACTGCCGTACCAAAATAAAATCGTTGATCGTAGCGCTTTCTGCCACCTAGCGTTAACGCAGACGTTTCATACTTAAACCAAAGAACGTACGTTCTTTGCTTAAACAAAAGCGGCAGCGCAACAATGGCATAGGTTTGTATGTAACTTCCGTGCCTAAATTGGCGCGAAGAGCGCCAAACTGTTAAGAATCCTCATGCCCGTACAATTTGAATGGAGCATCCCACAACAACGCGGCGCTTGCGCCCAGAAAATGGAATTTTCATGGCGTTACGTGTTGAAGTTGGATGCAAAAGACTGAAAGAAAGAGAAAGGACACAAAATTGAAAGAGGGGTCGAGAATAAAAAATAGACCAAATGAGAAACGTCAAAAATTACGCAGCGTTGATTTGGGGATAGCGCGCCCTGACACTCGTTGACAATGGAAAACGCAACGCTTGGCGGTCCAATTTAGGGACGCCAGTATGAAATACGATTTTGTTGAGGTCTGCAGCCCACTTATTTTCTTTATGTTCTTTCAAAATCGGATTCCTTTACGCTCAGCGTTGCCTCAGCGTAATTTCGCTCTTCTTTCTTTGGCTCTCCTGCTAATTTAAAAAAAAATAAAATTTGAAAATGGATAAACATAAATTCGCGCCAACTATTTTCAATCGTCAAATACATCGATCAGCTGTTTACTTGCTAGTTTCTGCTAGTTTTGCGTTTCTTTACTATTTCTTTAATTCGCTCTCTGTGAGCGTAACACTCTCAATTTCCTCGTTCTTCTTCTTCTTGATAATTATCTGCTAGAAAAGAAAAGAAACAAAGCCTTTGTTTAAATATGCCAAACGATTGGCAGCACTGCTGCTTGTTCCTTGAAATTGTTGTTGCATTTCCTTGTTTGTTTACATTTTGTGCTAAGCAGCTGATTGGTTTTTGGTAGGATTTGGTGGGATTGATTAAACAACCTACCAATCAGTCTTGGTTCTTTGGTACAAACACAGGGTTGCATATCTCATATCTACATCCCTGCAAAAATCGCGACTACTCCATGCATGCGTGTAAAGAGTACTCCCTAAAGATCAAGGAGTACCCAAAATTAACCACAATTCATATAAAAAATATGGTCCAATTAACATTGCGATGTCCTAGGGCAGGACCATATACTCCATCCCTGCATTACATCAGAGTAGCACAAAACTACTCCAACATATTAACAATGGCATTGTTGTTATATTTTTTCGTTTGTACACGCTATTGTTCTTCACTTCACAAATGCTTTTTCGAAATTGATAAAAACCAAGACAAAAATTAAAAATTACATGTTGCCTCTGACGGTATTCGAACCCGAACAAGCTGGGAGCTAAGAACTAACAGCGAGCATCTCTACACGTTCAGCTACAGCCAGACATGCAAATGTGCTTTCAAATGCTCAACTTCAATCACATTTCGTTAAAACACGAGCAGTGATCGGATAACAAACAATAAGCTGGCGCAGAGACACGAGTTGGTCCGCTACAGCATGACAGAGGAACACTTTTGTAAGTACTCCAATTTACCACAAAAAGACTACATGGTCCCACGATTTTTGCAGGGTTAAAGGCATTTAATATTTTAATTTTATTATAACTGATAAACTAACCATTGGCCAACAAACGATGATTTATAAACGTTCTCTGTCGATGTATCGTCAATTTAGCGGTTTTAGGGAATTTGTAAACATCGATGGCAAACATTGTATTTTGAACCGATATTATCGATGTATCAAAAATATCGATGCATCGTTAGCATCCATAGCACCCTACAAAGCGGCGGTCAGCGGCCTAGGCAGTATGCGGACTTTACCACTTTTGTGGAAGATCTACGTACCAGTTTTTTTTTTTTAATTTAGGGCGTGTGTGAATCGGTAACAAAGTTTGCGGCAAGTAAATTTTTGACAACTATGAGGTGAATAAAATTTCAGTAGCTCATGAGGATAGTGAAATTTTTGACAAATGTAATGTGTAATTTTTCGTAAAACAAAAGTTTAAATTGATGAAATGCTATCAGTGATGGTAGATGTTTTCTTAAAATATTAATTTCACTTCAATTTGTAATATAAACTAACCGACTAAATCTGCGGTTATCAAAAATTTACTGCTGTCAATAAAGATTTCATTTCACACAGCAGATTGGCAAAACTGTCTCTCCATAGTAAAAATATTATTCAACAGCTTTCCCCATAGAACTTTGTTAGGTCGGTGTTATGCAGACAAACTTTTGTTTGCCAAATTAAATGGCGGCTGCTTAGTTTGCTCGGAGGTGGTTATGTCGAGTTTGGCACAGGGTTGCACGTTCTTTATGATTTTCATGGCTATTGCCAACACGAAATGAGAATTTCAGATGTACATAACACGCAAAATTTAAAATTTTTGTATATGACAACACCGAATTTGCTGCAGTTTGACCAAACAAAATTAGTTTGCTGTGAGAGTCGCCAAACTCGCTCTCTCCGAGTTTGCTGCAACAACAATTGCACGCAGTTTGCCAAACAAAATTTCTGCATAACACCGACCTTACCGATTCACACACGCCCTTAAATTACAATTTAAATTGCGTTTCTACCACCGTAAGCTTAAAATCTACCACTTTTTAAAATTTTGCTCATATTACGATGTGGATGATTTTGCCATCCTTAATTTTCTGTTGATTAGTTGCGTTCGATAACAAAATTAGCCACCAGCCAACAATCAAAATCAAGAGAGTAAGCGAAAATTCGCTCCCAAAGAGATGAAAAAGCAAAAAAGTAAACGAACAGGAAATTAGCCATTACTTGCAAAACCCTGAAGAAGAAGACACACCAGCTGACTTTGTTTATGTTTTATTTGTAAACAAACTGAAATTCATGTTGCCTCCATAGAGAAAAAAGGAAAGTGAACGTTCAATGTTCGCCAGGAACATTTTTAGAAGTAAAAACTAGTTGGTGTTATCATAAAGTCACATAGCAGGCAGCCAAAAAGCATATAAATACCAAAACTCGGAAAATGCAATTTTGTTTGTTTACAGAAATTGCAACCATATGTTTTCGTGTTGGATAATTTTTGCTGACTAAAATTTTGCCAGTACAAAATGAACGCTTCTCTTGCATCAAAATGAACGCTTGCTCTCTCAATTTTTGTGTGTTGGATAATTTTTTGTCGTTATCGAACGCCATCCAGTAAAAATTTGGAAAACTATTACAAATTTTTGACTTGTCGAACGCACCTATTGTGAATACAACATCGGCTCTAATTTTTGCAAATTTATGAAAACGGGGTATTCCAACGTGACGGGTTGTTTGATTCGTTTCCCAATTTTAGACAAACTATAAATATTTCGTTCATTCGTATCAGGGGCCCATTTTATGCTTTAATAGCATTATTATAATTAAAAATTAAAAAAAAAAGCCTTTAGCATGTGGTGGGCGGGACAGTCCTTTTCGAAAGTTGTCGCTACATGCTAAGCCGGGGTGTAACAATTTTGAGTAAATTACCGTCCTAAAATTTCGAAATATTGAAGTTTCAAGCATTTCCGAAATTTACCGTTATATGAAAAGCGACCGTAATTTTAGGCCGATTTCAAAAGTTTTCAACGTTTTGCTTTTCTGTGGCAAGCACAATAACCGATATCGGTTACCGAGATACATATATATATGTGGTCATAAATAGGCGGCGCCACGCTCATTTTCCAAAATTTTATCATACACGTATTTCTTGGGAAAGAATTGTTGCAAGCATCAATTTTGAATAAATTAGTTTTAATATTTACTGATTTATAGAAGATTTCGTATTTCTCTAAATTACCGTTATATGGAATGTGGGCGTGGTTAATGTCCGATTTTAAAAATTTTCGGCCATTTGATATGCTGAATCAAGGTCAACTACCACCAACTACCAAGTGTGGAAGAAATTGGTGCAGCGGTTACCAAGATATACACACGTAACCACGAGTGGGCGAGGCTACGTCCATTTTCAAAAAATTTATATTATTTTTCGTCTAAAAATTATTGTAAATATCAACTTTTAGGGCCGGTTACTCAATGTCCGGTTAACACTAATCTGCGGTTAAACATCGTTATCGACGTCTTCGACCCCACGCGTACAACAGGGAGTCGGTAACGTCCATAACTAGGAGATTAGTGTTAACCAGACATTGAATAACCGGCCCTTAGTGAATGATCTTCAGTAGTTACTAAAGTATCTCAGTTTTCGTATTTCTGAAACTTACCGTTATATGGGAGTTAGGCGCTGTTATTGTCCGATTTTTCCCATTTTCAATACCATCCGTCATACGCCCGAAAGAAGTACACGTGCCAAGTTTTGTTAAGATATCTCAATTTTTACTCGAGTTATCGTGTGTACAGACGGACGAACGGACGGATAGGCAGTCACTCCTTAATCGATTTCTCTTATCATCCTGATTATTTATGTTTACATTTGTCTCCACGCAACACCCAACATCGCTTCGGGTGCAACTCCAAACCAACGACCCTGACTCCAGATGCACCATTGACTCTGCCTATTGACGTCGCCCGCTTCCTCGGCCTCAGGCTTGTAGTCAGAGGATGAAGACGATTCATGACGAAACCTCAGGGGATTGAGCACTTCTTCGACACCTGAGTGGAAGATCGACCTATCCCGGCAGCCAGTTCGAAAACACCCTATCTCAGAAAACTTTTCAAGAACGCCCTATCTCAGAATTTGATTGAAGAATGCCCCTATATCCGAATTCGGTTCAAAAACGCCCTATCTCAGCACAGTTTTCATTATATGATGCGTTCGGCCTACGCAATAATTACCGCAATATTGCAGCCTTGTTGCCTTCTTGATGAATATGTTGTTGAAGTTCCATGGTACAATAGCCATGCTGATGCTCAACTTAAAATATTCTGAAATGCTCCAAAAAATTATGCAATAAAAATTTGTAAGTTTTGTAAGTTGCTTTTGATTTCCCAATGATTAGTTATATTCGCTAATCATAACTGATGCAAATGCCTTATTTACGGAACTAAGTTCCAATTAGGCATTTAACCGTGGTTGCGCGTATTGGACATTTCCTCAATTATAGTTTAGAAATAAATGCGCCCGATGCTTTGGCTTGATGCATTTCTGAATACGCCCAAGAAGTTCGTTAGATTTAAAAGCGCTCAATCTTGTTGCGATTTATTAATTAAAGTATGTAAATATTTGTTTACTCAATTATTTTAATTAATACCAATGAATTGAAAGGTACTGGGCTGAAAAACCTGCGCTGGGCAGTTGCAACAGTGTTGCAATTTTTCATCAGTATGACATTATGTCACTTTTATTACGTGCCTAATTTTTTTTTTAAATCAGTATTTAGATTGATTTGCATCAGTCGTGTACATGCGCTGCTAAATCAGTGACCTGTCACTGTGTTGAGACATGGCAAAGGTTAATTTAATGAATACAAATTTTGTCCTCAAAATATGACAGTGAAAACCAGCTTTTGGTAATGCTCGACATGCAGAGAACTTTTCAGAGAGTTTCAACTAAAAAGGTTTTTTTATAAAATCTTTTATTTTTTAAGAATATTGGATATGGATAAAAATCTGCACAAAATTATGATTATGTATTATGTATTGTAATATATCTATAATTATTGTATAAAGTTGCGTACAACTACATATATATATACTACATATATATATATATATATATATATACTGAAATAATAATGCTTCCGTGTATGGTTACCAACATATTGGTCTTAGTTTTCACAAACAATATTTTTAATACACAAATGAATCTTATGAAAATTTGAAACACATCGCAAGGTACTACAAATCGTACATACATATGTATGTATACATGTGTATGCATTAGATAGGGTATCTGTAAATTTATATGAATAGCCAGAAATCAATTGGGATATGATTGAGTTACAACTAAAACTAAATTATTCTAATTCATATAATGAGCAGTCATCAAAGCAAAAGAAGTTATAAAATGCTTATTTACTTTGTGTTTTTGTCTTTCTTTTAAATATTTGTTCTTTTATGTTTTTCTGTGCGAAAAAATTGCATTATAAAAAACATAAAAAAGTAATATTTTCTTATTGCATGCCGATTATTCTAACTTTAGGATAAATTTGCAATCCAATATGTTTTCCATCTCAAGTTCTGGCCTCACATTTTGGGATTTCTGACAAGGAAAAACAATATGAGAGACCAAACCGGATAAGCTATATTTTTGTTGTTGGAACAGCATAAGGCAATTTTCCAGCAGAAATCTTAGTAATTGCCTTACACGGTGACAAAAACAACTACTGAGAAAATAAAATGTTTACTCGTTTAATAGTTTTGATTATCTACACATCTGTGTGTAGCCACTGCTTTCGAATGAAATAATATCCATTTGCTTTAAGGTCAGAATCTAACTAAATTTTTTTTTGGATCGTGAATCGCTCTTAATAACTAAATATACCCTCTTCACTTAAACATTTATATTTTATAATGAATGTAAATATTGTATGTATGCATGTATATACGTATATATTGTATGTATTAAGAACATGAAATTAAGGTAGAAAGGGAATAACATATATGTACGTTAAACATGAGATACATTTAAAGAGAAAAAATACGGTAACTAATATAAACTGTACGCTTGATTGCTTGCCTTCTTTCATTTTACATGACATTACATCTCTTATTTTTAACAGAAGTTACTGAAGTGTCTGCAACGCCGGCTGCAACTTCATGCACATCCGAGGATTTCTTTTCCACATCGCCTTCTGAATTCCGTTCTTCGCCCTTCTCCATACTGCATTTTTCATCGACTTTCATAGGTGAATCCATCTTGGCCGTAGCATCATCATCAGTTTTCTTGCCCACTGTTACATCTTCGGTGGCAGTCTTCTCCTCACTTTCAGCGCCTTCGTTGATTTCTTCCTCAATTGAAATGCCAGAGACATTTTGTACTTCGGCCTCATCATTTGCTGTTAGTTTAGAAGTCAACTTCATTGGTGTACTGCTTTGTATGGAAGCCCTGGAAAAACGCGAGCGTAGCATTGTTAATGGGGAAGAGACCACACTAAAGAATGTCTGCATATCCAAACGTGCACGTTTCGGTGGTGAATAATCTGCATCAGTTTGCAAACGCATGGTCGATAGTGACTGTGGTGGAGGAGTACGGTCGCGTTTACGTCCACGACCGAAGAACGAGAACGATGAATTATTTGGAACTTCGGAGCCAACTGTCACATTCATGCTGGTGTTGGTGGTCGAACTGACATCCAATTCGGTATTAATGCGCCGGTATGATTCACGGAACTGCAAATTGCCTTCGAATTTCGAAGGTGTATATTCGGTCAGAGGGCGTATGCTGCGACGTCCGGCGATCTGTGTAAAGGCGCGAGGCGCACTGCTGCGGTCCGGTGAACTGCCAGTGCTTTGTATTTTAGTTGGCATTTCTAATTTTGCAGCTGCAGCTTGCAATTTGGCCTTTTGTGTTACTGGTGGCGCCTTGCCTGGAGTAGAAGTTGCAGCCGGTGGCTGTGGAACAGGGACCACAGAAGCTGCAGTTGGAGCTGGGTGCTTTTGTGGTTTTACTGGAGAGGGCTCTACAGCGAGAGGCTCCATTTCGACATCGTCTATGACAGTCGTGACTGTTTTTGTGCGCTGTGAAGCGCTCGACCTTTCCACAGCTTTTGTAGGCGTGGAGGCTCCAGATGATTTATCTACACCTTTGGTGGGGGTCGTGCTGGTTTTGGATTGCGCTGCACTGGAACGCGATGTTGGTGTGGACACATCGGTTTTTGTATCATCGCTCTTAATAGATTCGGTTTTCTCTATTTGTTTTTTATCGGTCTCAGCTGCAGCAGTGTCATGACGCCGGGATCTGGTTTCTTTTTCTGCCGTTTTTTCTGGACCATGCTCTTTTTTCTTATCTTTCTCCTTTTCTTTCTCAGATGTCTTATCATTTTTTTCATTGTTTTGCACGGGCTTTTGTTCCTTGGACTTGGCTTCTTCCTTGGCAGGCGCAGCAGTTTTCTCGTTTGATTTGCTTGTGCTTGTAGATTTGGCGGTTGCGTTTCCGTTTGAATGTGAATTTGTAGGCTTAGCATTGGAAGCATTACCGTTACCATTTTCTTGTTTACCGCTGCCATTTTGCTGCTTTTCCTTTGTGCCGCCATTAGTTGCTGCTTTGCCAGCACCATTTTGTGATTTTTTCTCATCAACTTTCTCATTTTTCTTTGCTGTCTCATTATTTACAGCTGGCTGTTGTTGTGGCTGCTTTTTCTCTGTATTCGGTAATTTTTTTACATCCTTGGGAGTGGATTCCTTTGCATCATTATTAGTTGGCTCCGCTTTCTGGCTCGCAGAAAGTTTATTGTCATTTTTAGCGCTAGCGCTGTTATTTGAACTGCCATTGGAATCTGCAGATTTGCCACTGTACTGATTTTGATTATGCTGCTTGCCACTGCCAGACAAAGAAAGTGGCGCACGCCGCGGTTGTTGTGATACAGTTTTGGTCGACATATTGATGATAAATGAGAATTAAAGCAGCCTGTATGACGTTGTTTATGCAGTGACTACACTTTTCTATTCCTGGAGTATCTATAAACAAGAAAAAAATAATAATTCATTCAGTTTCTTATTAAAAACTGGCTTTACATTATTCTACACATTACTTTAACAGACAAAAAAGAACTCTTTATGAAATGAAAGTGAAACCAAAATGTATTCAACACCCTCTGAGTGAAACTATTATCAGTGTTGAGCGTATTTGTTTACATATTCTGTTCTAATGTGTAACGTAAAACAAATACATACGAATACATATAAATTTGGAAATATGTACATACATATGTATAGATATATGTATATACTGCAATCGTGTGGGACAAACAAGACAAATACTTTATTCTATACAGTTGCAGTAGCGCGAGCATTAGGAATGCTAATCCAGGGATTTTCGGGATTTGTAATTTGCACTGATGGCAATAATAGAAACTCCTTTTCTTTTTTATTTAATAATTAATATTTGTTTATAAATGTCTAGCCCATTATAAATATAACACCGCGCAATAGTAAATTTTAAATACAAATATCAATATATTCGCGAAACCCTGGGCCAAATATAGTAAAATTGCGTTTTTAGTTTTTCACTCTGACGTCAGTAATTCAAAAATGATTTAAAAAATTCATAGAAATGTGCTTAGAGAAGAAGTATGGGTATAAAATTAATGAGGAAATCCTGTAGAATTTAAACAGATTCAAGTTTCTGGTGCAGAAGGGCTGGTAAATATTGAAAATGTCATTTTAAAATTTTATCGTTGAAATTTCGCAATATTTGTTTTTGAAAAAAACTATATGTTAAGGGCTTATATAAGCTCGATAACAGAATCGAGTTTCGTTCCTCTAACTTTGTCAGCTTAAAAATTACATATTCGTCCTTGTGAATCCAAAAACTTAAATTTTTTAAATTTTAAAGAAATCTCCTATTGCATTTGTTACCCATATTTTTATTCGACATTGCATTGAATTTTTAAAAAAAAAATTGGAATTAATCATATCTCTTAAATAACAGTCCTTCAAAATTAATCGTGCGGTAAAAAAAAAAAACATAAAAACGCCACTTTAAATAAAAAGTAGGTTTCAAACCCATTTATTTATTATTTATTTCATGGTAGAGAGCTTCTCAAACAATATAGAAGCAATTTTTTTGATTCAAATTGTCGAAAAGTAATGAATATCTAAATCCCGGGACTAAACCCGGGATCCCGGGATTGTGACAACGCCATCGCGAAAATCCCGGGATCGGAAAAGCCGAAAAACTAACATCCCTAGTGAGCATATAGCACTTAAATTGAATAACAACTAAATATGCGCTTATCTTCGTACATATGTATGTACATACATAAGTGATAAATAGCATTTCAAACACTTTAAACGCTGCCAGTAGCAGAACACACAGAGCCATGGGTAGCTTCTACAGAACATTGCACCATCTTTGAATGTTGATAGTTCTACAGCGGGGCACAAGAGGCAAACAAGTTCAGAGACAATGTCAAAGGCGGAGTGATTACGCCAAAGGGGGTTTTTCCAATATTTTTATAATGAAAAAGAATTTTTGAGGTCAAAGAATTCGATGTAATCTATTGTACTTTCATAAATTTGAGGTGTTTTATTAGTAAAAAATATTCGGGGTCAAAATTTATATGTGATATTTTCGACTATAGTAGTATCGTTTTTGGGTATTAGACGAAAAAAAAAATAATTTTAATTTTTTGAGTCTCCATAGAGGAATATGGACTTTGGCCAGTGCGAAGAGCCTTAACCGTCTCTAATCAGGACCAAAATTTATATGTGATATCCTCTACTATAATAGCATCGACGTAGGGGTTGAGGCTTGGGAAATCTGATATACATCAGATGCACATACATTGAAAATTTTGGCTATTTTTCTTTTGTTAATTTAATGTTTATTATTTTTTCATCAAAGTCTGGCCCATTATATAAGAAACGCCATATAAATCCACATTTCGAACTTTATGCAAAAATTATAAAAAATCTGCAGCTTCAGATTTTTTTGACTATACAGTTAAATAGCACATTAAAATCTAGGGTAATATTGTGCAGGTTTTAAGTTGCTAAAGAATCGCGTTGATTTTTAATAATGCGTAATGCAGTCACAAAATAAATTATTAAAAAATCTGAGTAAAAAGCTGAAAATTTAACTGAAATTATGCAAATTTTTTGTAATTTTTGCACAAAGTTTGAAATGTGGATTTATGTAGCCTTTGTTATATAATGAGCTAGACTTTATGAAAAATACAAAAACATTAAATTAATAAAATAAAAAATGTATCAAAATGTTGCTGGCTTAATAAATGGTCACAAGTGTACATAGATATATGCATAGTTTGTATGTTCATTCTAATATCATACAAGGAATGCTGTTATAATTTACGCAATTTACAATGGAGAATGGAATGTAACTCAATCTACATACTCATGTCAAGCATTGCATATACATATGTTCCCAGTGGGAAAATGAGAATGTATTTCCAATAAAATGTGCGACAGAAACATATGTACAGAAATGTACCGAAAATGGTTATGAAACGGATATATTATTGGCCATTTTTCTGATTAAATTTTTCGTTCAATACGCTTTCCTTCTGCACTTCACAGATTTTTTCTCATAGTTCGAAAAAACAATAAGGAAGCGCCTGACGGCATTCGAACCCGACACCTTCTGAATGCCAACAAATGACAGCACGCTTCTCTGCACGCTCAGCCACTGCCGAGGACTTATACATGCTTTCAGATGGTCAGCTTCAGCAAGCTTGAACAAATAAAATAAAACTATTGCTGTCAATCTGTTTTAAAACGCTTTTCGGATACGAAAATGAATGATGATTGTAGTCGTTTTTTATTCGTTTCCGGGGACGAAAACGCGCGTTGTTTTTGGGACGTTCTGGGATACATTTGCAAATGTGCAAATCTTATACATAAACATTTTCTTAGCAAATATTGTGTTATACGTACAACAGTGTTCACGAAAATAGCAGCGCGACGTATTGAC